>NC_091978.1:194848095-195202389 GCF_044704955.1 Pristiophorus japonicus
GTGCAGTCGGAGTAAAACCATGCTCAGCACATCATAATGGCGAATGCCTGATATCCTGGGAGCAGTCATGATCCTTTTATTCTGCGCCAGTCCGCTGTTTCCTCAGTCTTTGAGCCAACAAGACAAACCAGAGAGTGGCTACTGGGCGAGTAGGGCTGTTTGCTGACCACCTGACTAATGACTTCACGCTGCAACCCAACCACCTGTGGGCAGCATGTGTCCAATGAAGACCATGCTGTCACATGGAATCTGATAGTACAAATCATTGGTGTCCTTAAACAATACTTCCACTGCTTGGACCACTCTGGAGGAGCCCTGCAATATTCATCAGAGCGCAACTCAAGATTCATTGTTGTCTGCTACATGTTCCACAACCTCGCCATTGTGAGGGCACAGCCCTTGTCACCAGGCATATGGCAACCAGCTAAGGAAGGGGAGGGGGAGGAAGAGGAGGAGGAGGAAGCAGAAGAGGAGAAAGAGGAAGTGGAAGAGCAGGAGGAGGAGGAGGAAGGGAGGAGGCAACCCAGGTAGCACCTTTCTACCTGGGCTCTCCGTGATCAATTCATCCGACTGTGGTATGAGTGAATTCAACCCCAATTCTCCATTCAACAATAATCACACCTTACCTTCCCTCTGTTACTGATCATCACAGTGCCCTCTTGGCCACAATACTGAAATAAAAGCCACCACAAAAGAAAATTCCAGTCCAACATTAATTCATCCAATATAACCTATCACAATCAACTAATAACCCTTGTGCATTCCCTTAGTGCCTTTCTTCTGTGTGCTTTTGCCTGTCCTAGTGCTACTACGCAGTGCTATCACAGTGGCTGCAGCATGGCTGGTGGAAGGCTGCTGACTTCAATGTGGGAGACTACAGATGGCCTTGGGGGATGAACTCAAGCAGCTTTGGGCCTAGAAAGCCCGGTTGGGGACTTCACCACCTTGGAATGGGTGGCAGCAGCCCAGGCTGGCTGGCTGACAGGCAAAAGCAAGGGCACCAGCGGAGTGGAGGGAGAGCCACTGCTGACATCCTGAGAGATGACAACAAGCTAGTCCTCCACAGAGCCACTGCCACTCCCCCGGGGCAGCACCTCTGCAATCCGAGTAGTCTATTGGAAGACAGATTGTTGGAATATTGTGACCCCCCTGTAAGTCCCTTTCCATACTGGTGAATGGTAAAGTCTGAGCTTCCTCTGCAGCACTTAGATGTAGGGTGGCTCGTGCTTGTTCTGCAATGGAAGCCAAGACATCAGGCAGAAAACGCTGCATGATTGTTAGAACCACAAATGCACTAATTGATCTGCCCATCACTTCCATGCTGGAAAGAATGGTCTCCAAGCTCTGCGCACAGCCCTGTGAAAGGTTGGTGCCAGACTCCTCCATGCTCCTTGACATTGCACTCAGACCTTCAGGTAGGCCTGCCAGTGCACCAAGCATTCTGTTGTGCATACCCATCAGCCTTCTATATGCCGTCCCTATCGAAGACCTCACCTGAGTCCTCTGCAGTAGAATTCTTGTGCGACATCTCCTTCCGGGGAGCTGGTATCTGCGCTACCTTTTTCCCCTGCCCTGGCTTCAGCACACTCATGCCCAGTGACTCACTACGTGCAGATCCTGCCCCTAACCTACCCTCTGAACTCTGTGCATTGCCAGTATCTGAGCTGGCAAATCGAGTGATGGTGTTTCTTCTTCTTCTTCATGACTCTCCACTCCCGCTTCTTCTACAACTGCTGGCAGGGCAGGTTGGATTTCTGAAGACTCTGAAATGAGAAAGACACAAGGGTAGGTTTGTGGTGAATGGAGTGGGGGAAAGAAAGAGGTGTGTGCTTACACCATGTGCAGCTTAAAAATCAGAGAGATTGCGGGATGAGGGGAGATGGGACGTGAGAAGGAGGATAACATATGAGGATACTGACATCTGGTATTATTTCAGCCCTGCCGCTGGCCACGGGCCCCCATAAAGAATGGTCAGCACCATCTCGTCCATGTGGGTGAGGTCATGCAGGCGAGCCTGTCCCCTGCCGGTTAGATTCTGCTGGCACCAGTTATGTGTCATCTTTTCCTCCTATTTCTTATGTTCTTATGTCTCTTCCACTGGAGTTCGGTCATGCAGGCGCACCTGTCTTCCTGCGGGTAGCCCCTGCTGCCCCCGGCTATGTGCCACCTTGTCCTTGAAGAGAGAGGGAAATGTGTCAGTGAGTGTGGTGCAATGTGTTTGGGTGATGTGCCTCTCATGGTTAAGTAGCTGACAGTGTATACAAGCTCTGAGATTTAGGTGTGAGGCTTGCAGCAGTGGTAAGTGTGTGAGGGTGAAATGGAGCATGTGAATGTGAGATATGCGTCACGATTGATAGAAATTTTTGGTATGTGAGTGATGAGGGTGTGGTGCATTGAGCATTATGTAAGGCTAGTGGTGCAGTTTGGAACATGGCATTTGAAAATGAATTCAATGACCTTGACTAGTGTGAAGTCATTAAACTTTTTCTTGAACTGCGTCCACGTCCTCCACAGTGCTAACCTGCTCCCCTTGTACTTGGGTCTGTTGCCTGGAGGGCCTCCTGGCCCCCTGCGAAAAGAGGAGCTCTCTCCTCCGATTGACCTCTTGCACCAAGACCTCCTGTGCTGCATCGGAGAACCTTAATGCATGTTCTCTCCCCTGGTGTGACATCATTAATTGATTTTTCTACTGTCTTCCTCAGCCAGTTGAATGATCTGCTGCAGAGGTGCAAACTGCCTTTAAGAAATGCAGGCTAACTTTAATTGGTGCTGACCTCGCACGAACCTGGGCCCTCTGATGAGCGTAGAGCCACTCAGCAGCATGTTCAGCATTGAGCTGAACGCTACAATCATTGAAATGAGCATGCAGCACAAAGTACGGGTTGTTAATGTAATGCAATCTCCGTGCCTATTTTCAAGGACAAATGAATTTCTAGGCCTTATATTTTGTATTCATTACATAGATAAATTTATATCCCAATGTGTTATTGACCCTAGTGAAGTAATTTGCTTCTGCATCAAGATGGCATTTATAATATAGAATAGGTGGAGCTTTGAAGACTAATGACTACAATATGATGAACTAGATTATCCAGCAATTAGCACCAGTAAGGACCCTGATAAAAGATATGATTTCAAAAAGACAAACTATAAATAAATGGAAGAAAATTAAAACAAATTACATGCAACGTATTACTGAAAGAAACCTCAATTCAGGAAAAACAGAACACTAAAGAGCCACAGAACCATAGAATTCTACAGTACAGAAATAAACCCTTTGGCCCATCATCTCTATTGCTACAGCAATCCAAAGCTTTGTTCTGCTCTTTCCCTACAATCCTGAATCTGCTTCAAATATTTATGCACTTTTCCCTTAAAATATGTAATGGTCTCTGTTTCAACCATTGTCTGTGGCAAAGCTTTCTAAATTCCAATAACTCTGCATCAAAAAATGTCTCCTAATCTCTCTTCTCACGATAAAATAATTTTGAATGTGCAAGAAAAGTATATAAATATGAACAATAACTAAAAACTAAATGGCAGTCTTCAAAATGAATGAGTAAGGTATTTAAATGGAAATAAGAAAGAAAAATAAACAAAAGGGAGATTAGAAAAAAATAGGTCCTAACCTTGAGATTGGTTAGAATATGGAATTCTCTGTCACCTACAGTTGTTCCATAAATTATTCCTAAAGAACATTAGATGGAAGAAGAAGAATATTTAAAGCTATGGGAAGCAAGCATTAGACTGGCTGCTCCCGTGGAGCAAAACACTGGTGCAGAATTGATGGGTCAAATAGCCTGTAACATTCTATGATTAGAGGGAAAAGGGAAAGATGAACTCTGGGAGAAGTATAGGAATGCAGATAAAACAAGATCATAGTGATGCAAGAAGGGCCCAAGGGGTGAGAATAGCAAAAGAGATTGGGTACAATACTGGAACATTCTTTCAGTGTCACAACAGTAAAACAGTAATTCAAGAGGGTTAGAATTCTAAAAGGTAAAAGTGCCATTGAAACTGGAAATAAAAATGGTATAGTTCAAATATTAAGTGAATGTTTCCTAGAAGTATTTATTACAGAGGATAAGATTAGTGAAGTAATTGCATGTGTCTGTGCTGCCACATAGAGCCTCACCTGCTTGCAGCACTGTGCATGAGTGTGCATTTTCTGAGCATTAATGGTTAGAGAATTATGCACAACGTGCCTGAATTTATGATAAGTACTGCTGGCAGGCAAAGCTCCCTGGCTGAAGTGCAGACACATAAAATTACAGGTACAGCGTCGAAAATTCGGAGTTCCAAAATTCGGAATGTTCCGGAATCCGGACATCAGGCCGTTCCGTGGCGGGGTCGTCCGGAGTCCGGAAAATGTTCCGAAATCCGGACTCGCTCCGGACCTCGCCCGCCTCGGGACCTACCTTGCCTGCCGGACCTCGGGACCTTGCCCGCCTCGGGACATACCTCACCTGCCTCGGGACTTACTTCGAATGCTTCGGGACCTCGCCAGACCTCAGCCGCCTCGGGAATTACTTCGGACACCTCGGGACCTCGCCGGACCTCTCCTTATAATGGTAATTTTTTCATTTTGTATTCTGCCACATTTTTCATGCCTTTTACCTCTGCGATAATTTCCTCTGCCACTTCTTCATCGACACATATCTGTAACTCACAAGCTACCGCAGCCATGTCCTCAACGCTCACCCGGTCAGTAACATCTTCCATAGTGTTCCGGATGCTCGACTGGATCTGCTCAACAAACCCTGATGCATTCATATTTTTATTTTTAATGATCATGTGATTCCGTTCCAGTTTCATCAATGGCAGGCCTTTCCGGTTTCAGGACATCGGAAAGACGTTCCGAAATCCGGAAATAACCAAACCTCGGCCCGGGCGTTTTTGGATTTGGGATGTCAGAAAGACATTCTGAAGTCCTGAAATACCCAGAACCCAGAGCGGCCTTGGTCCTGAGGCCTCCGGATTTTCGACGCTGTACCTGTACTCCATAATTATCCAATTTTTGTACCCAGCCAATATTCAAGTAAATTTTGAATTCAACTGTGGCAAAATAAAGATGTAAGGGAAATAAATTCCACACCGATTCCGAGAATAGTGAAGGAAATGTCACAGTTTATTCGTGCAAAGCGCTCTGGGAGAAGTGGGGAAATTCCGCAGCTTCGCCACACCTTCTCCCTGAGTGGAGTTTTCAAGTTACAATTATACCTTTGGGAGCGGCCCCCCACCCCACTTACATCATCGTCCAATTATTTAACATTTAGGCATAGTATTACCCTATATGGTAGTGCTGTGGCAGTCTTACATTGTGGCAAGTCAAAGGTTAACTAGCAGGCACAGACACAAGTGGGGTTAGTTCCCCGCATCAGCAGAAAATCAAGGAACTATCTTCCTGTTATTAGTACAAGCGATATACATCTGTTTGCCTCTCCAACCGCCCATTGTCCTACTTCCCCGATCTCCATGACTCAGGGTCAGCGGACATTGGAGACTACACATGCCTTCTGCTTAAGTATACATAATTCATCAGAGAGAGACAGGGGAGCTGGCTACACATTATAAAAGTTACAAAGGTTATAGGTTAAGAAATTTTCTCCCAACAGTCCCTCCTTTTGATCTTTTTCCATGCCATGCGGAGAAGAGCAATCATTACAGTTGGATCGATTCTTCTGATACTGTCTTCCGTGATTGGAACTGGGATCTGGTGGTATTGCTGCGGGTGGAGTTGCAGTTTCCGATACCCCGAAGCCAGCACTGGGGGTCGTCCAGAGTTACCGATAGCATACATTAGCGAGGCCACCGGGGCCGGCGCACACATTTTTGACACACACATCCTAAACATGGCAACCACTATGTACAGTGCGATACATATGCCTACGACTACGACAATCCTTCTACAATGCTCTGCCCCAGGCCCGACATCCAGCTCCCTAACCACCCGAACCACCCCGGTCGGTGGATTTCAGTTTTTGCACCTCCTTCTTTGTATGCTCGGCTAAGTTAGTTATGTCTTCAGAGCTATCTGGGATGTAGGTACAGCATTCAGCTCCTATCAGTGCACAAGTGCCACCTCTTTCCGCTAGGACATAGTCTAGTGCCATTCGGTTCTGCAATACTGTGGCCCGTATTGCCACCATCTCGGCCGTGATGTCCTCCAGAACTTCAGCCGTATCATTGGCAAACTGCTCCAGTATTTTCTCGATCCTTTGTACCTTGTTTATGGTCAGAGCTATCCCAATGGGCATCATGAGTACCCCGAAAAA
This sequence comes from Pristiophorus japonicus, assembly GCF_044704955.1. NCBI lineage: Eukaryota > Metazoa > Chordata > Chondrichthyes > Pristiophoridae > Pristiophorus > Pristiophorus japonicus. Next base: position 194,854,371 of record NC_091978.1, read on the forward strand.
CCTCTCGACGGGGGTGAGACCTCGCTTTTGCCAGCTGGAAGCATGTACTTCTGTTAGGGTACGTGCTGGCCGCATGAATGGCACCACATAATCCCAAGTAACACGAGCCTACCCAGTTTTGGGGGAGCCAGGGATATGCCTTGTGTCCACATACGAAATAGCTACCATTGTATGCCGCTGGGGCGCTCAGTGTCTCAGGATAGAATCATGTTCAATTTCGCCCCCCCATCATGTTCGGGCGGTGTCGGAGGAAACTTGGCTCGGTCCCTCGGTTACGTTAAGGCGGTAGGTACAATTACTATATCCCATGTTGTGTCCTTTTGTGCCAGTTACATTTCGGGTGAGGCATATTGTTCACCGGGGTCTCCCTATCCTTGATATGTTAGTCAGGGCCAAGGATGGAAGTAACAGCATGCCGATTGTAGGATGGTTGATACCATCCACGAAGCGCGCCTCTGGTATGATACCCAGCTCTTTCCCAATCTCTCTTGTCCCTGCTTCCATCCACCTTGTATGAGGCAGATGTCCCGTTGGCCTTGGATCCCTCCCGTATGGGACCGGAGGAGTTCATGCGGCAACTTCGGGGAATGGGACGCAAAGGGATCCCTCCTCTCGAGTGTGTGGGGATATGAGAGCACACCTAGCAACTAGAGAAGTTCCCATTCCTCGCATAGGCATAGGACATATATAAAAAGGTGTTTACATGAAGCTCCCGTTTTTGTCTTACCAATGGGGAACATACAATACAGACTGAGGCCATTACACAGATCGGGGCGTATAGTTTCATCTTATTACTCTATGTTAACAATTACTCAAAGGAAAAATGGCCATTTGGCTTGCTTGAAGAGTCGTTCCTGACCTGTAAACAGACAAATAATGACAGATAATACATGTATTAAGCGGCAGGCTCGAAAACCTTAAGCTGGGTTCTATGTTTCCATTGTCCTTTTCCCCTAATATCAATACAGGCGCATGTATCTCCACTAATCATAACCTCATACGGCCCTATCCACTTCGGGGCGAACCCGGGTTTTCCTGGGAGAATCTTCATCATCACGCGCGTTCCGGCTTGAGGTATGTCCGGTATTTTATCGCATTGAGCCTGCCTTTCTCTGGTTTGCTTTCGCATTTCCTGGAGACTATTACTCATCTCCAATATATATATCTCCGAATTCTATCCCTTAGGGGTCCTACATCCGCTCCTCCCATAAAAATTCCTTCTGGGAGTTGCATCGCCCTTCCCATCATTAACTCCGAAGGGGATAAGCCCGTTGTTCGATTAGGGACTGCCCTTAGTTTCATGAAAATGATGGGTAACACATCAACCCATGTAGTCCCAGTTTCTCGGATTGCCTTTGCGATCATTATCTTAAGGGTTCAATTCATCCGTTCTACCGTTCTACCATTCCTGAACTTTGAGGATGGTATGGTATGTGGAATTTCTGTTTTATTCCCATTAGTTGATATACGGCCTTTATTACCTTCCCCGTGAAGTGGGTGTCTTGGTCTGAGTCTATCTAGGGATTATTTCTTCCACCAGAATTCTAGCTACCGCAGTGGCCATACAGTTCCTTGTTGGGTAAGCTTCCACCCATCGGGTGAACTGGCCTATTACCACTAAGCAATATCGTTTTCCCCCGTGAGTTGGGCAGTGGTCCAGTAAAATCTATTTGTATGTTTTCCCATGGCCCTTGGGGCCTTGGTTGGTGCCCCATTCGTATCTTAATTGGCTTACCGGGATTATGTTGCGCACACGTTAGACAGCGCTGACAGTGTTTGGCTATGTCCCACCCCTATTCTGGACCACCACCAATCTTCTCATGAGCTACTCCATCATGGGTCCCCTGCCTGTATGGGCCACTCCATGGTGTAGTTCCAGTACTGTCTGCTAATGCAGTTTGGGGCTGTGACTTTTCCATCCTTTCTCCACCCCGAATCTATACCTGGTACCCCGCCCTTGGCCTTCCATTCCTCCTATTCCTCCGGCGAAACATCGGAGTGTAACTTGACTATATCTACTTCATCCCTCATTATGCTCCCCACCCCCTCAGTTCTTTCCTCCACGCCCTGTTCCAATGCTTGCTGTGCAGCGGCATCAGCCGCCTGATTACCTTCCTGCTCCCGGGTTTGTACCTTTTCATGAGCTTTTATTTTTATCACAGCAGCGTGCAGTGGCCCTTCAGCTGCGTGCATTAGAGCCTGGACTCTTTTCCGGTGTCAGATGGGTTCTCCCCCTGTTGTGACGGACCCCCTGCGTCCCCATGCTATCATATAATCATGTACAACTCCAACCGCATAGCGACTATCTGTATAGATATTAACAGTCTTTCCCCCTGCCAGCTTCAAGGCTTCGGCGAAGGCCACAATCTCAGCAACTTGGGCTGAGAGTCCCCCATCTAATCTGCCAGACGCCACGGTTTGTAACTGGCCATTTACCATGGCCCACCCGGTCCGTGGTGTCCCTTCGACATACTTTCTAGACCCATCCACGTAGAGGGTCATCTGTGCCCCGGTTAAGGGTTCGTCTGCTAGGCGACCTTCTATATTCTCACTATCCACTTCCTCACACTGGAGCGGCTTCACTGCCCCCAGGAGGCCTTCTGCCGGGTTTTCTCCTATGTCCCTCATGTTCGGGCCCTGGGACATTAACCGGCGTCATGTCAACGAGGCCCGTGTCCTGCTTTGTTTTAGCCCATACCGGCTCTAGGGCCTCGCATATCACCCTGTCTACCCCCGACTCTTATCCCTAATCCCGGGCCAGTGGTTTAGAACTGCCTGTTTTCGCAATGTTTCGTAAGGGCGCGGAGTACTTGCTTTTACGTCCATCCGCTTGCGGCCAGATTATTTTGTTAAGCTCGACGTCTATTAATAGTTTAAATTCCCTTATTAAGACTGTTCCTAGAATAATTCTTTCATTATTTGTATCAGGCGAGTATTATTACATGGGCTAGTTCTGTTTTATTTTATTCTGACTATCCCATCATTTCCTTTATCTGTCAGATGAGTCTTCTTTATTCTATTAAGAAATCCAAATGAATAATGTCCAATATAAAACAGTTGTCAATGGAAAGGGTTAACTTCTTTACAGGTTTGTCAGAAGGCCTGATGTCATTACGTGACTTCACGTAATCATCCGGATATCGTTTTTTTTTTAAGTCTTTGTGCCTTCAAAACTTGCTTAGAAATTAGGAATCCATTAAAACAGCAGAAATCATTTAGTAAAGTCGTCATAATGGAAGTCTTCTCATCAGGGCAGACAGCATTTTAGATTAAATTTCAATTTTTTTTTCTTAACTTCTAATTCAAATACTTGCCAAAGATTTTTTTTTAATTGATTTAAAACGATACCACACATTTTTAATAGCTATTTTGTTTACTGAACTTCAATTTTCACACAAGCTGTATACATTCCAACATTTCCTCTAAGAATTTTAAAATCAGTAAGATTTTCTAATTCCCAATTTTTCTTTCTGTGCTGAGTTCGCATAGCTTAGATCTCTTCCCCTCGTTATTTTCAAAACCCTCCTGCTTGTTTAGACTGTTCGGGACTTTTCTTGATAAACATGTCTATTCTGGAAATCTTTTCAAACTGCAATGAAACTTTCTCGTAATTTAAAATCATTTTCAATGGAGAGTGTCTTTTACCTCTTCCAAAAATCTTTTCAATTAAACCAGATAAGTTTTGATATTTTACTCAGAAGGCTTGTCTCTCAGTAACTTTGTTAATTCAGACAATCCAAGACACTTTTTCTTTCAATTTCGTTCAATCTGTTTTCTTTCAAGGCTGCACCTTTATCCTTTCTTTTCATAACTAGAACGGAGTCTAGCACGTAGGCTTTGAGGGCTGCTTTTCGTCATCTCAAATGTCCCAGTTTTTTCTTTCTGTTTCTGCGTCTCCCACCACTCTCTCTGTTCTTTCACATTTTTTTTTTCCGTTGGGGCCTATCCCTCCTTTCGGTCATGTATAGTCTGGTGAGGGACCCTCGGCGGGGCCCTCTCCGTTTCCTTACCACTCATCGTAGTCTCACGTCACGGTTTCACGATTGTCAGAGGTACGCCTGGTCTTACACACTTCTACCAGGCGGACTTGCAAATTTTATTGTCAGAGGTGTCTGATTACACTTGCGATTCTTCAAAATAGCCTCCATGACTCACTACGATCTCATTAATCTGTTCTACACACGACCCTCAACATCCGGACCTGTGTGGCTTAAAGTCGCAATGAGATTATTTTCTACCGCATTCACTGCCCCACTTTTCCGTCGCCACTTTGTCCCCTCATTTGTTCCCTTCGACCTTAATCCTTGGCCTTCACGTGGGGCATTCGCCCTCTTAATTCCGGCTCAAGTTAGGTGACTGAGGTAGTTTGTGACAATCGAGGAGGCGAGGAACACTCGTTTATTTCACACACACACACACCACTCACACCATGCTAGCTTAGACTCTAACCCGCGGTTCAACTATGGTTTTTCTCACCGTTCACGGACGTTTTGTTCTTTGGTGAATCGGGGCTCGGGAGTCGCCCTGTTCCGGGGCTCAATTGACTGGATGGTCAAACCTTGACTACTCGTCCCTCTTCACCGGCTAGGCAACCCAAAGTGACCGTATTCACTCTGCTCGCAGCGGCAAATCTGTAAGGGAAATAAATTCCACACCGAGTCCGAGGATAGCGAAGGAAACGCCACAGTTTATTCGTGCAAAGCACTCTGGGAGAAATGGGGAAACTCTGCAGCTTCGCCACACCTTCTCCCTGAGTGGAGTTTTCAAGTTACAGTTATACCTTTGGGAGCGGCCCCGCCCCCTTACATCATCGTCCAATTATTTAAAATTTAGGCATAGTATTACCCTATATGGTAGTGCTGTGGCAGTCTTACATTGTGGCAAGTCAAAGGTTAACGAGCAGGCGCAGACACAAGTGGGGCTAGTTCCCCGCATCAGCAGAAAAACAAGGAACTATCTTCCTGTTATTAGTACAAGCGATATACATCTGTTTGCCTCTCCAACCGCCCATTGTCCTACTTCCCCTATCTCCATGACTCAGGGTCAATGGACATTGAAGACTACACATGCCTTCTGCTTAAGTATACATTTCTTACTTGACCACTCTCCCCGTCCCATAATTCATCAGAGAGAGACAGGGGAGCTGGCTACACATTATAAAAGTTACAAAGGTTATAGGTTAAGAAATTTTCTCCCAAAAAAGAGATATCAGAATAACAAACCCCCTGGGCCAGATGGCATATATGTATGATTCTGAAGGAGAAGTTCATGGATCCTTGCCTGTTGTCACAAAGGAATCATTTTGTCACTTGTGAGGTTCAGCAGGAGCAAGCAAATATAATCCTTTAATTTAAGAAGGAAGACCCAGGCAATGTAAAGTAATATACTGATAGGCTAGAGGAGTACCTATAAATTATAAATTAAAAAGGACAGGAAACACCTTATAATACAGTTTATTTAAATGCTCAGAAAGCTTTTGAGAAAGTTCCATATGAAAAATATCTAATTAAAACAAGTTCATATGCCAGAAAACTGGAAGTTATTTAAAAAAAATCTGAAACAGAGTATACTCCTGAGAGATTTAATCTCAGACTAGGTGACATATTGACTGAAGTTTCCCAGATAGCAGTGCTGGAACTGGTGTAGCTTCTAATATATATTAATGTCATATTTGTGGATGACATTAAAATAGGGAGAGCAGTAGCGAGGGAAGAGGTCAAAAATGTTAGCTGGAGGATTTAAATTGAATGTGTCATTAGAAAAGTAGCAGTTTAAAATGTTTAGTATTATACTTTACTCAAAACAAAATAAGCTTAAATATAAATGGATGGAGTGGAATTAGTACAAGGAAACATAGAAAGGGACCGAGATTCAGGATATCATCGGGGCCCATAGCTGCTGATGTGTCCAGTGCACTCTGCAATTTCTTGATGTCAAGTGGAGTGAATCTACCGGTACAATTCCAATATTCTTCTCTTAAAAGCTGGGGCATTAAGGTGATTATCCCGGCCTCTTCAGCAATGCTTGGACTCTGGCTTGCCCTTCAGCCACCTCAGTCCTCAACAGGACTTTTCACTCCTGCCCTCTCCTGCTGTGACGTGAACTTTACCCTGTGCAGACCCCTCCAACTCACAATCATTCGCACGCGGGGTGTTGTTCTCTGAGCTGGTGTGTGCTGAAGAGAGAGGGGGTAACAGTGCAGGCTGGTGATGCTGGCTCGCCTTCTTCTAAAGAACTCAATTCTGCAGAGGGACCTGGAAGTAAAAAAAAATAAAAATGATTAACAAGTATTGGCAGGGTGGGGAGCATGGCACATGTTAGATTGGCAAGGCATCCACAATTTGGCAGCTCCCTGAAAGAGATAGAAACATAGAAACATAGAAAATAGGTGCAAGAAAGACCAAAGTTCATTACATCCTCTTATCAACACAGACCTGAAGGACAGTGTGGAGGGGAACAGAAAGAAAGACTTACATTTATATAGCACCTATCATGTCCACTGTACGTCTCAAAGCGCTTCACAGCCAATAAAGTATTTTTGGAGTGTAGTCACTGTTGCAATGTAGGAAACACGGCAGCCAATTTGCGCACAGTAAGCTCCACAAAAAGCAATGTGATCATGACGAGAGAAATTGTTTTTGTTATGCTAATGAGGGATAAATATTGGCCAGGACACTGGGGATAACTGCCCTGCTCTTCAAAATAGTGCCATAGGATCTTTTACTTCCACCTGAGAGGGCAGTCAGGGTCTCGGTTCAACATCTCATCTAAAAGACGGCACCTCCAACAGTGCAGCACTCCTTCAGTATCGCACTGGAGTGTCAGCCTAGATTTAAATACTCAAGTCCCAGGAGTAGGATGCCGAAGGCTCCATGGATGGGGCCGGGGGGAATGCTCCTGCTCCTCCTGGCCCCCGAAGAGTGCTGTAAAAGGCACTTACTTACCTTCTTGAGCCAACAGTTGTAAGTAGTTTTGTCCTTGGTGGTTTCGAATCACTCCCCATACAACAGTTCTAGACACCGGAATTATAGTAGTGAACAGAAATACACAGTTATAGCCAGATCTTTCGGTCTCAACTTTCACAATGCTTTTATTCAAGTTAAAGCACACCCATGCACCCAGTAAAACACACCCTGGTAGTGTAAACCAAACAAACACAGTACAACACACAACCTTGGCTTGTCTGAACAGGCCCATAACGCGAAGTACCCATGACTAAAACAACTCTGCTTGTTTTGATAGGGCACCACCAAATCTGTCTAACAGAATGTGCTTACGCCTATGATTCGTGCAGAAAACCTCCCCACTAAACCCCTAAGGCTTGGTTGGGACACACGACACCCCTTCATAATATGCGGTGGTCTTAAAGATGCGTGGGCTGGGATAAATGCTCACCAATTACCCCTCTGGCTTACTCGCTGCTTCTCCTGATGAGGCGTATCTTTTGGTTCTGTACCAATCTGTGGTATTCAAGTCCAGTCTCAAGATCAGCTTCCCAGTCGAAGTAGCGAGGCTCTCTTTGCTCTTGATAGTGGTTTCTTCTCTCCGTCCCAGATGGAGTGCTCAGTCCTTGTGCGTTGAATGAAGCAAACAAGCGTAGAAGAGGAGAGAGAGAAATAGCAGACAAAACTGCCTCTCATACCTGCAAAAATGCTGCTTCTCGCAGCAAAAGTTAGTCCTTCGCCTGATGCAGTCCAACTGAAAGAGCAAAAAAAAATCACCTCTTCGGGCGGTGGCTTTGTCAACTGTCCTGTTCCTGGGGACAAGGCTCCAACAAGTCTGGGTGTCCAAAAAGAGTCAAAAGTAAGGGAGAAGTCAAAATTAATTGAAATGTGACGTCACAGCCAAGAGGGTAAGTGATTGGTTGGTTGAGTGGTGAATACTTTTCTTTTTCTTTATCTTTTTTCTTGTTCTTAGCAGTAAGAAACTGTCATTATTGCCAAATTAAGTAATTTAAAGGTTAAGTCATGGCAGGAGAGCCCAGACCTGTGTCATGCTCCTCCTGTGCTATGTGGGAAGACAGGGACGCTTCCAGTGTCCCTGGCAACTACATGTGCAGGAAGTGCATCCTGCTGCAACTCCTGACAGACCTCATTGTGGCACTGGAGCTGAGGAAGGATTCACTCTGGAGCATCCGTGATGCTGAGGATGTCATGAATAGCACGTTTAGTGAGTTGGTCACACCACAGGCAAAGGTTACACAGGCAGATAAGGAATGGGTGACCATCAGGAAGAGTAGTAGAAGGAAGGTAGTGCAGGGGTCCACTGCGGTTACCTCCCTCCAAAACAGATACACCGTTTTGGGTACTGTTGGGGCAGATGACTCATCAGGGTAAGACAGCAGCAGCCAAGTTCATAGCACCGTGGGTGGCTCTGCTGCACAGGAGGGCAGGAAAAAGAGTGGGAGAACTATAGTGATAAGTGATTCTATTGTAAGGGGAATAGATAGGCGTTTCTTTGACCGCAATCGAGACTCCAGGATGGAATGTTGCCTCCCTGGTGCAAGGGTCAAGGATGTCTCAGAGAGTCTGCAGCGCATTCTGGAGGGGGAGGGTGAAGAGCCAGTTGTCGTGGTACATATAGATACCAACGATATAGGTAAAAAACGGGATGAGGTCCTACAAGCAGAGTTTAGGGAGCTAGGAATTAAATTAAAGAGTAGGACCTCAAAGGTAGTAATCTCAGGATTGCTACCAGTGCCACATGCTAGCCAGAGTAGGAATGGCAGGATAGCTCAGATGAATACGTGGCTTGAGGAGTGATGCAGCAGGGAGGGATTCAAATTCCTGGGACATTGGAACCGGTTCTGGGGGAGGTGGGGGTACCTGTACAAACCGGATGGTCTGCACCTGGGCAGGGCTGGAACCAATGTCCTGGGGGGAGTGTTTGCTAGTGCTGTTGGGGAGCGGTTAAACTAATATGGCAGGGGGATGGGAACCTATGCAGGAAGACAGAGGGAAGTAAAATGGGGGCAGAAGCAAAAGATAGAAAGAAGAAAGGTAAAAGTGGAGGGCAGAGAAACCCAAGGCAATAATCAAAAAGGGTCACACTACAGCCAAATTCTAAAGGGACAAAGGGTGTTAAAAAGACAAGCCTGAAGTCTCTGTGCCTCAATGCAAGGAGTATTCGTGATAAGATGGATGAATTAACTGCGCAAGCAGCTATTAACAAATATGATATAATTGGGATTACGGAAACATGGCTCCAGGGTGACCAAGGCTGGGGACTCAACATCCAGGGCTATTCAACATTCTGGAAGGATAGACAGAAAGGAAAAGGAGTTGGGCTAGCATTGCTGGTTAAAGGGGAAATTAACGCACTAGTAAGGAAGGACATTAGCTTGGATGATGTAGAATCTGTATGGGTGGAGCTGCGGAATACCAAAGGGCAGAAAATGCTAGTGGGAGTTGTGTACAGATCACCAAACAGTAGTAGTGAGTTTGGGGACAGCATCAAACAAGAAATTAGGGACATGTGCAATAAAGGTACAGCAATTATCATGGGCGACTTTAATCTACATATAGATTGGGCTAACCAAACTAGTAGCAATACAGTGGAGGAGGATTTCCTGGAGTGTATTAGGGATGGTTTTCTGGACCAATATGTTGAGGAACCAACTAGAGGGCTGGCCATCCTAGACTGGGTGATGTGGAATGAGAAAGGACTAATTAGCAATCTTGTTGTGCGAGGGCCCTTGGGGAAGAGTGACCATAATATGGTAGAATTCTTTATTAAGAAGGAGAGTGACACATTTAATTTAGAGACTAGGGTCCTGAACTTAAGGAAAGGCAACTTCGATGGTATGAGATGTGAATTGGCTAGAATAGACTGGCAAATTATACTTAAAGAGTTGATGGGGGATAGGCAATGGCAAACATTTAAAGATCACATGGATGAACTTCAACAATTGTACATCCCTGTCTGGAGTAAAAATAAAACGGGGAAGGTGGCTCAACCGTGGCTAACAAGGGAAATTAGGGATTGTGTTAAATCCAAGGAAGAGGCATATAAATTGGCCAGAAAAAGCAGCAAACCTGAGGACTGGGAGAAATTTAAAATTCAGCAGAGGAGGATAAAGGGTTTAATTAGGAGGGGGATAATAGAGTATAAGAGGAAGTTTGTTGGGAACATAAAAACTGACTGCAACAGATTCTATAGATATGTGAAGAGAAAAAGATTAGCGAAGACAAACGTAGGTTCCTTGCAGTCAGAATCAGGTGAATTTATAATGGGGAACAAAGAAATGGCAGACCGATTGAACAAATATTATGGTTCTGTCTTCACGAAGGAAGATGCATATAACCTTCCGGAAATACTCGGGGACCAAGGGTCTAGCGAGAAAGAGGAACTGAAGAAAATCCTTATTAGTCATGAAATTGTGTTCGGGAAATTGATGGGATTGAAGGCCGATAAATCCCCAGGGCCTGATAGTCTGCACCCTAGAATACTTAAGGAAATGGCCATAGAAATAGTGGATGCATTGGTGATCATTTTCCAACAATCCATCGACTCTGGATCAGTTCCTATGGATTGGAGGGTAGCTAATGTAACACCACTTTTTAAAAAAGGAGGGAGAGAGAAAATGTGGAATTATAGACCTGTTAGCCTGACATCAGTAGTGGGGAAAATGTTGGAATCAATTATTAAAGATGAAATAGCAGCGCATTTGGAAAGCAGTGACAGGATCGATCCAAGTCAGCATGGATTTATGAAAGAGAAATCATGCTTGACAAATCTTCTAGAATTTTTTGAGGATGTAACTGGACAAGGGAGAACCAGTGGATGTGGTGTATTTGGACTTTCAAAAGACTTTTGATAAGATCCCACACAAGAGACTGGTGTGCAAAATTAAAGCACATGGCATTGGGGGTAATGTATTGATGTGGCTAGAGAACTGGTTGGCAGACAGGAAGCAGAGAGTAGGGATAAACGGGTCTTTCTCAGAATGGCAGGCAGTGACTAGTGGGGTGCCGCAGGGGAGGTGCAATGAGACCTGGGTGTCATGGTACATCAGTCATTGAAAGTGGGCATGTAGGTACAGCAGACGGTGAAGAAGGTGAATGGCATGTTGGCCTTCATAGCTAGGGAATTTGAGTATAGGAGCAGGGAGATCTTACTGCAGTTGTACAGGGCGTTGGTGAGGCCTCATCTGAAATATTGTGTTCAGTTTTGGTCTCCTAATCTGAGGAAGGACGTTCTTGCTATTGAGGGAGTGCAGTGAAGGTTCACCAGACTGATTCCCGGGATGGCAGGACTGATATATGAGGAGAGACTGGATCGACTGAGCCTATATTCACTGGAGTTTAGAAGAATGAGAGGGGATCTCATCGAAACATGTAAAATTCTGACGGGACTGGACAGGTTAGATGCAGGAAGAATGTTCCTGATGTTAGGGAAGTCCAGAACCAGGGGTCACAGTTTAAGGATAAGGGATAAGCCATTTCGGACCGAGATGAGGAGAAACTCAGAGAGTTGTTAACCTGTGGAATTCCCTACTGCAGAGAATTTTGATGCCAGTTCATTAGATATATTCAAGAGGGAGTTAGATATGCTGCTAAAAGAATCAAGGGGTAGGGACAGAAAGCAGGAAAGGGGTATTGAGGTGGATGATCAGCCATGATCTTATTGAATGGTGGTGCAGGCTCGATGGGCCGAATGGCCTACTCCTGCACCTATTTTCTATGTTTCTGTGTTTGTGCCTTGAGCACCATCCAATCTTCTTGATCTCTCACTGATGGGTTCCTATTACAAGACAAAGGGCCCTCCATCAACCATCTTCCTGCCATTTCAGCCACTGATCCATTCCTGCCCACCTGATGTGTATTCCTCTGGGACATGTTTGGACCTGTCCCACGTCATGCTGTCTGCCCTTCTGCAGTAACAGCCAAGTTAAGAGCAATGTCCAAAACTTAAAGTCCAAATGTTTAAGTTCGAAAGTTTATGCTTTTGCTGTTGATGTTTTCGCTGACTTCTGACACCTTCCGGAATTGCCCCGGGGTTAGCGTCGCGCTCCGTGAATGCCAGGCGAGCGCCGGACAAACGCTCTGTTACTGCAAGCAAATTTTATTTTTACTGAAAGAGGCTAATTCTGCACCAAGGCCGGCGCTTTCTGCGCTGGCATAAAAAAATTTGCATACGTCTAATTGACCGCCCCAAATTTAGCGCGGTGCAATTTTGGCTGCAAGATGTGGCGTATAAAAGAGTCATAATAAGAAATCATTCTTGTACAGTTTGATTTTGCGCAGTTTAAGAGAGAGGAATTCAAAGGTATTAATTGGAAGATGCAAGGGGGCATCACTCCCAATTCTTAATTGACGTCTATATCAGGATGTCCTGATATCCTGTGTTGATAAGCTGTGTTGATAAGAAGATGTAATGAACTTTGGTCTTTCTTGTCTTTCTCCAATGACAGCTAAGCCTGTGACATATAAATCATGCATATAAGTCCTCATAGTTCAGAACTCATGAGCATGCAATGGAAGGGCTTCTTACAGCCCATTTCTGAGATCCAGGAACAAAGTGTGAGGTAGATTTGTAGCAAAAAGCAGAAACTGTTGCCAGGGGGGAGGCCTCAGGCCAGCATCAACTTGTCACTGATTGGTCCAGAGGGACTAGGCATTCTCTTTGCAAAATCTGCTCCCATGAAGATTGAGTTAAGCAATTAGTGATGAATAGGCATAGCACTGGACTTGAGCAGTCAGGTTGCTGGTGAGTCGCAAGCTGCCATGTGTCGGTTCCTCCACCATTCCGAAGCCAGACACCCATCATGTAGTTGATGAGAAATTTCTGAGCATTGCAACCATTGCTGCTGGAAGACTTTACCCAAAGGCTAGCTGTGTCATATATGTTGATCTCAGTGCCTACTATGATTGAGTTACAGAGAAGCAAGCAGCTCTAACAGGTGTAACTACTATATGATGAGGTCTGATATGTGTCCATGCTATGGTCAGGAAGATGGTGGCAATGTATTCATACATTTTATGGGGAGTTCTGCTATCTACCATCCTGCTCTTGAGAAACTTAATATTGTTGTTCATCTAGAGCAGGCTTAAACCCACAATTCTCAGTATTCCAATGACCAACTAGTGACTATTCTCATGGATAAGAAAAAAAGTTGGAATCCCGTTGGGGCCGTGCTGACTCCAAGATGACATGGCTGCTTCAGAAGTTTGAACCAAAGCAACTCTCTGTGGCAGACTTCTAAGCCAGACAGGTGTTGTTCATAATGCACTCACCTTTTTTGGCTCACCAATTCAGCTGCCACATCCACTACTGCCGACCATATAGTGATACAATTTTTCTTCCATGTATTCTACAATTACGCTTCTGCCCACAGTCAATCCCAGACTGACTTAATGAATAAAAATATTATTTCCCAACACAAATGAAACTTGATCCCAAATATCCATCAACTCTAGGGTGAGAATTGCTGATTGCATGTTGTTGCTCCTAAACTTGAGATTCAAGCAAGTAGAACTTCCATGGAGTTCTCCCAATCTCCCACTGCAAATTTGACAGAAGATTGGTGGAAATCCTGCAGAAACAACGTAAGCAGCTGTTTACGCCCTTTCTCCAGGTTTCCGCAGGAGTTTGGGCAGAAGATTGGAAGAATCCCCACGGAAATTCGAGATGAAGAAATCTGAATTTACAAGCAATGTTTCCTTTAAACTGCACAGCAACGCAGCAGTCTAGAGCTCCCATGCAGCTGGCTTACCAGCTTTTAAATGCAAAAACTGCGCATGCGTGAATCTTTGAATGGGCCACTGGTCCTAGAGGGAACATAGTTTACAAGATATGGAATGGACCTGAATCCAGAATCATCCCTACTTATTCCTACTGGCTACAAGTTAAAACAACTGGCAACTGTCCTAATTTATACCCATTCCCAAGGAGCCTTTTATAGGTCAGAGGCCTAGCTATATCGCATGCTTTACTACTCGATTTATTAATTAGATCAAAAACAGACAGTAGAATTAAATGAACACATTGATTAAAATGAATGTAAATTAAAATTTTTATCAAATAAACCATTTGCAAGTTGAATTCTATTTTTAATCAAATTTGTTCTGGTTTATTTGTTAAACATTTTTACTTGCGTTAATTTTAATTCTGAATAAACAATGATTTCATTTTGTTTACATATAAAAATGTTAGGGTGAATGATGTGTGATTTCAATATGCAAGGCTACCCACAGTTTACTTCAATTTCATGCTATTTTGTAATGTGTGCTTTACATAAATTTCTTGTAAATACTGAGCTTGATGATAATCACAACTTGCTTCAAAATAAGACAGATTTAATGGGTCTGATCGCCTCACTTGCAGTTACAGACTTGAAATAAGCAATGAACCCAGTGCCCTATCTTGTTGCAACATAGAAATAAAACTAAGCCTGAAAATGGAGACTCATATATTATTCATTTTCAATTTCATGCTTTTGTTTCACCTACATTCGGGCCATAACCTTGTGAAAATGCAATTCTCTGTTTTGTAGTAATTAGATGCTGAATATCTGAATGTGATTAGGTTTTTTTTTAAATTAGTCCAACCCTTTTTTCATGAAACGTCCTGTCTTCTCTGGTTATTTATTTCACTATAGTTGAAGTAAAATTTTATCTCAATTCTCCTGATCAAGCAATAATAATTGTTTTTTCACCTATTTACTAAAAATAATGTTAGGAATGTTGGGCTGGTTTTTAATGGTTTGTAATTTTCTGTAACTGCAATGCAACAAAATGCAGATTTTTTTACAAGTTTGTTCGTCCGAGAGATTTTCCAAATAAGCATTGAAAACTGCAAATTTAGGACAAGTTAAAAAAACATACACAAAACATACAATCCTATCATCTATAAAAGGTTGTGAGTATGCTAGATAGAAGAGTTGAAGGAAACATTCCCCTGATACAGATGCTAATGAATAGGACACACTTTACAATCTGGATTATGCATCACACCTTTGTGCAAATCACAGTCTTGTTCTGTTTTGATCACAAACCTGTTCGTGTGAGAGATCTAAGGCTGCTTTTAAATAGAAGGGTAGAAATTACTGTTGCAGATGTTATTGGAGGGAACACTTAAAGCACTCTTCCCAAATTCCCTTCTGTTTTAATGGATGCACTAAATGGGTTAGTGCCCATTTTAAATGGGTTAATGCCTCCAATAAAGTAGCAGAGAGAGGAATTTTATGTGGGTATATTAAGCATTTATACAATAACGTCAGCAACAATAATTTCTACCCTGGTGAATTGTCCACATCCTCAACAACTAAATAATAGATAGGAGAGAGTTAAAAGTGCAGGGCGTGAAAATCCTTGAGCCCACTGACCGATCTGGAGCAGCTGACGAGCCTAAGAGACTCAGGGAACTCGCAAATTTAAATGGGACCAGAAAAACCAGGTCTCCACTCAGAAGAATCATGCCAACCAATTTGAATAGGGACTGGGGCAGTTAGAATTTCTGTTTACCCCAATGATGACCCCTGGTGTTGGCGTAAAAAGGACCAAGGAGAAGAATTTCTCAGGCGAATAATTCCCTCGGCCTTCCTTCCAGCAATCTGAATATCAGGATGATCCAAATGTACAGGTCACTGGTCACTGAACCAATTGGGGTGTCCCGGCTGGGAGCATAGACTAAAGGACTCCAGGGGTCCATTGTGCCACTGTTTCAATCGGCCTTCCTGTAACGGGGGCTGATCCACTTTTTGCTTGCAGTTCGCCAGGGTCCCGCCAGTGGGGTCAGGAGCAGAGATCATTATTGTCCACTCCACCACAAATACGCTGGGGAAGTGGGCCAAGAATTTTCATGGCTGCATTGCTTTTGTGAAAAGGTTAGCATCATAGAAATTTACAGCACGAAAAGAAGCCATTTCGGCCCAACGTGTCTGTGCCGGCCGACAAAGAGCTAGCCAGCCTAATCCTACTTTCCAGCTCTTGGTCCGTAGCCCTTTAGGTTACGGCACTACAAGTGCACATCCAAGCACTTTTTAAATGTGGTAAGGGTTTCTGCCTCTACAGCTCTTTCAGGCAGTGAGTTCCAAACTCCCACCTTCCTCTGGGTGAAGCAATTTCCCCTCAAATCCTCTCTAAACCTCAAACCAATTACTTTAAATCTATGCCCCCTGGTTGTTGATCCACTCTATCTAGTCCCTTCATAATTTTACACATCTCAATCAGGTCTCCCCTCAGCCTCCTCTGTTCCAAAGAAAACAAACCCAGCCTATCCAATCTTTCCTCATAGCTAAAATCCTCCAGTCCAGGCAACATCCTTGTAAATCTCCTCTGTAGCCTCTCTAGTACAATCATATCTTTCCTGTAATGTGGAGACCAGAACTGCATGCAATATTCTAGCTTTTGGAGAACTAGTGTTTTATACAGTTCAAGCATGACCACCCTGCTCCTGTAATCTATGCCTCAGGATAAAGGCAAGCATTCTGTATGCATTCTTAACCACCTGGCCTGCTACCTTCAGGGATCTGTGGACATACACTCCAAGGTCCCTTTGTTTCTCTGCAGTTCTCAGTGTCCTACCATTTAATGTGTATTCCCTTGCCTTGTTAGCCCTCCCCAAATGTATTACCCCCCACTTCTCTGGATTGAAATCCATTTGCCACTGTTCTGCCCACCTGACCAGTTCATTGCTATCTTTCTGGAGTCTACAGCTTTCTTCTTTATTATCAAGCACACAGCCGATTTTAGTATCATCAGCAACCTTCTGAATCATACCCCCTACATTCAAGTCTAAATCATTGATATATTCCTCAAAAAGCAAGGGGCCCAGTCCTGAGCCCTGCGGAACCCCACTGGCCTGCCAGTCACAAAAACACCCATCAACCATTACCCTTTGCATCCTGCCTCTGAGCCAATTTTGGATCCAACTTGTCACTTTGCCCTGAATCCCATGGGCTTTTACTTTTGTGACCAGTCTGCCATGTGGGACCTTATCAAAGGCCTTGTTAAAATCCATGTACAGTACATCAAACGTGCTACCCTCATCGACCCTCCTTGTAACCTCCTCAAAAAATACAATCAAGTTAGTCAGGCACGACCTTCCCTTAACAAATCCATGCTGACTGTCCTTGGTTAATCCATGTCTTTCTAAATTAAGGTTTATCTTGTCCCTCAGAATTTTTTCCAATAATTTTCCCACCACTGAGGTCAAGCTGACTGGCCTGTATTTACTTGGTCTTTCCCTTTCTTACTTTTTAAACAAAGGTACAATGTTAGCAATCCGCCAGTCCTCCGGCACCACACCTGTATGTAGCCAGAGAGGCTTAGAAAATGATGGTCAGAGCCTCTGCTATTTCGTCTTTTGCTTCTCTTAACAGCCTAGGATACACTTCATCCAGGTCTGGGGATTTATCCAGTTATAAAGCTGCTAAGCCCCTGAATACTTCCTCTCTCACTATTTTTATTTCATTTAATATTTCACACTCTTCCTCCCTGATTGCAATGTCTGCATCGTCCCTCTCTTTTGTGAAAACAGACACAAAATATTCATTAAGAACGATACCCATGTCTTCCACCTCCACACGCAGATTGCCTTTATGGTCTCTAGTACACCAAACTCTTTCTTTAATTATCCTCTTGCTCTTAATATATTTATAAAACATCTTTGTTGTTGCCAAAACTGTTTTGTTTGGCTGAGGAAAGATCCAGAAAACCTACATATCATTCATAATGTCATAATGATAGATGACAAATGAGAAGACGATAGCCCCAATGTTATGATCCTGGGCCTGGTAATGCCATGGCACATCAATACCAACTGTGTGGTGGACAGCACTGATTTTCGAGCTGTGAGGCTTGTCCTTATTTGCCGATGCTCTTGTGCATGGACAATGTGCACGTGCGGAAAGACCAGCAAGCTGATTGGCTGCCAGCTACAAAATTTGGCCATCCAGCAGCAGCTAAAGGGATGATAGTCACCTTTAACTGGGAGCTATTTATTTCACACCAAAGCACTATTTTCTCCCTGTAATAATGGCTGCAAGCAGCACTGTGAACAAAACTGCACCTTTTGGTGATGAAGCCCCGGAGTTCCTGCTGCAGGATATGTAGCAGAGGAGGGTGGCTCTTGTTAACTACTCTCCATTTCCATGGCATAATTCATAAAAATTAGCAGGACTTAAAAATTGTGATCGGAGCCTCTGCTATTTCCTCTCCTTTAGCACCTTAAAGTACATGCTATTAGGACTCAGTGACGTATCCACCTTGACTTCATCTGATTTATTTCATATCCATTTCCTTTTCCTAGAGTTACCTTTAACAATCATTCGAAATTTTCCTCCAGTACATTTGCATTTCCACCATAAAAGCTGATGCTAAATATCTCTTTAATGCCTTCAACCCCACCGTTACACTTCCCCTTTCATCCCTGAGCGACACTGCCCTCTCGTTAATTATTCTTTCGCTTTTTAAATACTTACAAAAGTCTTTATGATTTGCATTATTTATCTGCTACCCTTTTTCCGTACTCCCTTTTAGTTCTCTTAAGCTTCCTTTTCACAGCAGGCTTGTATTCAATATGAGGTGCAGTACACTATTGCAGCGGGGTATTATAACATTCGTCTATGTGACTTTGATGGATGAGCTGCAGATACCTGGAAAAACAGAGCAAACACTATTTCTTCTCGTGGGAGTATCCAGAACAAACTTGAATTTGAGCTAGGATAGTCAGGAGTTGTTGTATATGTCTCCAATTGTTGCAAGGACATTTGTGGCCCTTGAGCCCAGAGGTTCAAGGTCACAATCATCCCAACAGTCCGCAGCACCCCATCTCCACCTATCATCGCAGTTATTCTTCCCATTTGAGAGTATTTTGGCATTGTTTAAGGTCAAGGAGTAGATTGAGCCCAACCTATTCAGTCACCAAACATAGGTGCAGGAAATATATTACTTTTCCTAGTTGCATATAAATAAATAATGAAATGATACTTTCCCCCTTCCTATGATCTTTCAATGCTATTAAGTGGAGGTAAAGGTTGTCAATGATGTCATGCAGCCTGTGCCCAGCAGCGATGGTGGAGCTGCAGAAGGGTCTAAGGTGCTGGATTTTTGGTTGTCTATAGCCTCAGTTAACGGCCAGAGGGGGCGTTAATGTTAGCGTTAGAGCTTACTGATCGGGCACGCAACTTTTAGTGTTTCGACGGAAAATTAATTCAAGGTTTAAAGGGAGTGCAAACCGCTGGTGCCTGGCTACTGCCGATCACTCCAATCATGATGTCAGTCCTGGTGCAACGGCCACGCTTCGCTAAATTAGGTGCGACTATCTCATTTTGCGCCTGCCAATAACAACGTCTGGCATGTATTATAGAACCCTAAACAGTGTGAGGGAGATAGAGGAGCAAATACGTAGGCAAATTGCTGTGAAGTCCAAAAACCATAGCGCAGTAATAGTAGGGGATTTTGACTGTCCTAATATTGATGGGGCCAAATTTAGTGTGAAGGGTATAGAGGGTGCGGAATTCTTAAAATGCATTTAAGAGAACTTTTTTAGCAGTATGTAACAAGCCCAACACAAGAGGTGGCGGTTTTGGATTTTGTTTTGGGGAATGAAGCTGGGCGGGTTGAAGGGGTATTAGTGGGAGAGCACTTGGGTGTCAGTGACCATAATTCAGTCAGATTCGAGGTAGTTATGGATAAGGGCAA
Source organism: Pristiophorus japonicus (assembly GCF_044704955.1). Taxonomy (NCBI): domain Eukaryota; kingdom Metazoa; phylum Chordata; class Chondrichthyes; family Pristiophoridae; genus Pristiophorus; species Pristiophorus japonicus. The sequence continues at coordinate 194,874,017 of NC_091978.1, forward strand.
GGATAGAAGTCCCAAATTGGGGAAAAGCTAACTTTGCTAAGTTGAGGAGTGATTTGGTCACAGTAGATTAGAAACAGCTACTTGTGGGTAAATCAGTATTGGAACAGTGGGAGGCATTCAAGGAGGAGATCCGGAAGGCTCAGGCCAACATGTGCCCTGAAAGAAAAAGGGTGGGAATAACAATTCTAGAGCCCCCTGGATGTCTAGGGACTTACAGGGGAGAATAAAGAAAAAAAGGGAAGCTTATGTCACATACCGACTGCTAAATACTATAGAATCTTTGGAGGAATATAGAAAGTTACGAGGTAAAATTAAAAAGGATATTAGGAATGCTAAGCGAGAGCATGAAAAATTCTTGACGAGTAAAATTAAAGAAAACCCAAAGATGTTCTCTAAATATATTAAGAGCACGAGGGTAACTAAAGAAAGGGTAGGGCCTATTAGAGACCATGAGGGTAATTTTTGCGTGAAAACGGAAGATATTGGTATGGTTCGTAATGAATACTTTGCGTCTGTTTTCACAAAGGAAAGGGTCAATGCAGATACTACTATCAAGGAGGAGTGTGAAATTCTGGATGAAATAAATTTAGTGACAGAGGAGATATTAAGGGGTTTAGCAGCTTTGAAAGTAGATAAATCCCCAGGCCCGGATGAAATGCATCCTAGGCTGTTGAGTGAAGTAAAAGAGGAAATAGCAGAGGCCTTGACCATCATTTTCCATTCCTCTTTGGATTTGGGCATGGTGCTGAGGATTGGAGGATTGCTGATGTGGTACCCTTGTTTAAGAAGGGAGAAAGGGATAGGCCGAGTAATTACAAGCCTTTCAGCCTAATCTCAGTGGTTGGAAAGTGATTGGAAAAAATCCTGAAAGACAGGACAAATCTACATTTGGAAAGGCAAGGATTAATTAGGGACAGTCAGCATGGATTTGTTAAGGGAAGATCGTGTTTGACAAAAGAATATAACAACATAAGAAATAGGAGCAGGAGTAGGCCATACGGCCCCTCGAGCCTGCTCTGCCATTAATACGATCATGGCTGTTCCGATCATGGACTCAGGTCCACTTCCCTGCCCGCTCTCCATAACCCCTTATTCCCTTATCGTTTAAGAAACTGTCTATTTCTGTCTTAAATTTATTCAATGCCCCAGCTTCTACAGCTCTCTGAGGCAGCGAATTCCACAGATCCACAACCCTCTGAGAGAAGAAATTTCTCCTCATCTTAGTTTTAAATGGACAGCCCCTTATTCTACGATTATGCCCTCTAGTTCTAGTCTCCCGTATCAGTGACAACATCCTCTCTGCATCCATCTTGTCAAGTTGCCTCATAATCTTATACGTTTCGATATGATCACCTCTCATTCTTCTGAATTCCAATGAGTAGAGGTCCAACCTACTCAACCTTTCCTCATAAGTCAATCCCCTCATCTCCAGAATCAACCTTGTGAACCTTCTCTGAACTGCCTCCAAAGCAAGTATATAATTTCGTAAATATGGAAACTAAAACTGCACGCAGTATTCCAGATGTGGCCTCACCAATACCCTGTACAACTGTAGCAAGAATTCCCTGCTTTTATACTCCATCCCCTTTGCAATAAAGGCCAAGATTCCATTGGCCTTCCTGATCACTTGCTGTACCTGCATACTAACCTTTTGCTTCCTAAAGCTTTTAACCAAATTTGCTAAAAGGACAGATTTTTTTCCACAGCATTTAAGAGTAAATTTTATGAATTTGCATAAAGTTTTCTGTGCTGGAAGTGCATTTCAGGAATTTGGGCACAGAGGTCAAAGAGCGCTGCTTAATTTTCTGTACATTATGGATGGAAAATCCTACAGGGCCTGCTGACCTCTGCATCTGACTAACCTGATTGAATATTTTGAGGAGGTAACCAAGATGAGGGTAGTGCGTACGATGTAGTGTATATGGACTTTGGCAAAGCATTTGATAAGGTCCCACATGGTAGACTGGTCATGATGGTTAAAGCCCATGGGACTCAGGGCAAAGTGGCTAGTTGAATCCAAAATTGGCTTAGAGGTAGGAAGCAAAGGGTAATGGTTGATGGATGTTTTTGTGACTGGAAGAATATTTCCAGTGGGGTTCCCCAGGGCTCAGGACTAGGTCTCTTGCCTGTTGTGGGATATATCAACGATTTAGATTTGAATATAGGGAGTATGATTAAGAAGTTTGCAGAAACACTAAAATTGGCTGTGTGGTTGATAATGAAGAGGAAAGTCATGGACTACAGGAGGATATCAATCTACTGGTCAGGTGGGCAGAGCAGTGGCAAATTGAATTTAATTCAGAGAAGTGTGAGGTGCTGCACTTTGGGAGGGCTAATAAGGAAAAGATATACATATTAAGCTGTAGGTCACTTAATAGAATAGATGAACAAAGAGACCTTGGAGTGCTTGTCCACAGATCCCTGAAAGTAGCAGGCCAGGTGGATAAGGTGGTTAAGGAGGCATACAGAATACTTGCCTTTATTGGCCATGGCATAGAATACAAGAGCAGGGAGGTTATGCTTAAATTATATAATACTCTGGTTAGGGCACAGCTGGAGTACTGCGTGTATTTCTGATTGCCATATTATAGGAAGGACGTGATTGCACTAGACAGGGTGCAGAGGAGATTTACTAGTATGCTGCCTGGAATGGAGAATCTTAGCTATGAGGACCAATTGGATCGACTGGGTTTGTTCTCATTGGACAGAGGAGAGTAGGAGGAGACCTCATTGAGGTGTACAATATTTTGAGGGGCCTGTACATAGTGGATAGCAAGGGCCTATTGACATTGGTGGAGGGGTCAATTATGAGGAGACATAGTTTTAAGGTGGTTGGTGGATGGTTCAGAGGGGACTTGACGGGGTGGGGGGGGGGTGCGCTTCTTCACGCAGAGGATTGTGGAGGTCTGGAACTCACTGCCTAGAAGGGTGGTGAATGCAGAAACCCTCATCGCATTTAAAAGGTGTATGGATGTGCACTTAGAGTGCCGTAACTTGCAAGGTTATGAACGTAAAGCTGGTAATTGGGATTCGACTGGATAACGTCTTGTTGGCTGGTGCAGATAGGAAGGTAAATACTGCAGGGAATCGACTATGGCCAAGATGATCTCCTGCACTAGTGTCAATCACCTGGATGGGTCAGAGAGGAATTTTCCCAGATTTTGTTTTTCCCCAATTGGCCTGGGTTTTTATCTGGTCTTTGCCTCTCCCAGAAGATCACATGGTTCCAGTTGGGGTGGTGTGTGGAATGTTTCAGTATAAGAGGTGACGCAGTTGTGTGAGGCCGACTGGTTGGGCTGGGTGCACTTTACCTTTCCGCCATTGTTCATAGGTTTATTTGTAACTTTTAGGGCTGCTGACCGAGGGCTGTGTGGCTCTATGTCGGCCAGTGCAGACACGATGGACCGAAATGACTTCCTTCTGTGTAGTAAAATTTTTTTTAAGTCAGTACAGTCTTGCAGGGTCGTTAACTGGTTACTTAAAGGGATGAGGAATCAATTCCTTTGGAGGTCACAGTCAGTGCACCATTTAGACAGAGCATGGTGCTTGAGACTCCAAGTTTGCAGCAGCAGGAGGCATAACAGTTCAACTTGAGAAAAAATCATTTTGAAAACTTTAGTGGGGGGATTACTAGTTCGCCAGCACCCCATCGAATGGATTTCATATGCTTCCCAATGACCAATGAACATCTGTAGTGGGGAAAATGCTTGAAGCTATCATTAAGGAAGAAATAGCAGGACATCTAGATAGGAATAGTGCAATCAAGCAGACGCAACATGGATTCATGAAGGGGAAATTATGTTTAACTAATTTACTGGAATTCTTTGAGGATATAAAGAGCATGGTAGATAGAGGTGTACCGATGGATGTGGTGAATTTAGATTTCCAAAAGGCATTCGATAAGGTGCCACACAAAAGGTTACTGCAGAAGATAAAGGTACGTGGAGTCAGAGGAAATGTATTAGCATGGATAGAGAATTGGCTGGCTAACAGAAAGCAGAGAGTCGGGATAAATGGGTCCTTTTCGGGTTGGAAATCGGTGGTTAGTGGTGTGCCACAGGGATCGGTGCTGGGACCACAACTGTTTACAATATACATAGATGACCTGGAAGAGGGGACAGAGTGTAGTGTAACAAAATTTGTAGATGACACAAAGATTAGTGGGAAAGCGGGTTGTGTAGAGGACACAAAGAGGCTGCAAAGAGATTGAGATAGGTTAAGCGAATGGGCTAAAGTTTGGCAGATGGAATACAATGTCGGAAAATGTGAGGTCATCCACCTTGGAAAAAAAAACAGTAAAAGGGACTATTATTTGAATGGGGAGAAATTACAACATGCTGCGGTGCAGAGGGACCTGGGGGTCCTTGTGCATGAAACTCTTTTTGGAAATTTCGCGGTTTTCATCGAAGACAGACGCCTTATCCTTCAGGCCACGCGACCTCCCAAAAAGTTAGTTTGCAGGTGCAGCAAGTAATCAGGAAGGCGAAAGGAATGTTGGCCTTCATTGTGAGAGGGATGGAGTACAAAAGCAGGGAGGTCCTGCTGCAACTGTACAGGGTATTGGTGAGGCCACACCTGGAGTACTACGTGCAGTTTTGGTCACCTTACTTAAGGAAGGATATACTAGCTTTGGAGGGGGTACAGAGACGATTCACTAGGCTGATTCCGGAGATGAGGGGGTTACCTTATGATGATAGATTGAGTAGACTGGGTCTTTACTCCTTGGAGTTCAGAAGGATGAAGGGTGATCTTATAGAAACATTTAAAATAATGAAAGGGATAGACAAGATTGAGGCAGAGAGGTTGTTTCCACTGGTCGGGGAGACTAGAACTAGGGGGCACAGCCTCAAAAAACAGGGGAGCCAATTTAAAACCGAGTTGAGAAGGAATTTCTTCTCCCAAAGGGTTGTGAATCTGTGGAATTCTCTGCCCAAGGAAGCAGTTGAGGCTAGCTCATTGAATGCATTCAAATCACAGATAGATAGATTTTTAACCAATAAGGGAATTAAGGGTTATGGGGAGTGGGCGGGTAAGTGGAGCTGAGTCCATGGCCAGATCAGCCATGATCTTTTTGAATGGCGGAGCAGGCTCGAGGGGCTAGATGGCCTACTCCTGTTCCTAATTCTTATGTTCTATGTTCAGTGAGAAACAGCATGAGCGTGCATATGGGTTTGCCAGGATAGCGGGCTTCCCGTGGGTGCAAGGAGCAATTAGCTGCATGCATGTGTCCTTGCGAACTCCAGAATGCAGAGGTGTTCAGAAACAGAAAGGGATACCACTTCCTAAATGTGCAACTAGGGTGTGACCACATGCAGCGCATTCTCGCAGTCAATGCTCGCTATCCTGGAAGCGCACGTAATGCGTTTATCCTGCGGGAGAGCACTGTGCCTTAACTATTTCAACCACCACGAGAAGGTCGAGGCTGACTGCTCAGGGACAAGGGATATGGCCTGGCCGCCTGACTAATGAACCCCCTTTGGAACCCCACCACAGAGCCCCAGGAATGCTATAATGAGAGCCATGCCGCCACCTGTAACATCATAGAGCAGACAATAGGGCTGGTGAAGCAGCGATTCCGATGCCTTAACCGCTTTCAAGGCAGCCTTCAATACTCCCCTCAAAAGGTCTCACTATTAATTGTGGTGTACTGCATGCTGTACAACTTGGCCATCATGAGGGCCTCGGCCCACCACAGGAGGAGGAGGAGGAGGACGAGGTGGAGGAGGAGGAACAGGAAAAGGAGCCTGGCAATGCCCCGAATGTCCAGCAACACGATGTGCTATTGGAGAGGGGTTAAACAATATGGCAGGGGGATGGGAACCTATGCAAGGAGACCGAGGGAAATAAAATGGGGGCAGAAGCAAAAGATAGAAAGGAGAATAGTAAAATTGGTGGGCAGAGAAACCCAAGGCAAAAATCAAAATGGGCCACATTACAGCAAAATTCTAAAGGGACAAAGAGTGTTAAAAAGACAAGCCTGAAGGCTCAGTGCCTCAATGAGAGGAGTATTCGTAATAAGGTGGATGTATTAACTGCGCAAGCAGCTATTAAAAAAATACAATATAATTGGGATTACGGAGACATGGCTCCAGGATGACCAAGGCTGAGAACTCAACATCCAGGGGTATTCAACATTCAGGAAGGATAGACAGAAAGGAAAAGATGGTGGGGTAGCATTGCTGGTTAAAAAGGAAATTATCGCAATAGTAAGAAAGGACATTAGCTTGGATGATGTGGAATCTGTATGGGTAGAGCTGTGGAATACGAAAGGGCAGAAAACGCTTGTGGGAGTTGTGTACAGACCACCAAACCGTAGTAGTGAGGTTGGGGTCAGCATCAAACAAGAAATTAGGGATGCATGCAATAACGGTACAGCAGTTATTATGGGTGACATTAATCTACATATAGATTGGGCTAACCAAGCTGGTAGCAATGTGGTGGAGGAGGATTTCCTGGAGTGTATTAGGGATGGCTTTCTAGACCAATATGTCAAGAAACCAACTCAAGAGATGGCCATCCTAGACTGGGTGTTGTGTAATGAGAGAGGATTAATTAGCAATCTTGTTGTGCGAGGCCCCCTGGGAAGAGTGACCATAATATGCTGGAATTTTTTATTAAGATGCAGAGTGACAGTGTTAATTCAGAGACTAGGGTCCTGAACTTAAAGAAAGGCAACTTCGATGGAATGAGACGTGAATTGGCTAGGATACACTGGCAAATGATACTTAAAGGGTTGACAGTGGATAGGCAATGGCAGACCTTTATAGATTACATGGATGAACTTCAACAATTGTACATCCCTGTCTGGAGTAAAAATAAAATGGGGAAGGTAGCTCAACCGTGGCTAACAAGGGAAATTAGGGATAGTGTTAAATCCACGGAAGAGGCATATAAATTGGCCAGAAAAAGCAGCAAACCTGAGGACTGGGAGAAATTTAGAATTCAGCAGAGGAGGACAAAGGGTTTAATTCGGAGGGGGAAATTAGAGTATGAGAGGAAGCTTGCAGGGAACATAAGAACTGACTGCAAAAGCTTCTATAGATATGTGAAAAGAAAAAGATTAGTGAAGACCAACGTAGGTCCTTTGCAGTCAGAATCAGGTGAATTTATAATGGGGAACAAAGAAATGGCAGACCAATTGAACAAATACTTTGGATCTGTCTTCACTAAGGAAGACACAAATAACCTTCCAGAAATACTAAGGGTTCGAGGGTCTAGCGAGAAGGAGGAACTGAAGGAAATCCTTATTAGTCAGGAAATTGTGTTAGGGAAATTGATGGGATTGAAAGCCGATAAATCCCCAGGGCCTGACAGTCTGCATCCCAGAGTATTAAGGAAGTGGCCATAGAAATAGTGGATGCATTGGTGATCATTTTCCAACAGTCTATTGACTGTGGATCAGTTCCTATGGACTGGAGGGTAGCTAATATAGCACCACTTTTTACAAAGAAGGGAGAGAGAAAACGGGGAATTATAGACTGCTTAGCCTGACATCGGTGGTGAGGAAAATATTGGAATCAATTATTAAAAATCAAATCGCAGCGCATTTGGAAAGCAGTGGCAGGATCGGTCCAAGTCAGCATGGATTTATGAAAGGGAAATCATGCTTGACAAATCTTCTAGAATTTTTCGAGGTTGTACCTAGTAGAGTGGACAAGGGAGAACCAGTGGATGTGGTATATTTGGACTTTCAAAAGGCTTTTTACAAGATCCCACACAAGAGATTAGTGTACAAAATTAAAGCACATGGTATTGGGGGTAATGTATTGACGGGGATAGAAAACTGGTTGGCAGACAGGAAGCAGAGAATCGGAATAAATGGGTCCTTTTCAGAATGGCAGGCAGTGACCAGTGGGGTGCCGCAGGGTTCAGTGCTGGGACCCCAGCTCTTTATAATATACATCAATGATTTAGATGAGGAATTGAGTGTAATATCTCCAAGTTTGCAGATGACACTAAGCTGGGTGGCGGTGTGAGCAGGATAGAGGATGCTAAGAGGCTGCAGGGTGACTTGGACAAGTTAGGTGAGTGGGCAAATGCATGGCAGATGCAGTATAATGTGGATAAATGTAAGGTTATCCACTTTAGTGGCAAAAACAGGAAGACAGAATATTAACTGAATGGTGACAGATTAGGAAAAGGGGAGGTGCAACAGGACCTGGGTGTCATGGTGCATCAGTCATTGAAATTTGGCATGCACGTACAGCAGACGGTGAAGAAGGCAAATGGCATGTTGGCCTTCATAGCTAGGTGATTTGAGTAAAGGAGCAGGGAGGTCTTACTGCAGTTGTGCAAAGCCTTGGTGAGGCTTTGTTCAGTTCAGTTTTGGTATCCTCATCTGAGGAAGGACATTCTTGCTATTGAGGGAGTACAACGAAGGTTCACCAGATTGATTCCCGGGATGGCAGGACTGACATATGAGGAGAGATTGGATCAACTGGGCTTGTATCCACTGGAGTTTAAAAGAATGAGAGGGGATCTCATAGAAACATATAAAATTCTGACAGGACAGGCGATTGGACAGGTTTGAGGCAGGAAGAATGTTCCCATTGCTGGGGAGTTCCAGAACCAGGGGTCACAGGCTAAGAATAAGGGGTAAGTCATTTAGGACCGAGATAAGAAGAAACTTCTTCACTCAGAGAGTGGTTAACCTGTGGAATCTCTACCGCAGAAAGTTGTTGATGTCAGTTTGTTAGATATATTCAAAGGGGAGTTAGATATGGCCCTTACGTCCAAAGGGATCAAGGGGTATGGCGAGAAAGCAGGAAAGGGGTACTGAGGTTGAATGATCAGCCATGATCTTATTGAATGGCAGTGCAGGCTCGAGGGGCCGAATGGCCTGCTCCTGCACCTAATTTTTATGTTTTTATGTTTCTGTGGACCAGCAGCATCCACGGAGGAGGCAGCGTGCAAACGTTGGCGGCAGCAGAGCTATTCGGCGGTAGCTCGTAAGGGATCGGTTTGCTTAAATGGAGGGAGCTGAGGGATGCAGCTCATAATAACCGTACATTGTGCCATGATCATGCCACATCTCCATCACAAGTCTACAATCATACACCGTCTGAAGTAGACGGTCAAAGTAAGAGTTTATTTAACACACATCGCTGAAACAACCCCTAAAACCCCACGCCCTCAAATAAAAGAAAATGGAGCAACATGTTCAAAGAAAACAAACAAACATAAGACTTGATTAAGTTTTTGCAGAGGTCCCATGGGGAGACATTTGCTCAGAGAGTCTTACGCTGACATTTCCCACCCCTCTGCCTCACACCCCTCCCACGCCGACTGCTCCTCCTCAATTTGGCCTCAGTGCCTGCAGCAAGGCTGCCCGAGGGCTGTTGTCTGTCTGAGGCAGTCAGAACAGATTGCCTACATGGACGTATTGAACCAGCTGTGGCCATGGAAGGCCTGGCTGCTGACTGCACCGCCTCAGAATGTGCGGCAGCAGTGTTGGATGGCTAGTGAGCAGGCCGTGATGGGTGCAAATGCAAACAGGCAGTGGCGAGTGCCAGAATGCTGTTATCGTGAGGAAGGACAACATCTTCCATTTCTAGCGGCACACTGCCAGTCCTCCAGGGCAGTGACAGAGCATCAGGGGCAATATGTGCTTCCACAGATTACTGACCTGCTGCGGCACCGTCTGTTCCCCGTCCGACTGTGGGAATGTCAGAGAGGATAGCGGCAGATACTGCTTGCATGGCAGCACTCTGAGACTGCATAAATGCAGCCTGCGCTTGAAACGCTGCAGTCTGAGAGTGCATGCCAGCAACCAGTGTCAGCATGACATCATGAAGACCTTGCATGGCTTCGGCCTGTGATATCATGGTTGCTGCCAGGTCGACCATGGCATACGCTATCACCTCTGTGACCCCACTGTTGCTCGTTGAGCCCGCTTCCTGGTTTAGATGCTCAAGCATGGGCTCAGTGGGCTGCTGAGAGGCAATGCTGGAGGCGGTCTCCACCACACTCACATCAAGTGCATCCACGCTCTGCGACACCCTCCCCAATGCACCCATAATCTCACAGTGCATCTGCAACAACTCCCTGGACAGGTCCTCATCTGCCTGACTCTGAGCCGGACTCCTAGGCCGACTTACCCTCTGGAGAGCTGGCCCTCCAGCTTCCCCTCGTGCTGCACCTTACTGCAGGCCATTGGGGCCCAGAGCATCACAATCTGGGAACACCGTGAACGTGCCCTCCCCACTCGCGGACACTGAGGATGGGTTCCAGCTGCCCGATGCCACCGCCCCGACTGGTGCGCCCATTACGGTGGACACTCGCTCCTCTATAGCGGTTAGGTCCTGGAGGTATGGCTCCCCACCTCCCATCCGCTCCTGTTCTCATCTGTTGTGGGCGAGTTTAGCCTGCAATGACCAAAACATGAAGTTGTCAGTGGGTCTGTAGCTACTCGTGTGCCAATGTGTCTGCAGTAAGTGACTCAATACTAATGTCACATGGTGTGAATCTCTGCCTATCAGCCTGCGTGGCAGCGTACAGTGGATGTGTCAAAGGGGGGAGATGGGGACAAAGAGCTATAAGTAAATATGATGAAGGCCTGTGACTGCATAGGGAGAGTTAAAATGTGTGGTGGGTGTCCTCAGGATGTGGCACTAGAAGGTGTGAGACACATGGATAGGCGGGGCATGTCTAGTGAGGCGATAGAGAGGTTTGAGGGAGTCTCCAACAATGAGGAGCATGGTTTAGTACACATAGAGAAGGGGTGGGCAGTGTAAAGCCTTTACATTGTATAAGACAGTGTACGCATGAACGCATGAACGCATTACACAGTTAATGTAAGGGTACTCACCCTGACAACCCTAGTGAGGGTCGTTGAATTTCTTGCAACACTGAGTCGCTGTCCTGACCAGCGTGTCGCGGGCAGAGATGTGTTGGGCCATCTCCCTCCACAGCCCCCAGAATACCCATGGCGATAGCCTTCGTCCCCCTCCAGGAAGCAGGGCATTGTTGCACCTCTCAACAAGGCCACTAGGGCCATGGCTGAGAAGCGGTGAGTTTTCTGCCTTCCTTCCTGCATCTCCAATTTCCCACACTAAGGTCAGTGAGGAAGTGGAACTGCGCATGCACATACTTAACGTGCTGTGCCTTTTAAACTCGGCTTTTCCCAGGATCGAAATCAGAGATCGGCGCAAGCGCAATGGGTTGGAAAAATTTAGCGCCAGCATTTTCGTTAACGCTCCCCCCGGTCAAGTGTGTAATGACTGATTTTGCGCGACCTTCAGCTCTTCGTCTGATTCTGACAAATTTCTTGGCGGGAGGCACAAACTTTTTTAAGGTGCTAAAATTACTGCTTCGCCTGGGTAAGCGCTGCAACAGAGGCGCGACCGAATTTCTACACCAAAACATTTTCTGCTCAAGTTGGCTGTGAGTACTCCCACTCCAGTCAGGCTCTTCAAAGAATTCAACTAGTGCCTCAGGCCCCAAGTTTCCACATGATTTGCTCCTGATTTTTAGGAGCAACTGGTTTAGAACGGAGTATCTTAGAAATCGGAATTCTCGTCATTTAGTTTGCTACAGTTCTAGTCAGTGAAAACAGTTTCACTTAGGAACAGAATTTTTTTTTCAAAAGGGAGCGTGTCCGGCCACTTACGCCTGTTTTCAAAGTTTCGTCAGTGAAAACTTACTCCAAACTAACTTAGAATGAAGTAAGTGAAGATTTTTGTACGCTCGAAAAAACCTTGTCTACACTTTAGAAAATCAGGCGTAGGTTACAAATCAGGCGTAGGGAATGATGCGGGGGGTGTTTAAAGGGAAGTTTACAAACATTAAACACTTCAGTTTTACAAATAAAAGCCATCATCAATAATAAATGATAAATACATCAATAAATCAACCAATAAATCAATCAAAAAAATTTAATAAGAAATAATTTTTTTTTGTTGAAAAATCAATAAATAAAACATTTTCGACTTACCGACTGCAGCACCGGGAGCTTTCCAACAGCATGCTGGGATTGCCCCCCCCCCCCCCCCCCAGTGTGTCTCTGTCAGTGTCTCTATCTCTCTGTCTGTCTGTGTGTGTCTCTCATTCTCTGTCTGTCAGTGTCTGTGTTTCTGACAGCGAGGGGAGGGGGAGGAGGGAGGTAGAGGGAGAGAGGGGGGGAGCAGAGGGAGGGAAGAGGGAGAAGGGGGAGGGATGGGGGAGAAGGGGGAGGGGGTGAGAAGAGGGAGTGGGGGGAGGGGGGGAGAAGGGGATAAAGGGGAGAAGGAGGAGAAAGGAGATGGGGGGAAAGGAGATGGGGGGGAAAGGAGATGGGGGGAAAGGAGATGGGGGGCGAAGGAGATGGGGGGAAGGAGATGGGGGGAAGCAGATGGGGGGAAGGAGATGCGGGGGGGGAAGGAGATGGGGGGGGAAGGAGATGGGGCGGGGGGGGGAAGGAGAAGGGGGAGGGAGGCTGAACGGGCCGAGCCCGAGACTTCGGGCAGGGCCCGTCCCCAGCACCAGATTTACAGGTAGGTGGCGTTGGGTCGGGTCGGGGGGCTGGTGGGAGGGAGGTCGGTTCGTTTCGGGTCGGGGGGAGGGAGGGAGAGGGAGGTCAGGTTGGGGGGAGGGAGGTCGGGTCGGATCCAGTCCGGGGCAGGGGGGGGGTGAGCGGGAGTCGGGTCGGGTCCAGTCTGGGGGCGGGGGGAGAGGGGGGGAGCGGGAGTCGGGTCCGGTCCGGTCTGGAGGCGGGGAGGGGAAGCGGGAGTTGGGTCGGATCCGGAGGCGGGGGGGAGGGGTGGCGGGAAGCGGGAGTCGGGTCCGGTCCGGGGGTGGGGGGGGGGGAGCGGGAGTCGGGTCGGGTCCGGAGGCGGGGGGGGTGGGGGGTGGGGGGAAGCGGGAGTCGGGTCGGGTCGGGTCCGGGGGCGGGGAGGGGGGAGGCGGGAAGCGGGAGTCGGGTCGGGAGGAAGCAGGAGCTGGCCGTGGATTATTCACGCAGCCCCAGTGAGGCCATTCGGCCAGGGCTAGGGGCTGCATGCTTCGGGCCCCTCCCACACAGTTTCGGGCGCCTGGAGCTACTGCACTTGCGCGCCCACTGTAGCGCGCATGTGCAGAGGTCCCGGCACTGTTTTCAGCGCAGGGACCTGGCTCCGCCCCCTACAGCTCTTGCAGCGCTGCGCCGAGGGCCAGAAGACCTGCAGGAAGGTGGAGAATCTGGAGGGTTTTTTTAAGCGCACTTTGTGGCGCGAAAAACGGGCGTCCAGGTCGGGACTGCGCCGTTCTAGGCACGGCTCGAAACTTGGGCCCACAGAGTGGTCAGGCACTAGCAATCACAGGGATGTCACACATTGCTCTTGATCTTCCCGGGATATCTGGCTGCATTATGATAGTTCGCACAAAATTCAAACTAATGTGTTTTAATGCAATATATTTAAATGTGCTATTTGTTTTAAACAAATTAAAACATTTTTTCAACCCCTTTCTTACAAAGACTGTGGCCCGTAAAGGCAGTACTTTGTGTCAGCGGTAGCACTTGTTCCTCTGAGTTCGAAGGTTGTGGGTTCAAACTTTACTTCAAGAACTTGAGCACATCACATTTTTGTTGAGACTGAGGCTCATCTGCCTTGTTCAGGTGGATGTAAAAGATCCAATGGCATTACTTGAAGAAAAGAGCAGGGCAGTTCCCTGGTGTCCTGGCGAACCATGTGCTCCTCAACCAACACCAACAAACAAAAAACAGATGAATTGGTCAGTTACTTGTTGCTGCTTGTGGGGCCTTGTATACAAATCAACAGTGAGAACATATTTAAAGTGATTCTTTGGCTGTGCAAAAAATAAATGTAAGTTCCTTCTTTCTGAAGGTGTCCATATTGTTACTAGTTTGGCCTGTAATGGTGCCCCCCAGAGCCACATGTGAAGTTATTTTCAGTAAATGTACTTCCAGAATTTATTCCAATAAAATATTAAATTTATCCTGAAGGAATGATTAGCAATTTCCCAGCATAAAGGGGAGATTCTTGCTGCATGCAGAAATATCAAAAGTGATGATTCACGCCCAGGCATTTGCACTTAAGAGTTGACAGAGCTACACAGGTCTTCAAATTGATTTAAAGAATTGCTTGAGATTTTGTTTAAAAAAGTACATCCATAGGTCCCAGTTTTCAAACATATGGACTTTTGAGCCTTTCATGTTCTAGTATTGTTCATAGAAACATAGCAAATAGGTGCAGGAGTAGGCCATTCGGCCCTTCGAGCCTGCAGCATCATTCAATAAGGTCATGGCTGATCATTCACCTCAGTACCCCTTTCCTGCTTTCTCTCCATACCCCTTGATCCCTTTAGCCATAAGGGCCATATCTAACTCCCTCTTGAATAAATCCAATGAACTGGCACCAACAACTCTCTGTGGTAGGGAATTCCACAGGTTAACAACTCTCTGACTGAAGAAGTTTCTCCTCATCTCAGTCCTAAATGGCTTACCACTTATCCTTAGACTATGTCCCCTGGTTCTGGACTTCCCCAACATCGGGAACATTCTTCCTGCATCTAACCTGTCCAGTCCCGTCAGAATTTTATATGTTTCGATGAGATCCCCTCTCATCCTTTTAAACTCCAGTGAATACAGACCCAGTCGATCCAGTCCCTCCGCATATGTCAGTCCAGCTATCCCGGGAATCAGTCTGGTGAACCTTCGCTGCACTCCCTCAATAGCAAGAAAGTCCTTCCTCAGATTAGGATTCTGACTCTCTGCTTCCTGTCTGCCAACCAGTTCTCTATCCACGTCAAACCATTAACCCAATACCATGTGCTTTAATTTTGCACACCCAATCTCTTGTGTGGGACCTTGTCAAAAGCATTTTGAAAGTCCAAATACACCACATCCACTGGTTCTCCCTTATCCACTCTGCTAGTTACATCCTCAAAAAATTCTAGAAGATTTGTCAAACAGGATTTCCCTTTCATAAATCCATGCTGGCTTGGACCGATCCCGTTACTGCTTTCCAAATGTGTTGCTATTTCATCTTTAATAATTGATTCCAACATTTTCCCCACTACTGATCTCAGGCTAACCGGTCTACAATTACCTGCCTTCTCTCTCCCTCCCCTCTTAAAATGTGGTGCTACATTAGCTATCCTCCAGTCCATAGGAGCAGATCCAGAGTCGATAGACTGTTGGAAAATGATCACCAATGCATCCACTATTTCTAGGGCTACTTCCTTAAGTACTCTGGGATGCAGACTATCAGACCCCGGGGATTTATCGACCATTAATCCCATTAATTTCCTGAACACAATTTCCCGCCAAATAAGGATTTCCTTCAGTTCCTCCTTCTGACTAGACCCTCGGTCCCTTCGTATTTCCGGAAGGTTATTTGTGTCTTCCTTCGTGAAGACAGAACCAAAGTACTTGTTTAACTGGTCCACCATTTCTTTGTTCCCCATTATAAATTCACCTGAATCTGACTGCAAGGGACCTACATTTGTCTTCACTCATCTTTTTCTCTTCACATGTCTAAAGAAGCTTTTGCAGTCAGTTTTAATGTTCTCAGCAAGCGTCCTCTCATACTCTATTTTCCCCCTCCTAATTAAACCCTTTGTCCTCCTCTGCTGAATTCTAAATTTCTCCCAGTCCTCAGGTTTGCTGCTTTTTCTGGCCAATTTATATGCCTCTTCCTTGGATTTAACACAATCATTAATTTCCCTTGTTAGGCACTGTTGAACCACCTTCCCCATTTTATTTTTACTCCAGACAGGGATGTACAATTGTTGAAGTTCATCCATGTGATCTTTAAATGTTTGCCATTGCCGATTCACCGTCAACCCTTTAAGTATCATTTGCCAGGCTATTCTAGCAAATTCACGTGAGGATTGGGAGAATTTTGTAAAACAGCAGAGGAGGACAAAGGGTTTAGTCAGGAGGGGAAAAATAGAGAATGAGAGGAAGCTTGCTGGGAACATAAAAACTGACTGCAAAAGCTTCTATAGATATGTGAAGAGAAAAAGATGAGTGAAAACAAACGTAGGTCCCTTGCAGTCAGATTCAGGTGAATTTATAATGGGGAACAAAGAAATGGCGGACCAGTTAAACAAATATTTTGGTTCTGTCTTCACAAAGGAAGACATAAATAACCTTCCGGAAATACTAGGGTACCGAGTATCTAGTGAGAAGGAGGAACTGAAGGAAATCCTTATTAGGCGGGAAATTGTGTTAGGGAAATTGGGATTGAAGGCCGATAAATCCCCGGGGCATGATAGTCTGCATCCCCAAGTAATTAAGGAAGTGGCCATAAAAATAGTAGATGCATTGGTGATCATTTTCCACCAGTCTATCGACTGTGGATCAGTTCCTATAGACTGGAGGATAGCTAATGTAACACCTTTGTTTAAAAAAGGAGGGAGAGACAAAACGGGTAATTGTAGACCGGTTAGCCTGACATCAGTAGTGGGGAAAATGTTGGAATCAATTATTAAAAATGAAATAGCAGCGCATTTGGAAAGCAGTGACAGGATCAGTCCAAGTCAGCATGGATTTATGAAAGGGAAATCGTGCTTCACAAATCTTCTGGAATTTTTTGAGGATGTAACTAGCAGAATGGACAAGGGAGAACCAGTGGATGTAGTGTATTTGGACTTTCAAAAAGCCTTTGACAAGGTCCCAAACAAGAGATTGGTGTGCAAAATTAAAGCACATGGCATTGGGGTTAATGTACTGACGTGGATAGAAAACTGGTTGGCAGACAGGAAGCAGAGAGTCGGGATAAATGGGTCCTTTTCAGAATGGCAGGCAGTGACTAGTGGAGTACCGCAGGGTTCAGTGCTGGGACCCCAGCTCTTTACAATAAACATCAATGATTGAGATGAAGGTATTGAGTGTAATATCTCCAAGTTTGCAGATAACACTAAACAAGATGGCGGTGTGAGCTGTGAGGAGGACGCTAAAAGGCTGCAGGGTGACTTGGACAGGTTAGGTGAGTGGGCAAATGCATGGCAGATGTAGTATAATGTGAATAAATGTGAGGTTATCCACTTTGGGAGCAAAAACAAGAAGGCAGAATATTATCTGAATGGCGGCAGATTAGGAAAGGGGAAGTGCAACGAGACCTGGGTGTCATGGTTCATCAGTCATTAAAAGTTGGCATGCAGGTACAGCAGGCGATGAAGAAGGCAAATGGTATGTTGGCCTTCATAGCTCGGGGATTTGAGTACAGGAGCAGGGAGGTCTTACTGCAGTTGTACAGGGCCTTGGTGAGGCCTCATCTGGAATATTGTGTTCAGTTTTGGTATCCTAATCTGAGGAAGGACGTTCTTGCTATTGAGGGAGTGCAGCGAAGGTTCACCAGACTGATTCCCGGGATGGCGGTACTGACATATGAGGAGAGATTGGATCAACTGGGCCTTTATACATTGGAGTTTAGAAGGATGAAAGGGGATCTCATCGAAACTTACAGGATTCTGACGGGACTGAACAGGTTAGATGCGAGAAGAATGTTGCCAATGATGGGGAAGTCCAGAACCAGGGGACACAGACTTAGGCTAAGGAGTCGGCCATTTAGGACTGAGATGAGGAGGAACTTCTTCACTCAGAGAGTTGTTAACGTGTGGAATTCCCTGCCGCAGAGAGTTGTTGATGCCAGTTCATTGGATATATTCAAGAGGGAGTTAGATATGGCCCTTATGGCTAAAGGGATCAAGGGGTATGGAGAGAAAGCAGGAAAGGGGTACTGAGGTGAATGATCAGCCATGATCTTATTGAATGGTGGTGCAGGCTCGAAGGGTCGAATGGCCTACTCCTGCACCTATTTTCTATGTTTCTATGTTTCATACCATCGAAGTTACCTTTCCTTAAGTTCAGGACCCTAGTCTCTGAATTAACTGTCTCACTCTCCATCTTAATAAAGAATTCTACCATAATATGGTCACTCTAACCCAAGGGACCTCGCACAACAAGATTGCTAATTAGTCCTTTCTCATTGCACATCACCCAGTCTAGGATGGCCAGCCCTCGAGTTGGCTCCTCGACGTATTGGTCTAGAAAACCATCCCTAATACACTCCAGGAAATTCTCCTCCACCGCATTGCTACCAGTTTGGTTAGCCCAATCAATATGTAGATTAAAGTCGCCCATGATAACTGCTGTACCTTTATTGCACGCATCCCTAATTTCTTGTTTGATGCTGTCTCCAACCTCACTACTACTGTTTGGTGGTCTGTACACAACTCCCACTAGCGTTTTCTGCCCTTTGGTATTCCGTAGCTCCACCCATACTGATTCCACATCATTTAAGCTAATGTCCTTCCTTACTATTGCATTAATTTCCTCTTTAACCAGCAACGCCACCCCACCTCCTTTTCCTTTCTGTCTATCCTTCCTAAATGTTGAATACCCCATGATATTGAGTTCCTAGCCTTGGTCACCCTGGAGCCATGTCTCTGTGATGCCAATTACATCATATACGTTAACTGCTATCTGCGCAGTTAAATCGTCCACCTTATTCCGAATACTCCTCGCATTGAGGCACAGAGCCTTCAGGCTTGTCTTTTTAACACCCTTTTCCCCTTTAGAATTTTGCTGTAATGTGGCCCTTTTTGCTTTTTGCCTTGGGTTTCTCTGCCCTCCACTTTTACTTTTGCTCTTTCTATCTTTTGCTTCTGCCCCCATCCTACTTTCCTCTGTCTCCCTGCATAGTTTCCCATCCCCCTGCCATAATTAGTTTAACCCCTCCCCAACAGCACTGACAAACACTCCCCCTAGGACATTGGTTCCCGTCCTGCAGACCGTCCGGTTTGTACTGGTCCCACCTCCCCCAGAACCAGTTCCAATGTCCCAGGAATTTGAATCCCTTACTTCTGCACCACTCCTCATGCCACATATTCATCTGAGCTATCCTGTGATTCCTATTTTGATTAGCACGGGGCACTGTTAGCAATCCTGAGATTACTACTTTTGAGGTCCTACTTTTTAATTTAGCTCCTAGCTCCCTAAACTTGTCTTGTAGGACCTCATCCCATGTTTTACCTATATTGTTGGTACCTATATGCACCATGACAACTGGCTGTTTACCCTCCCCCTTCAAAATGTCCTGCGCCCGCTCTGGGACATCAGCACAGAATCTCTCACACAATGAATCCACAATCTCGACAGGACAATCAAACAGAAGAGTTTTACAGAGGCCATACACCCCGCTGGAGTGGAACTAAACTACAGAACCAGTGGGAAGCTGTTTAACCTACGCCACCTCCAGGTCAAGTCCAAGATCACCCCAACCTCTGTCGTTGAGCTGCAGTATGCGGACGACGCCTGTGTCTGCGCATATTCTGAGGCTGAACTACAGGATATAGTCAATGTATTCACTGAGGCATGTGAAAGCATGGGCCTTACGCTTAACATCCGTAAGACAAAGGTCCTCCACCAGCCTGTCACCGTCGCACAGCACTGCCCTCCAATCATCAAGATTCATGGCGTGGCCCTCGACAACATGGACCATTTCCCATATCTCAGGAGCCTCTTATCAACAAAGGCAGACATTGATGCGGAGAGTCAACATCGCCTCCAGTGTGCCAGTGCAGCCTTCGGCCATCTGAGGAAAAGAGTGTTTGAAGATCAGGCCCTCAAATCTACCACCAAGCTCATGGTCTACAGGGCTGTAGTAATACCCGCCCTCCTGTATGGATCTGAGGCATGGACGATGTATAGACGGCATCTCAAGTCGCTGGAGATATATCACCAACGATGTCTCCGCAGGATCCAGCAAATCCCCTGTGAGGACAGGCGCACCATCAATGTCCTCGACCAATACTAACATCCCCAGTATTGAAGCATTCGATCAGCTTCACTCGGCAGGCCACATAATTCGCATGCCAGATATGAGACTCCCTAAGCAAATGCTTTATGCGGAGCTCCTTCGTGGTAAACGAGCCAAAGGAGGACAGCGGAAACGTTATAAGGATACCCTCATAGCCTCCCTGGTAAAGTGCGACATCACCACTGACACCTGGGGGACCCTGGCCGAAGACCGCCCGAGGTGGAGAAAGTGCATCCGGGAGGGCGTTGAGCTCTTCGCAAACCAGCCCCACGACCCCTTCCCTCGACGAATATCTGTCCCACCTGTAACAGGGTCTGTGGCTCTTGTATCGGACTGTTCAAGAACTCACTTGGGGAGTGGAAGCAAGACTTCCTCGATTCTGAGAGACTGCCTATGACTAACTGACTGATACAATTTTCCAAGGGAAGGATATTAAAAATCATTCCACACCTCACATGCAGCTCCTAAGAATCAGTTAGAAAGTAACATTCATCATCGCTGGTGTAGGATCCGTTCCTCCCCCCAATGGTAAAAATTGAACTATGAAATATAAAAATCCAGAAAATTACAGCCTGCAAAAGAGGCTGGGCAGTAAGGGGTTAATTCAGACATTGCAGCCGAAAACCGCAAACTCTCAAGAAACTGGATAATCCATAATGGCACAGATTGCTATATGAATGTTTTCTGTCTGAAAAAGATACAAGAACATTTACACATTCGTTTACCATAAAGGGTTGCATTGTTAAAAGACCGTACTGTGGACCTTGGCCCCAGACAGGCTGGTTTCAGTATAGGCCCAGAGAATGGGCCAGATCCATGAGCTATTTGAATATGAATGCTACTAAAAACAACATTTACATATGCAGTTACCTTGGGAAGGTTGCATTGTCAGAAAGACCTTATCATACAGACAGGCTGTGGTCAAAGTAATCATGGACAATGACCCTAAACAAGGGACAATTAGCATCAAGAGTGTTTCTGATAGAGACATTCACACATTTCACACATTCAATACAGCACAGGAACAGACTGTCATCATTCACATGAGGTCAACAGGAAATCTGTTTCAAGATATTGCAAGTTGGATTTTGTATAAAGAGGGAAGAGCAGTTTGAACAGTTGATAAGAAGATCACAAGCTGGTAACTACGGTCCAGGCCTACAATCAACATCAGGAAACAACCGATGAGTGGGTGATTGTATGTTTCAGTCAAATTTTAGAAGGGTTTTTGTGATTTAGTCTAAGTAATTTTGTGCACAACAGTCGAATTGCTGACGGGTTTAACTGTGTTATATTGTGTCGATACAAATTACCCTTGTGTAGGAGTTTGTATTTTGTATTTTGTTATTCTGATATAAATTGTAAGGATTTATACTGGGGTGATAATTGTGTGTATGTTCAATAAACGAACAAATCTAAGGTTGAGCCAAAACCCTGTGCCGTATGTATTTTGTTCTAGACTGGGATGAGGAGGAAAAGGAGCCGAATGGTAGGATCCAGTATGGAGAGGTTTGAGCGGCTCCCGAAGCACAGGGACCACCGGGTCCGATGTGTCCCCTGCAGCAGCAAAAGTTTGGTCCACCCCCATCCCAAGGCGGTGGTCAGGGGCCATTGCAGAGTAATTATGTACTCCCCTATACGTCCCTTCAGTTGCAGGAAATGCTGGCCAGTGTGCCGAAACTGAAGCCTGGAGGGGATGCCTCTGTTCATTTGTCAATGTAGAGCAGATAGGAGGGATCAATAATTGTGATGATGACGAACTGAAAAAGCTGATACTGTTCTCCCTAGATGGGAAGCTGTACCAGGGTTTGTCTGCAACTACTAAGTTAAGAGGGCGTACTCTGGATAGGGTAAAGAATGAAATTTTAATGGTGTGGGACATAGCCAAGGCAGCCCATTCTTGTAGGTCCAGCAGACCAGACAGCTGGCTGGTGAGGCACTGGAAGAATTTGCAGACAGGTTATTGCTCGTGTATCTGAAGGCAATGGGGGGAAATATAGCCCGAGCACAGTTGTTAGGAGCTCCCAGGAATCATTGGTTGAGGACTCTAGTGGCTAACAGCTTGTCACAGATCAGAGCTAAGGTGGAATCATGGTTTGACCCTGAGGATGTTAATAATACAGAGACAGGCGTGTTAAGGAAACTGACTCTGGCTTTTAAATCCAACCAGGGGGAGGAGAATAAACAAAAGGGAAAAGTGCATGAGATGAAGGGAAGCATGGATGGTAGAAAAGAATGGAAGCAGGAGGGGGGTAATGTGGATGGATTCCAGGCATTCTTTAACTGTAGGAGAACGGGACACTGGAACTGGGAGTGCAATTCCCAAGAAGGGAAAAACCAAGATACGGGAGTCCCTCAGGGTCAAAACCGTGGATAATAGAGACTGAGAAGGAGAGGGTAGAAGACCCGTTGAAACTTTTAGTGGCCGTGTTATGGCAGGTTATGGGCAAGGACCCAAGGAAAGCTGAACGCTGCCATATGCAATGAAGAGCCCAGTGCACCCCCACTGACTAGGACGCGACCAGCCCGAATACCTGTGCCCGCTCACCTACGATGTGTGGGGCAGATCTTGTGTAAAGATCAAGGTAGAGGCCATTTGGGGAAAGTATCCAGTGGACACTAGAGCTTCCAGTATGGTGATTCACTCAGCAAAACTGACCACTTCTCCATGGTCGAGCAGGGTCCCGTTTAAGTTAATGAGTTTCACAGGGAATGAGCAGGCTGGGGCAGTATCAAAACCTTTGTCCATAGGGTTAGGACCCCTTGTCACTAAGTGGGAATGTGTACTGATGCAATGGGATCAGCCCAGTGTGGGGGTCCTCAGAGCTGATTTTATGCTGGCCCACTATGTGATCATGGATATGAGAAACCACTGTCTATGGGGGGCAGTTGGTTCAGATAAACCTGAGGAAATTTTAGTTATCCACAAAATGGAAAAGGTGAAAGGTAGCGCCTGTATTATGAAACTGAAGGGAAGCTATGACTTGGACCAATTGGTCCGTAGCAGCCCGGAAAAGTATCGGGTGCATGTGAAAAATAATATCGCAGTGTTCTACACTCATCGACATAACTGTGGTAGGGTAATGGGGGTTGAGCTGAAGGTACACTGGGACCCAATGTTGCGACCTCAGAAACAGTCTCGTTTTCCACGGGAGGCAGAGGAAGGACTTGGAAACTGCATTGAGCTCTGTGGTGGAACAAGGGGTTCTGTGACCGATAGCGACCCATGTGAATTCACCCCTATGGCCATATAAGAAACCAGATCAATCATGGAGAGCCACGGTAGAGTATCGGGTTCTTAATAAAGGTATTTCAGCATGCACGCCCACGGTAGCAGTAGTAGTCAATCTAATAGGGAATATCCCTGTAGAGGCAATGATGTTCACTGCACTGGACATGGCTAACGGATTCTGGTCTATCCCAGTAAGATGGGAGGATCAGTATAAATTTGCCTTTACATTCAAGGGGCAACAGTATATGTGGACATGCCTCCCGCAAGAGTTTCATAACAGTCCCTCAATTTTCTGTCAGTGTATGGCTGATGCTTTAAAGAATTTTAGTTAACCTAGCCAGTTGATCCAGTACGTGGATGACCGATTATTATTCTCAAAGTGCAGAGAACCACAGGTCATTACTGGACGAGCAACTAAAGCTGTTGGGGGAGGCAGGGTTTAAGGCAAACCTAAGAAAGCCCAAATTGGACTGGAGGAGGTGAAATTCTTAAGACTGACAATTAGGACAAGGGAAAGGGCTATAGACGAGGCAAAGAGTACAGGAACTACCTGCTCCAAAGAGTGTAACTGGGGTAAGATCTTTTCTTGGTATGCCAGGGTATTGCAGGGATTTTATTGAAGGCTATGCAGCCATGGCAGCCCCTTTGCTTAGACTCCTTAGGAAAGGAGTAGGATGGGAATGGGATGAGAGTTGTAAGGAGGCATTTACCTGTCTAAAGAAAGATTTACAAACTGCACTCGCACTAGAAGCAATAAACAGGAACGAGGATTTTTATCTGTAGGTAGCAGCTACTGGGGATAGATTGAGTGCAGTGTTGCTCCAAGAGGGTGCCATGGCAGGGTGAGGCCAGTGGCTTATGCCTCCCGAGTCCTGACAGATGTAGAGAGCGGTTACTCAAATTGCGAAAGACACCTTTTGATGAGCCATTGGGCCATCAAACGTTTTCAATTATTTACGGGGTCATCTTTAATAACCTTACTGACCTGTCACACCCAGACACGAGATGTTATTGGACGGGAGGATAAAAGATGGGACAATGAGCAGCAATCGTATTGCCCACTGGACATTGCTACTCTCCCAGATGAACCTGAGGGTGGAAAGATTGGAGGAACCTAGCTGGCCCTGAATATGATTTATCCAGGGACGGATCATGTGAGCACAGTAGAAGGGGTATAGGATGTAAACATGGGATTCCGGGCCGGGCAACATCAGACGGGGAGAGATATATGTGGATGGGTCCAGCTTGGTAACAAACGGAGAGTATCGGACAGGGTGTGGAGCTTATGACCCAGGGGCTGGAATAGAGAAAGCCATCAAACTCCCCAGCACACTGAGCGCACAGCAGGCCGAGCTGGCGGCTTTAGCTTATGTGGTCACGCACCCCGAGGAATTTCCAACCCCCGACACCATATGCTCAGACTCGATGTTCACGTGCAATTCTTGCACCAAATATCTGGCAATATGGGCTAGACAAAGATTCAAGTCATCGACGGGAAACTGTTGGCAACAGCCTCACTGCAGAACAGGCAATAAAGGGGAGTATTACGTTCAGAAAGTAAAAACGCACTCGAAAACCAGCCTAAGTGGAAAGGTAACCAGAAGGTTGGCAAAAAAGGGAGCCAGGGAGGGAGTACTTTGGGACCCGTACTGATCGGGACAGATCGCAATCATAAGGGATATGGAGGGCCCAGAGAAGGTAAAGTTGCCCCCCAGACCTGACTCGGATTCAAGCGCAAGATGCGGTTTTAAAAGCCGTGCTTAAGAAAAAGGTAGAAGGGGATCCAATTGAGGGTCCCTTTGGAGCAGCAGATATAGTGGTCAAAGAGGGGATGCTGCTTAAAGGAGAAAGGTGGATCGTGGCCATACAGTACCGGGAGGAATTTATGCAGCTACCTCACGGGGGTCCGGGAGCTGGACATCCAAGGCCGAAAATGGCCTGGAAGAAAGTGGAGGAGGTGGGTTAATGGTCTCATCTCACGGAAGAGGTGAAGGAATATTGCAGTGACTGCCTGTTGTGCGCTGTGAATAATCCAGACCCCTACCGTAGAAAGGCACCATTCGGGACACATTAGGAGGGTAGAGGGACCATGGTGTTCGATACAAATAGACTTCATCGGGCCCCTGTCCACCACAAAAGCAGCCCACAAGCATTGTCTGGTGTTGGTGGATGTTTTCTCTAAGTGGGTTGAGGCCTTCCCTTGTCGAACAGCCACAGCATTAAACACAGCTAAGATCCTGGTAAGGGACATGTTCACCTGATGGGGATTGCTGCAGATAGTGGAATCAGGTCAGGGGAGCCATTTCATGGGACGAGTCATGCAGACTACCCTGAAACCTTTAGGGATAAAGGGAAAATGGCATGTGGCCCACAACCCCCTATCATCAGGTATAGTGAAAAGGATGAACTAGACCTTAAAGGAAAGGCTTAGGAAGGAGATAGGGGAGGATCCAAAGAAATGGGATGATGTACTGTCTCTAGTTCATATGAAATATCAGGGCCAGTCTTTCCAAAAGCACAGGGCACTCTCCATAGGGCGATGCGGACCCTGACTCATGTGTTGGTACCGGTCCTGACTGAAGCTCAAACGAGGGAAGTCAACTGGGACAGGTTCGTAAAACACCTGTATGTGACCTTGAGGAAAGTACAATGGGAAGTTGCAAATAACATGGGAAGCCAGCACCAGAAGAATAGAATGCTATTAGAGCCACAGAAAGTACAGGAGTGGAAGGTAGGAGACCAATCATGGTGAGAAATTATGCTCAGGTAGGAGCATTTGAACCACCGTATATGGGGCCTTACAGTATAGTGGACAAGGCAAACCCTATGGTTTACGCAGTGCGGCTGCCAAAACAGACAAAATGGTTCCACATTAGTCAATTTAACCTCTTTGACCCCGGAGAGAGGGTGATCAAACGAACCAGAGCCAGGCAACGATCATGAGTTTGACCAATGTAAGTTTCCTCCCATGTTGTGGGATGATGACGAAAACTCAGAAAGCAGAGTGGTACAAAGGAGTAGTCAGACACCCCACCTTGGACACCTCCTCGCACACCGATCCCCGAGCCATAAGAAGTCCCAACCTGGTAGATAGGAAAAAGGGATGCGGTGATTGCAGTAATTACAGCACGTATAAAATGTATATAACCTTAATTTGACCTGTGGAGGGAAAACCTCACACAGAGCGGTGCTATTTTTATTTTCCTTTATTTGCAGAGGCAAGTTGAACAGGACGAAATGAGCTCTGCGGCTGAGCCTGTTGGTGATCCTGATCAGATCAGATGGAGCGAGGCGACATCGAGATGACATTTGCTTATGGGTGTATGGGAGGAACCGGGCCCACCGTAACACAATGAGATAGAACACAGGGCACTGATGGGATAGCTACATATTTCCATTGGGGAAAATAGCCGGGTTGGTTTGGGTCAAATTCCACTAAATATTCCAATCACACTGGTCACAAATTCGGTGAAGCATCAGTGCCCTGCCCCAAATTAAATATCACCACCAACTAGGAATGCGCAAAAACGTGACCTTACCAGTGTCAGCCACATCCCGAGAACAAAACGTAATCAAAATTCTCCAAGACCAAGCCAGACGTAGTTCAATTGCCAGGCTTTATGACGGGGGGTGGGGTGGTGGTGGGGATTGGTAATGATGTCTAGTATGCAGAAAATTTTTAAGAATGAGCAAAATAGCCTGGAAATTGAAAAGGAAAAATCTGCCGGGCTATGGAGAAAGAACAGTGGCATGGGACTCATTGGATAGCTCTTTTCCTGCAGTCCTAATTGGCCGCGTGCTAATAGAACCAAGGTGGAATCTTTCAGGAAAAAAATCTGTGTCCCTTTCAGTGCAAAGTCACTATAACTACAACAGGAATGTGACAGGAGCTGCGAATTAAGCTCGGCTCGGACATGCGATTCCTGGCCTTCTCCGACAGTGTCTGCCAAGCTTTGAAACAGGCAGAGCCTCAACTTTCCACAAAGAGCAGAGGAGTGGGAGTGCCTGAGGGTGAGGACTTCTAAGATGGGAGTTCCTGTATCCCGACCTCACAGGAAATTGGCGCGCCCATACATCGAGTGGGACTAGGTGTACCAGCCCATCCAATGAAGGAAATGGGGCTCACCTTCAGGTTCAAACCTGGGATGCAGCTTGCATACCCAAGAAAATAATAAATTCACAGCCAAAATTTGGCCTTCCCAACCCTAACACTGCTAATCAGATTTTGCAAACTCTTGAGGCAGGCAGGCGTCCAAGATGTGCCCCTAGTGGCAATGGCACCTACCCATGTTATTAAGTGAACACCCTCCCTCTTGATCTCAAAATTGTTAGCACTAGAGTTAGGATGTTAAGCCCATGAATTTTCAGGTGCATAGGCCTAGAAATTGGGAAGTGCTGGAAATCTGCCGGTAACATTGGTGGCCAAAGATAACGGCTGCCTGCCGAGAGCGGGCAGGCCGTACCGGCATTTTGGTACCGGCTGCTCATTGATATCAGCATGGCGGTGATTTTCTAGTGCAATGCACTCTTTGCAGCGCTATTCTCATAGAAATATAGAAACATTAAAAATAGGTGCAGGAGTAGGCCATTCGGCCCTTCAAGCCTGCACCGCCATTCAATGAGTTCATGGCTGAACATGCAACCTCAGTACCCCATTCCTGCTTTCTCACCATACCCCTTGATCCCCCTAGTAGTAAGGACTATATCTAACTCCTTTTTGAATATATTTAGTGAATTGGCCTCAACAACTTTCTGTGGTGGAGAATTCCACAGGTTCACCACTCTCTGGGTGAGGAAGTTTCTCATCTCAGAAGAAGGCCAAAGGTCGCCTTGATCTCTGCTCGCAGTGTAGGGGAACGGGGAAGAAAGGAGCAACTCGAACAGTTGCCATACGTGCTCCAAAAATATTAGCTGCCACCCAATATTTTTCGATTTATTTTTTGCTTATGACATGAATGCAGATAAAAGAGATGTTATTACAGATCATCTTCAATCATTGCAATGGAGTTCACCCATTGATTGATTGGTAAAAACGAATGGTCGATTCACATTGTATAATTCATGAAGGCTCAATGATTGCATGAAATTATTCTTAGATAATATATATCCTGGAATATGTAGTGCTGGCTCATTACTTTTATTTCTCCATATAATAAATGAGAAACTGAAATGTCTATATTTCCTGTTGTTTTGCAAAGACTGAGAGGTGCATCACTGCAAATATAGTTCCCAAGAGTGAATCTTTTGGTGTTCACTCATTTATTAAAGGGTTTATGAAAAATACTTATATAAGTATCTAATCTGGGAACAGGCCCACTAGAGTCTAATCATTAGGTTTGGTTATTCTTCTGTGCCTAATGCAGCCCATTGATTATCTGGGCCTTTCATTCTGAAATTTAACTGTGAGGCTTGTCATATAATACAGTCTGAATCCACCACCACAGCTCACAAATGTATTACGATCATGTTTGGTTTTCAGTTAAGGGAGATGGAATTATTCTATGACCTGTATCAATAAATGGAATAACATTTAATTACCAAGAGCTGCATCAACGGAAATGGATAGGAATTTCACTGCGAGTGTTATATTTTTTGCGGACCTTCTACAACAATTATTGCTTAGTTTCAGTTACAAAAGCAGAAACTGCGGATGCTGGAAATCTGAAATAAAAACAGAAAATGCTGGAACTACTCAGCAGGTCAGGCAGCATCTGTGGAGGGAGAAACAGAGTTAACGTTTCAGGTCGATGACCTTGTGTCAGAACTGGAAAAAGTTAAGAGATGTAACTGATTTTAAGCAAGTACAGGGACAGAAAAAGGGGGTGGGGAGGAAAGAATAAAAGAGAAGGTCTGTGATAGGGTGGAAGGCAGGAGAGATTAAATGACAAACGGTACGATAGTACAAAGCAAAAGGAGATGGTAATGGGACAAGTTAAGAAACAAAGATGAGTGCAGAAGAGGTGTAAATGGGAATGGCAGAATCATCAACAGCTGCCAGTTGAAAAAATAAGGGCAGAGGTTATGGTCTGAAATTGTTGGACTCGATATTGAGTCCAGAAGGCTGTAAAGTGCCTAATTGAAAGATGAGGTGCTGTTCTTCGAGCTTACGTTGAGCTTCATTGGAACCACGTAAGAGGCCGAGGAACAAGAGGTCAGAGTAGGAGTGGAGCAGAGAATTAAATTGACAGGTGACCGGAAGCTCGGGGTCATGTTTACAGACTGAACGGAGGTGTGCTGCAAAGCGATCACCCAATCTGCGTTTGGTTTCCCCAATGTAGAGGGGACCGCATCGTGAGCAGCGAATACAGTATACTAAATTTCAAAAAGTTAGGTAAATCGCTCTTTCACCTGGAAGGATTTTTGGGGCCTGGACAGTGGGAAGGGAGGAGGTAAAAGGGCAGGTGTTGTACCTCCTGTGCTTGCACGGGAAGGTACCGTGGGAAGGAGAGCTGGAGAGGCAGAGGGGTTGAGGGAGGGAATTCCAGACCTTAGAAACATAGAAACATAGAAAATAGGTGCAGGAGTAGGCCATTCGGCCCTTCGAGCCTGCACCACCATTCAATGAGTTCATGGCTGAACATTCAACTTCAGTACCCCATTCCTGCTTTCTCGCCATACCCCTTGATCCCCCTAGTAGTAAGGACCTCATCTAACTCCTTTTTGAATATATTTAGTGAATTGGTCTCAACAACTTTCTGTGGTAGAGAATTCCACAGGTTCACCACTCTCTGGGTGAAGAAGTTCCTCCGCATCTCGGTCCTAAATGGCTTACCCCTTATCCTTAGACTGTGACCTCTGGTTCTGGACTTCCCCAACATTGGGAACATTCTTCCTGCATCTAACCTGTCTAACCCCGTCAGAATTTTAAATATTTCTATGAGGTCCCCTCTCATTCTTCTGAACTCCAGTGAATACAAGCCCAGTTGATCCAGTCTTTCTTGATAGGTCAGTCCCGCCATCCCGGGAATCAGTCTGGTGAACCTTCGCTGCACTCCCTCAATAGCAAGAATGTCCTTCCTCAGGTTAGGAGACCAAAACTGTACTCAATACTCCAGGTGTGGCCTCACCAATGCCTTGTACAACTGTAGCAACACCTCCCTGCCCCTGTACTCAAATCCCCTCGCTATGAAGGCCAACATGCCATTTGCTTTCTTAACCGCCTGCTGCACCTGCATGCCAACCTTCAATGACTGATGTACCATGACACCCAGGTCTCTTTGCACCTCCCCTTTTCCTAATCTGTCACCATTCAGATAATAGTCTGTGTCTCTGTTTTTACCACCAAAGTGGATAACCTCACATTTATCCACATTATACTTCATCTGCCATGCATTTGCCCACTCACCTAACCTATCCAAGTCGCTCTGCAGCCTCACAGCATCCTCCTCGCAGCTCACACTGCCACTCAACTTAGTGTCATCCGCAAATTTGGAGATACTACATTTAATCCCCTCATCTAAATCATTAATGTACAGTGTAAACAGCTGGGGCCCCAGCACAGAACCTTGCGGTACCCCACTAGTCACTGCCTGCCATTCTGAAAAGTACCCATTTACTCCTACTCTTTGCTTCCTGTCTGACAACCAGTTCTCAATCCATGTCAGTACACTACCCCCAATCCCATGTGCTCTAACTTTGCACATCAATCTCTTGTGTGGGACCTTGTCGAACGCCTTCTGAAAGTCCAAATATACCACATCAACTGGTTCTCCCTCATCCACTCTACTGGAAACATCCTCAAAAAATTCCAGAAGATTTGTCAAGCATGATTTCCCTTTCACAAATCCATGCTGACTTGGACCTATCATGTCACCTCTTTCCAAATGCACTGCTATGACATCCTTAATAATTGATTCCATCATTTTACCCACTACCGATGTCAGGCTGACCGGTCTATAATTCCCTGTTTTCTCTCTCCCTCCTTTTTTAAAAAGTGGGGTTACATTGGCTACCCTCCACTCCATAGGAACTGATCCAGAGTCAATGGAATGTTGGAAAATGACTGTCAACGCATCCACTATTTCCAAGGCCACCTCCTTAAGTACTCTGGGATGCAGTCCATCAGGCCCTGGGGATTTATCGGCCTTCAATCCCATCAATTTCCCCAACACAATTTCCCGGCTAATAAGGATTTCCCTCAGTTCCTCCTCCTTACTAGACCCCCCGACCCCTTTTATAACCGGAAGGTTGTTCGTGTCCTCCTTCGTGAATACCGAACCAAAGTACTTGTTCAATTGGTTTGCCATTTCTTTGTTCCCCGTTATGACTTCCCCTGATTCTGACTGCAGGGGACCTACGTTTGTCTTTACCAACCTTTTTCTCTTTACATATCTATAGAAACTTTTGCAATCCGTCTTAATGTTCCCTGCAAGCTTCTTCTCATACTCCATTTTCCCTGCCCTAATCAAACCCTTTGTCCTCCTCTGCTGAGTTCTAAATTTCTCCTAGTCCCCAGGTTCGCTGCTATTTCTGGCCAATTTGTATGCCACTTCCTTGGCTTTAATACTATCCCTGATTTCCCTTGATAGCCACGGTTGAGCCACCTTCCCTTTTTTATTTTTATGCCAGACAGGAATGTACAATTGTTGTAGTTCATCCATGCGGTCTCTAAATGTCTGCCATTGCCCATCCACAGTCAACCCCTTAAGTATCATTCGCCAATCCATCCCAGCCAATTCACGCCTCATACCTTCAAAGTTAGCCTTCTTTAAGTTCTGGACCATGGTCTCTGAATTAATTGTTTCATTCTCCATCCCAATGCAGAATTCCACCATATTATGGTCACTCTTCCCCAAGGGGCCTCGCACAACGAGATTGCTAATTAATCCTCTCTCATTACACAACACCCAGTCTAAGATGGCCTCCCCCCTAGTTGGTTCCTCGACATATTGGTCTAAAAAACCATCCCTTATGCACTCCAGAAAATCCTCCTCCACCGTATTGCTTCCAGTTTGGTTAGCCCAATCTATGTGCATATTAATGTCACCCATTATAACTGCTGCACCTTTATTGCACGCACCCCTAATTTCATGTTTGATGCCCTCCCCAACATCACTACTACTGTTTGGAGGTCTGTACACAACTCCCACTAATGTTTTTTGCCCTTTGGTGTTCTGCAGCTCTACCCATATAGATTCCACATCATCCAAGCTAATGTCCTTCCTAACTATTGCCTTAATCTCCTCCTTAACCAGCAATGCTACCCCACCTCCTTTTCCTTTTATTCTATCCTTCCTGAATGTTGAATACCCCTGGATGTTGAGTTCCCAGCCCTGATCATCCTGGAGCCACGTCTCCGTAATCCCAATCACATCATGGTTGAAGGCATAGCCGCTGACTGTCCTGTTAACCTATATAGTTTGAGCTTTCCCCCCACATCTTTTCTTGAGTTTATGACTTGGTAGCAGTTTCTGTAAAACAGACTGAGCCTGTTATAAACCAAAAACCTGACTCTATGTATTCTACCATGAATGAGCTAGCATAGCCATGTCTGACAATTAACCCTAAATTACTGTAAATCACTTGCTGAGAACTATTTGGCGTACGCGAGGGTTCTCAGATGGTAAAAAATAGCACACTGCTAAGCTGCTGTGTAAAGGTTAGGCTTCTGTCACAAAACAGAAGTAAACAGATCAGCAAGCACAGGGGAACTAGGAGGAATTATAGCTCACCAAGGACAGGGTAACGGGTATGTGGGGCTTGGTGCGGGATTATAAAGAAAGAAGGATTTGCAGTTATATAGTGCATTTCATGACCTCAGCACCTTCCAGTCTCCTTACCAACATTTATCCCTCAGTAAACACCAGTAAATGAGCTGGTCATTGATTTCATTACTGTGTGAGGGAGCTTGCTGTGCACAAATTGACTTCCGTATTTCCCTATATTACAACAGTGACTATGCTTCAAAAGTACTTCATTGCTCGTAAAGTGCTTTGGGATACCCTGAGGTCATGAAAGGCGCTATACAAATCAAGTCCTTCTTTCTATCCTGCACCAAGTCCCAAAAACTCTTTACCCCTGTCCTTGGTGAGCTACATTGGCGCCGAGTTCCCAAGTGCCTCCAACTTAAATTCTCATTCTATTCCAACTTAAATCCCTTCATGGTCCTGCCTCTCCCAAGCTCCTCCAACCCAACAACTCTTACAGTAACAGTGAATTGAGGCAGACCCATTTTCAGCAGTTACCAGTGGACAGAAGTGTTACTGTAGATTCAGAAAGAAAGGAAACAGAAGCAGAATTGCATATTTAAAGGATGCAAGTTAATTACTTTATAGATTAATGCAATTCCAAAAATAACAAATATAGAGACAAAAATGTAAACAAATTCATGTAATATGAGGGATAAGCTATCAATTTTATGTTTAATCAGAATGGTAATGTTTAGAAGATATTGGCTTATATCTCACGTGATCAATTTATTTTACTGAAGGAAGTGTGATTTTAAGATATGTCATCAATTTCAGTGTGATCTTTGAGCTGAAGGCTGAAATATTGACAGCATCTCACCAGCTCCTTAAGTGAGCTGTATGTACCTCAGAACTTTTAGTCAATAATAAGCTGCAAGAGGCAAACAATTGGTTTGAACATTAGCTTCAGCTTCAATTGATTTGGTCTGGTATATGGGGAGCAGGCCAACTGCCTGTTCTCTCAGATGGAAATAGTATTGAACATGTAGAGAAAATGTTTTGCAAAAATGAAGGGTGACGAATTATAGAGACATTAATTATTAAAATGCGACAGTATGTATCTGTTTGAAAATGTGCATGCACAATCACTTTCAGTTTCAGTTGGAGGCAAGAATTTTTGAGCTGGTAATGATACTTAACAAACTGACATTTTACTTCTGTTTCATATTCTTTTCCTGCATTTTTCTCTGGGCTTAAAATTATTTCTGAGATAATACATTAAGCCCCAAATGATGCTTGTGACATATAGACAAGCACACTATTGTCTGTGGAGTTTTTCAAAAGAAAATTTGGTGAAAATAGTCTCCTTTCTACCAGTTTTAGGATCCTATGTGAACTTAGTCTGAGCGTGATTACGCCAGTAACAATTTAGATCAGGCCCTTGGGGATGGTCCCAATAATCGAGAGGGTGTAAGGTTGAAGCTTAGGACTTGGGGGTAGGGGTGAGATTGGCTATGATTGTGGCATGGAAAGGTCGGCGGTCAAGGCTTAGCGAGGGTGAAATCGGCTGAAGGGAGAGAGGCCATCGGGAATGGAGTGGGAATAGGCCAGCAATTGCGATGAAGTGAGAGGCTGCAATTGGCAGAGGGGAACTGAATGAAAGACTTACATTTATATAGTGCCTTTCACGACCACTGGACGTCTCAGAGCACTTTACAGTCAATGAAGTGTAGTTACTGTTGTAATGTGGGAAACGCGGTAGCCAATTTGTGCACAGCATCTCCCACAAACAGCAATGTGATAATGACCAGATAAACTGTTTTTGTTATGTTGCTTGAGGGATAAATTTTGGCCAGGACACCGAGAATAACTCCCTTGTTCTTCTTCAAAATAGTGCCATGGGAGGGCGGTCAGGGTCTCGGTTCAACATGTCATTCAAAAGACGGCACCTCCAACAGTGCAGCACTCCTTCAGTATTGCACTGGAGTGTAGCTTAGATTTAAATGCTCAAGTCCCAGAAGTAGGATGCCAAAGGCTCCGTGGAGGGGGCCGGGAGGAATGGTCCTGCTCCTCCTGGCCCACAAAGAGTGCGATAAAAGGCACTTACTTACCTTCTTGAGCCAACAGTTGTAAGTAGCTTTGTCCTTACAACAGTTCGAATCACTGCCCTTACAACAGTTCTAGACACCAGAATTATCGTCGTGAATAGAAATACACAGTTATAGCCAGATCTTTCAGTCTCAACTGTCACAATGCTTTTATTCAAGTTAAAGCACACCCCTGCGTCAAGTAAAACACACCCTGGTAATGTAAACCAAACAAACACGATACAACGCACAACCCTGGCCCGTCTGAACAAACCTCTAACGCAAAGTACCCACGACTAAAACACCCCTGCTTGGTTCGATAGGGCACCACCAAATCTGTCCAACAGAATGTGCGTACGCCTATGATCCGTGCAGAAAACCTCCCTACTAAACCCCGAAGGCTTGGTTGGGACACACAACACCCCTTCACACTTTGTGGAGGTCTTAAAGATGCATGGGCTGGGATAAATGTTTACCAATTACCCCTCTGGCTTACTTGCTGCTTCTCCCGATGAGGTGTATCTTCTGGTTCTGTACCAACCTGTGGTATTCAGGTCCAGTCTCAAGGTCAGCTTCCCAGTCGAAGTAGCGAGACTCTCTTTGCTTGTAGATGGTGTTTCTTCTCTCCCTCCCAGATGGAGTGCTCAGCCCTTGTGCATTGAACGAAGCACGCAAGCGTAGAAGAGGAGAGAGAGATGGCAGCTGAAACTGCCTCTCTTATACTTGCAAAAATGCTTCTTCTCGCACCAAAAGTTAGTCCTTCACCTGAGACAGTCCAACTGAAAGAGCATAAAAAGAAACCCTTTTCAGACGGTGTCTTTGTCAACTGTCCTGTTCCTGGGGATAAGCCTCCAACAAGTCTGGGTGGTCGAAAACCTTCTATTGTGTCTTGAGCACCTACTAATCTTCCTGATGGGTTCCCATTGCATGACAAAAAGGTCCTCCATTAGGTTCCTTCCTGTGATGCTTTCCTGCCCACTTGATGTGTATTCCTGTGGAACATGTTTGGACCTGTCCCATATCATGCTGACTGCCCTTCTGCAGTAACAGCAAAGTTAAAAGCAATATCCAAAACTTAAAGTCCAAAAGTTTATGCTTTTGCTGTCGATGTTTTCGCCGACTCTTTACAGCCCCCCATGATATTTCAAGAATCCTTCTGGAATATCAAACGTCCGCTGGTGAAAAAACATTGTGGCCTCCAACCAACCCTATATACTTTACTTTTAAACACCCCGAATACATCCCTTAAAATACATACGAACACATTTGTACAACATATTTACAGAGAAAAACATTCAGGTTCAACCTTTAACCAAGGCCTCCCATTGACTTCGTAGCGCCTTGCTTCACCTTTTGCAAGACAGCCGCAACAAATACATTACAATGAGAAACTGTATAATTACAAGAGTGTGCGAGCAAATCTGGATCCCCATAGGAACTTCTACATTCAAACCAATGTCCCACCAGGGCAGGGAATTTATCCCTTTAATTTTATTCAAGTGTTCCGGTTTGTCTGTTCCAATGTAAAATAATGTTTCTGCAAGAGCTCAACGGCTTTTATTAACATTGTGAGGTGTTCGGGCAGAAAGGAATTTGATATCCGAACTATGTGATGTACTGCTGCAGATTATGGATTGCGTCGTTCACCGTAATGTGTACCGTGGATGGCTCTAGGATTGAAAGGATGCACTCTTGGGCCACCTGAACTTTGGTGTGGAGTTTGAAGCAGAAAGTCCTGTTGGTGACCGGACACCAAGTATCATTGTGCACCTGGTACTGGTACACACTCGTGACACAGTACATCCCGTTACTCGCATATGCTGCCTGAGGTGGAACGTGGCTCTAGGCCATCACCTCCATGGTGCAATTAATAGGCTCTGCACTCTCTGATTCAAACCCACACTCTGGCCGATCGAACGCGTTCAAGTGCTGGTGACACAATATGACGTGTGCGCCCCTGCTCTGGCACCCCTTGAGGTCAGTGCCGGCCATGGCATGCTCCCACTTTATTACAAACGGTGGGGCCCCATGGTACCGCACGTGCACCCGCTCCCATAAGACGCCAATGTTTTCCACTCGGTATACCGGCGCTGGCTGTGGTGTCCCGCCCATCACCGGCATAAGCAACACAATCCCAATAACCGAGTGGTTGGACTGACTGCAATCCACTGGGATTGGGTAGGCTTCGGAAGCTAAACAGAGCTGACACGGACTCATTGAATTATGATATGGGCTGAGCGCTGTGAGGTGTCGGTTGCTGACCCACAATGGGACCGTACAACACACACACTTCATTCATGGCTGCTGTGCCGAGGCATTCCTATCCTCCCGTATTAATTCATTAACCATGTGTCTCCAGCTCCGCGATGACCTCTTTTAATTGAATAGTCATCGTCTGGTACTCCTTTATCTCTGACCCTACCACTTCGTTCCCTTCCCCAGGATCTTCCGCAGCTGGTCCTTTAAACCGCTAACCTGCATCTGCAGCTGCACGTCGTCCATACTGTTGACGAGAGATGTACCCGCGCTAATCGCCACAGCGACATCATTGAGCACCCCTCGCCTCTGCCTCCCCGGACCAACGTTATCGTACACTCCCACGTCAATAAACTTTTCCCGACTCACATCCCCGGAACTGAGTTCAAAGAACTGGTGGAACATTTCTTTAATGAGGGCCTCGTACAGCTGCTGAGTTTCTTTTGGATACCACTTGGGCAGATGTACCCCGGTTAAGTTTAAAATGACCGACGCGAGTGCGTAATGCACCCCCTGGAATAGAACCTTCCTAGTTGGGACTAAAACTAAACCATTCCCTTGGCCTGGTGTGGTGGCTGGACACCTATCTTCTGTCACCTGTACCGGTGGGGCTGTGGACAGGGGCTTCCTCTTGTGTGTGACAAGCTCCGTGGAATTTATTGTGTTGGGAGGATCTGGGATCACACAGGAGTCTATACACCGATCGCATCTGATCCCAGCCCCGGCAACCTGCTATTGTCTTGGAAAGGCAATCGACACACCCACTGGGCAGATCCGTTCCAACCCCCACATACACACATAAATTCCCTGTTCCTCCTTCCACCACTTGTCCCAGCACACTTCCATTCCCCCCTGTGTCCTCGTAATCTGTCGGTACGTATCATTCCCTAGTCTCTCCCAGTTGGCTGTCTGGTTTCCCGTGTCCTGACTCAATTTCTTGAGCCACCACTACCATCCAAGGGGAATGTGTTCCTTGTATGTCAAGCATACGTGCTTGCCCTCGGTCAGCCTAACCCGTGTGGCTGTGACCTTTAGTCTGGGACACGATATGGAAGCCTCCCCGTATGTGAACAGAGCGTGGCTGAGGTGTTTTGTCGAATTTGACCCCAGCCACCCTGGCCACCTTCCCTCGTGGAACTAGGCTGCCATTCCATCCGTGTCCCCTGCCCTATCCCCCTGTGTCATGCAGGTACAGCAGGCGGTTAAGAAAGCAAGTGGCATGTTGGCCTTCATAGGGAGGAGATTTGAGTGCAGGGGCAGGGAGGTGTTGCTACAGTTGTACAGGGCCTTGGTGAGGCCACACCTGGAGTATTGTGTACAGTTTTGGTCTCCTAACTTGAGGAAGGACATTCTTGCTATTGAGGGAGTGCAGCGAAGATTCACCAGACTGATTCCCGGGATAGTGGGACTGACCTATCAAGAAAGACTGGATCAACTGGGCTTGCATTCACTGGAGTTCAGAAGAATGAGAGGGGACCTCATAGAAACGTTTAAAATTCTGACGGGTTTAGACAGGTTAGATGCAGGAAGAATGTTCCCAATGTTGGGGAAGTCCAGAACCAGGGGTCACAGTCTAAGGATAAGGGGTAAGCCATTTAGGACCGAGATGAGGAGAAACTTCTTCACCCAGAGAGTGGTGAACCTGTGGAATTCTCTACCACAGAAAGTAGTTGAGGCCAATTCACTAAATATATTCAAAAGGGAGTTAGATGAAGTCCTTACTACTCGGGGGATCAAGGGGTATGGCGAGAAAGCAGGAATGGGGTACTGAAGTTTCATGTTCAGCCATGAACTCATTGAATGGCGGTGCAGGCTAGAAGGGCTGAATGGCCTGCTCCTGCACCTATTTCTATGTTTCTATGTCATGGTGGGTCCATTCCCCCCAGTACAGCCATAGAGGAAGGACAACTCGGTGTCCCCCCTCCTGCTGTGCCCCGTTCCAGCCAACATCCAAATCAGGCCCAGTCTCAGGGCTATCTCCATTCTGTCCTCAGCTTCCTGCAAAACAAAACTAACAAACATCTTGCTGTGAGAGGGTCTACCTCCACAGGTCTGGCTTCATTACAACTAACCAAAACACTTAAAAAGAAAACAATGTACAATACCACATGTGCTGCCAGGTGGCCCCGCTAGGGCGTTTCTTGCCTGGGCCTTTTACGGTTCCTGGTCGGCTTGTGAGGAGGCATCCGCGGTGCCCTTGGCCATGGGATCCTGCTGCTCCTTCTTACAGCCCCTACCACAGGATCCTCACTGTCCCAAACTATGGGGATAAAAAACCCATATCCACCATGCTGTTTACAGCGCCTTGGTGTTTCCTTTCTTTACCCTTTCCGCTTGGTTGAACAACTTACACTGGTGTTATGTATGCAATAAAAGTTCAAACTGACTCCTGTTTAACTAAGCAAGGTTCAACCTTGGCTCTGCTTTATTTTGGTCCAAAGTGCCTGACTCTCAAAATGGCTGGCCTTTTATACCTGAGCAGCACCGTGTGCGTTCTGCTCAGTGGCCTCCAACAATGAAGCCATCTGGTGGCTACAAACAGAATGTACATACATGACAATACCCCCGTCTTAGATCTTATCACAGTCTTTCACAGGTTGAGACGGTCCGGTGCTTTGCACTCGCGGGTTGACCGTCTCAGTTCGATTCCAGCCTTGGGTGAATGTACGGAGTCTGTTGTGGCTGGTGGCTG
This sequence comes from Pristiophorus japonicus, assembly GCF_044704955.1. Taxonomy (NCBI): domain Eukaryota; kingdom Metazoa; phylum Chordata; class Chondrichthyes; family Pristiophoridae; genus Pristiophorus; species Pristiophorus japonicus. The sequence continues at coordinate 194,913,652 of NC_091978.1, forward strand.
GATGACTGACTTGTTGCGGGGTGGCAGTGGCCATGTCAGGAATTGCAAGTCCATTTTTATTGAACAGGTCTGTGATGGAAATTCCAGGTTCACTGATGACCCTTGAGTCCCCTGAAGACTGCTGGTAGGTTGGTTGGTCGTTGATTGTTTCTTCGTCCGATTGTTCTGGCTCATCTGTGTGCCTCAGCTTTGTCTGGTCCATGTGTTTCCTGCAAGTTTGCCCATTCTTGAACTTAATACCAAATACTCTGTTGCTCTCCTTGGCCATGACCATACCAACGATCCATTTGGGACCCTGACCATAGTTCAACACCTATACAGGATCATTAACAGAAATCTCGCGTGACACAGTTGTGCGATCGTGGTACCCTTGTTGACTTTGTCTTCTGTATTCAACATGATTATTTAAATCCGAGTGTACCAGAGACCTCTTTTCATCATGAGTTCAGCAGGCGAGACTCCTGTGAGTGTGTGGGGTCTTGTCCTGTAACTCAGCAATATGCAGGACAAGCGGGTCTGCAGTGACCCTTGGGTTACTCTCTTCATGCTTTGCTTGGTAATTTGTACTGCACGTTCTGCTTGCCCGTTGGACGCAGGCTTGAACGGTGCTGACCTTACATGTTTTATGCCATTAAGTTTCATAAACTACTGAAACTCCTGACTGGAGAAGCACGACCCATTGTCGCTCACCACTATGTCAGGCAGACCATGTGTCGCGAATATGACATTGAGATTCTCTATGGTTGCCGTGGACATGCTGGATGACATAATTATGCATTCTATCCACTTCGAATAAGCGTCCACCACCACTAAAAACATCTTGCCCAGGAAGGGACCTGCAAAATCTACATGGATCCTGGACCAAGGTTTGGATGGCCATGACCTCAGACTCAGTGGTGATTCCGCTGGTGCTTTGCTGAGCTGCATGCAAGTGATGCACTGATGCACACATGCTTCCAGCTCAGAATCAATTCCTGGCTATCACACATGGGGACCTGGCAATGGCCTTCATCATCACTATACCAGGATGTGTGCTGTGTAACTCACACACGAACTTCTCTCTCCCTTTCTTCGGCATTACAACTCAATTGCCCCACAATATGCAATCTGCTTAAATAGACAGTTCGTCCTTGCGACGAATGTATGGCTTGGCCTCCTCGCACATTAGCTTAAGTATGGCAGACCAATCCCCTTGGAGGATGCAACCCTTTACCACTGATAAAATCGGGTCCTGGCTGGTCCAGGTCTTAACTTGTTGAGCCGTGACAGGGGTTCCTTCACTCTCAAAAGCATCCATGATTAACATTAAATCTGCCGGTTGTGGCGTTTCCACTTCCGGGGTGGGCAACAGCAACCGGCTCAAAGCATTGGCACAATTCTCTGTGCCTGGTCTGTGGCGAATGACATAATCATCAAATCATCATAGGCAGTCCCTCGGGATCGAGGAAGACTTGCTTCCACTCCTGAAGTGAGTTCTTTGGTGGCTGAACAGTCCAATACGAAAGCCACAGACTCTGTCACAAGTGGGACAGATAGCGTTGAGGGAAGGGGTGGGTGGGACTGGTTCACCCCACCCTCGTTCCGCTGCCTGTGCTTGATTTCTGCATGCTCTCGGCGTTGAAACTCGAGGTGCTCAGCGCCCTCTCCGATGCACTTCCTCCACTTAGGGCGGTCTTGGGCCAGGGACTCCCAGGTGTCAGTGGGGATGTTGCACTTTATCAGGGAGGCTTTGAGGGTGTACTTGTAGCGATTCCGCTGCCCACCTTTGGCTCGTTTGCCGTGAAGGAGTTCCAAGTAGAGCACTTGCTTTGGGAGTCTTGTGTCTGGCATACGGACTATGTGGCCTGCCCAGCAGAGCTGATCGAGTGTGGTCAGTGCTTCAATGCTGGGGATGTTAGCCTGAATGAGGACGCTGATGTTGGTGCGTCTGTCCTCCCAGGGGATTTGTAGGATCTTGTGGAGACATCTTTGGTGATATTTCTCCAGCAACTTGAGATGTCTACTGTATAAGGTCCATGTGTCTGAGCCATACAGGAGGGCAGGTATTACTACAGCCCTGTAGACCATGAGCTTGGTGGCAGTTTTGAGGGCCTGGTCTTCAAACACTCTTTTCCTCAGGCAGCCGAAGGCTGCACTGGCGCACTGGAGGTGGTGTTGGATCTCATCGTTGATGCCTGCTCTTGTTGATAGGGGGCTCCCGATAGGGAAGTGGTCCATGGTGTCCAGGGCCGCGCCGTGGGTCTTGATGACTGGGGGGCAGTGCTGTGCGGCGGGGACAGGCTGGTGGAGGACCTTTGTCTTACGGATGCTTAGCGTAAGGCCCATGCTTTCGTACACCTCAGTAAATACGTCGACTTTGTTCTGGAGTGCAGCCTCTGTATGTGGGCAGACGCAGGTGTCATCCGCGTACTGTATCTTGACGACAGAGCTTGGGGTGGTCTTAGATCTGGCCTGGAGATGGCGCAGGTTGAACAGGTTCCCACTGGTTCTGTAGTTTAGTTCCACTCCAGCGGGGAGCTTGTAGACTGTGAGGTGGAGCATGGCGGCGAGAAAGATTGAGAAGAGGGTTGGGGCAATGACGCAACCCTGTTTGACCCCTGTCCGGACTTGAATTGGGTCTGTGATGGTAAGGATCACGGCCTGCATGTCATCGTGGAGCAGGCGGAGGATGGTGACGAACTTTTGGTGGCATCCGAAACGGAAGAGGACACTCCATAGACCCTCGCGGTTGACAGTGTCAAAGGCATTTGTAAGGTCGAAGAAGGCCATGTATAAGGGCTGGCGCTGTTCCAGCATTTTTCCTGTAGCTGTCGCGCTGCAAAAATCATGTCCGTTGTGCCCTGTAAGGGACAAAATCCGCACTGTGACTCCGGGAGGAGCTCCTCGACCACGGGGAGAAGACGGTTGAGGAGGATTACAAACAACATGGCTGCCGGGTGCTAGGTCCCTAGGGAGCTCCCCCACTCCAAACAACTCCCACCGGATCTCGACAACTTTAACCCCCACAACCTCCCCCGCCACCACCTGGTCTCTAAAACTCCCCTAACCAAATAGACCCTAATAGGGGGTCTAAGCACTAAAACCCAAACCGTTACCCCTCACCCTAGTCCCAACCCTGCGAGTCCCATGAGTTTGGGCCTACCTCAGGCTTCCTACCACATCGCCCATCAACGTTCCCCAGCGACCACCGACGTTCCCCGGCGATCTCCGGCAACCTCCGAAGCCCCCCAGCCGACCTCTGACATCTCCCGGCGACCTCCGATTCCCCCCGGCTGATCTCCGACGTCTTTCAGCAACCTCCGACGACCTCCGATGTCCCCCCGGTGACGACCTCCGACGACCCCCAACGAGTCTCACCAGTTCGGGCCATCCGGGCCTACGCAGGCTTCCCAACGCCGACCTCCAATGTCCCCCGGCGACCCCCCGGAGGTGGCGCCCTCGACCTGGACCTGGACATCGAGCCTCCACCCCCACTCCAGCGACGATCGGAACACCTTCTGCGACATTGGTGACTGGCCTCCCCTCCTCCTTCAGCGACGACTGGAGCTCTCCTTCCCCACCAGTGGCCTGGCCTCTTCTCCACCTCCAATATGTGGTGAGTAGCATGGCTGTGACCCCCCTGCCCTCCCACCCTGAACCCCAGTGGGCAACTGACCCTCCCAATGCCTGCCCCCATTACATAATCATAGGCAGATAATGTCAGCGCCCACCTTTGGATGGTGGATGAAGCCTTGGTATTGATATCTTTGCTCTTGGAAAACAATGAAATGAACGGCTTGTAATCAGTCTCTAATTGGAACCTCAGACCGAACGGTATTGATGCATCTTTTCAACACTGTACACACACGCTAAAGCTTCTTTTTCTACCATGCTGTAGGCTCTTTCTGCTTTAGACAAACTTTTGGATGCATACGCGACAGGTTGAAGTTTCCCCGACTCATTGGCTTGTTGGAGTAAGCAACCAATTTCATATGACGCTGCGTCACAGGCCAAAACTAAACGTTTACATGGGTCATAATTTACCAGCAGCTTGTTCGAACAAAGCAGATTGGTGGCTTTCTCGCAAGCTCTGTCCTGTGATGCGCCCCACACCCAATTGTCGCCTTTTCTCAATAGCATGTACAGTGGTTCTAGTAAGGTGCTCAATTTAGGTAGCAAGTTACCAAAGTAGTTGAGTAGACCCAGGAACAAATGCAGCTCCATCACTTTCTGTGGCTTGGGTGCATTCTTGATGGCCTTGGTTTTCACATCAATATGCCTGATGCCATCAGCAATGATTTTCCTCCCGAGGAATTCGACCTCCAGTGCCATGAAGATGCACTTTGAGTGTTTAAGTCTGAGTCCCACTCTGTCCAAATACAGTAGAACCTCTTCCAGGTTGTTCAGATGTCCTTGGAGTCATGACCGGTGATCAGGATGTCATCTTGGAACACAACGGTTCTGGGAACGGATTTCAGTAGACTTTCCATATTCCTCTGGAATATTGCTGCAGCCGAGCGAATTCCAAACAGGCCCCTGTGGTAAATAAATAGTCCTTTGTGCATATTAATGCACGTAAGTCTCTTCGATGTCTCGACCAACTCCTGTGTCATATAGGCCAGCATCAAGTCTAGTTTTGTGAGCGACTTCCCTCCAGCTAACTTCGCAAACAAGTCATCAGCCTTCGGTAATAGGTACTGATCTTGTTTCAAAACCTTGTTGATCGTAGCCTTGTAGTCTCCACAGATTCTGATTGTGCCATCACTTTTCAGCACAGGAACAATGGGGCTGGCCCATTCATTAAATTCGATCAGTGATATGATCCCTTCACCCTGGAGTCTGTCCAGTTCAATTTCGACCTTCTCCCTCATCATATGTGGCACTGCCCGAGCTTTATGATGGACAGGTCTTGCATCTGAGTCCTCGTGGATCTGCACCTTGGCTCCCGTGAAGTTGCGATACCCGGTTCGAACAGCGAGGGGAACTTGCTCAATATTTGGGCACATGTATCTTCCTCCGATGACAACGCCTTTATGTCATTCCAGTCACATCTGATTTTCTCCAACCAGCTCCTGCCAAGCAGCGTTGGGCCATTGCCTGGAACTATCCACAGCGATAACTCATGAACCGCACCGTTATATGAACATTAATATGTGCACTGCCAATCACCTTTATCAGTTCTTTGGTGTACGTGCGCAGCTTGGTGTTAACAGGGCTCAGCCTGGGCCTCACAGTCTTAGTATCCCACAGCTTATAAAATGCTCTCTCGTTCATGATCGATTGACTCGTCCCCGGATCCAGTTCCATCGATACCGGTATCGTGTTAAACTTCACATTAATCAAAATTGATTTACTCTTGGTTATGAAAGAGTACAGTCCATACACTTCCTCATCTGGCATCTCAGATTGTGTATTCGGATCCGCGTTAGTCTGACTCTCATCCTCCACATGGTGTGTCACAGCTCGCTTGCTCATCTGCGGACACTTGCACTGGAGATGCCCCATTCTCAGACAACCTTTGCAACTATATTACTTAAACAGGCACTGCTGGTGCCGATGATTTCCCCCACAACGCCAACATGGAGAAGTTGGATACATTCCCGCTGGCGGACTTTGGTCAGCCACAGGTTTCGCGAACGCAGCCGGATAGGCCCTGCCATGTGCCGCTCTGCCGAATGCCGAATCAATCGCATTTACAGTACTTGCTGAGGTTCGGTTCTTCATCGCTATTTGCTTTTGACTCCTGTCATTCGTCATACATGATTAAGCGATCTGGATGGCCCTTTTTAAATCCAACTCCTCCACCGCCAGAAGTTTGCGCAGGATCACCTCGTGGTTGATACCGATAACAAAGAAGTCCCGCAGCATGTCTGCCAACACCGTCCCGAACTTGCACGCTCCTGCTAGACATCTTAGGTAGGCAACGAATTCCACCGCGCTCTGGCCCTCCAATCGAACATGTGTATAATACCTGTATCTCGAGATAATGATGCTGTCGTCTGGCTTGAGGTGCTCCCGTTCCAATGTACACAACTCCTTGTACGTTTTCTCTGTTGGATCACTAGGCATGAGTAGATTCTTTATCAGACCGTAGATCTTTGAACCACACAACATGAGGAACACTGCATCGTCAACCCCCTTCATTTTGTTGGCCACGAAATACTGGTTCAAATGGCTCACAAAGGCTACCCAATCTTCTTCCTCCACGAATCGCTCTAAAAATCCAATTGTGCTCATTTTGCAAACAAAGGTTCTTGTATTCTCGTCGCCAAATGTTATGTATGCAATAAAGGTTCAAACTGAGTACTGTTTAACTAAGCAAGGTACAACCTTGGCTCTGCTTTATTTAGGCCCAAAGTGCCTGACTCTCAAAATGGCTGTCCTTTTATACCTGAGCAGCACCATGTGCATGCTGCTCAGTAGCCCCAACAATGACGCCATCTGGTGGCTACAAACAGAATGTACATACATGACAACTTTGTAGAACCACTTTGTGCGTCTTGGAAGTTTAACCGCGTAAACCATGGGAATTGCCTTATCTACTATACTGTAAGGTCCTATGTACAGTGGCTCAAACGTCCCTATACGAGCGTAGTTTCGGACCATCACCTGGTCCCCTACCTTCCACTCGTGCGTTCTCTGGGGTTCGAGCAGCAACCGATTACTCCAGTGCTGCTTCCCCATGTTACTGGCTGCCTGCCAATGAATCTGCTTCAACCTCTCGTACCGATTCTTGACAAACTTATTTCGGTTTACTTCTCTCACTTAATCTTCGGTGAGAACCGGTGCCAGAACATGAGTGGGCATGCGCATGACCCTCCTGGTCGTGAGCTCATGCGGGGAGTACCCTGTGCTCCTGGAGAGGCTGGCTCGGACCCCCATCAAAACTAACGGCAGGACCTCATCTCACTTTTTCGGGGACGGCCCTGTTTTCTTCCGCACCCTTGCTTTGATGGTGCAATTAAATCGCTCCGCAACCCCCGATGACTGTGGGTTATCAGCCACATGCCATTTACCCTCTATCCCCAGAACTTTCAAGGTGGCCTGCATGACTTGCCCCATGAAGTGGCTCCCTTGGTCGGACTCCACGATCTGTGGCAGTCCCCACCTGAAGAACACTTCCCTTACCAAAATCCCTGCCATTGCCAATGCCGTGGCTGATCCGCAAGGGAAGGCTTCCACCCACTTGGAGACCACGTCTACTAGGACCAACCAGTACTTGTAACCCCCTTTGTGGTGGGCAATGGCCCGATGTAATCGACCAGTACTGACTGCCATGGTTCCTCTACCCTTCTCGTTTGCCCCATGAGAACCTTCCTACGTTGCGGATTGGGGTTGTTTGCCGTGCACAGCAGGCAATCTGCACAAAAATCGCGGACATCCTCCCTCAGTTGCGGCCACCACCCTGCCTGTTCTATCCTTTGCCAGGTTGTCTCTGGCCCTGGGTGTCCTGCTTCTGAGCTCCCGTGGACCAACTGGAGGAATTTCCTCTGGTGCACCCTTTGAAAAGCATTCCCTCCTTTACGGTGGTGTCTGCTACCCTGAACGGCTCTTCTACCTTCTCGTCATTAGCCAGTTGCTCCAGGACGACCTTGAGGATGGGATCCTACATAAGAACATAAGAACACAAGAAATAGGAGCAGGAGTAGGCGATATGGCCCCTCGAGCCTGCTCCGCTATTCAATACGATCATGGCTGATCTGATCATACACTCAGCTCCACTTCCCTGCCCGCTTCCCATAACCCATCATCCCTTTTTCATTTAAGAAACTGTCTATTTCTGTCTTTAATTTATTCACTGTCCCAGCTTCCACATTTCTCTGAGGCAGCGAATTCCATAGATTTACAACCCTCTGAGAGAAGAAATTTCTCCTCATCTCAGTTTTAAATGGACGGCCCCTTATTCTGAGATCATGCTCTCTAGTTCTAATCTCCCCCATCAGTGGAAACATCCTCTCTGCATCCACCTTGTCAAGCCCCCTCATAATCTGAAATGTTTCGATAAGATCACCTCTCATTCTTCTGAATTCCAATGAGTAGAAGCCCAACCTCCTCAACCTTTCTTCACCTCCCTCATCTCCGGAATCAACCTAGTGAACCTTCTCTGAACTGCCTCCAAAGCAAGTATATCCTTTCATAAATATGGAAACCAAAACTGCACGCAGTATTCCAGGTGTGGCCTCACCAATATTCTGTATAGCTGTAGCAAGACTTATCTGTTTTTATACTCCATCCCCTTTGCAATAAAGGCCTCCCTGATCACTTGCTGTACCTGCATACTATTCTTTTGTGTTTCATGCATAAGTACCCCCAGGTCCCGCTGTACTGCAGCACTTTGCAATCTTTCTCCATTTAAATAATAACTTGCTCTTTGATTTTTTTTCTGCCAAAGTGCATGACCTCACAATTTCCAACATTATACTCCATCTGCCAAATTTTGCCCACTCACTTAACCTGTCTATGTCCTTTTGCAGATTTTTTGTGTCCTCCTCACACATTGCTTTCCCTCCCAACTTTATATCATCAGCAAACTTGGCTACGTTCTAAGTCGTTAATATAGATTGTAAATAGTTGGGGTCCCAGCACTGATCCCTCAGGCACCCCACTAGTTACTGATTGCCAACCAGAGAATGAATCATTTATCCCGATTTTCTGTTTTCGGTTCGTTAGCCAATCCTCTATCCATGCTAATATATTACCCCCAACCCCGTGACTGAACTTGCCTGAAGTCCGGGGCCAATGCTACCCCTGCACCCTGTGGTGTCCCCACTTTGTCCCGGATCGCTGCTACTGGGCTAGACCCATATGGATCCCAAAAAACACCTTTCCTGGCTTCCTCTTTTGCTAACTCGTCTGCCCTTTGGTTGCCTTCCCCTCTGGGCTCTGTCTTAGAGTGAGTCTTTACTTTCTGGATGTAATGACATCCCAGGGTCCCCGTGGCCTCTAAGACCTTTCTCAGCAACGCTGCTATTGCTAAAGGCTTCCCGTCTGCGGATGTGAAACCGCGACATGTCCAGATGGCCAAGTAGTCTGTACACGAATTGCACATAAACATGGAATCCGAGCAGATGATGTATGGGACCGGGAACTCGTCGGCGTGGGTAACGACGTACACCACTGCCGACAGTTCGGCATGCTGGATGCTCAGGTTGCTCAGGAGTTTAATCTCCCTTGCTATCCCAGCCGTAGGGTCATAAATCCCGCACCCGGTGAAAAGACGAACTAGACCCGTCGGTGTAACCCAGCCCGGAATCCTATGTCCATGTCCCATACCTCTTCCACCGTGCACGTGTGGGCCGTCCCTGGGCAGATCATGTTGGTGGACAACATGGGCTCACTCAGGCCTTGCACTCTCAGATGCATTTTTGAGAACAATAAATTCCAGCGGGCCCTCCTTTATCTTCCCATCTAATAACATCTGAGTGGGGGTATGGTGGGTTAGTAGAACGATCAGGGACAATCCCATAAAGCGCTATGAGTGCTTTACCGCCCAATGCGTGGCTAGAAGATGCCTCTCGCAATTGGAATATCCCCGTTCTGCATCCGTGTGTTGATGAACACACCACGGGCTTCAGTTTGCTGAGTCGCTCCTGGAGCAGCACCGTGCTTAAACTCTCCCCACTGGCTGCTACTTCCAAAAATAAGTCCTCCCCACCATTAATCGCCCCTAATGCGGGTGCCGTCTGCAGGTCTCCCTTGAGGTGATTAAATGCTGCCGTGCAGGCCTCATCCCACTCCCATCCGACTCCCTGCGGAGGAGCCGAAGCAGAGGGGCTGCCGTGGCGCCGTAATTCTCAATAAAATCCCTGCAGTACCCCGTGAGCCCCAGGAAGGATCTCACCCCCGTCACGGTTGTGGGGGCTGGTAACTCCTGTACCGCCTTCCGTTTATAGCACTTTCCCCAGCCCTCATGGTCAGCCCGAGGAATTTTACTTGCCTCTGACCAATCTGAGCTTTCTTAGGATTGACCTTGAATCCTGTCTCTCTCAATAGCTCCAGCAGCTCAGCCAGCAGCGGACCATGCTCCTCCCCCTCATCGCAGCACAAAAGCAAATCGTCCACATACTGCACCAACTGCTGGGGTCTGCTGAAACCCTTTAAAGCGTCTGTCATACATTGGTGGAATATGGAGCAGCTGTTATGAAATTCCTGGGAAAGGCATGTCCATGTATACTGCTGTCCATTAAAAGTGAAGGCAAACTTGTACTGGTCTTCCCATTTCAGGTGAATCAACCAAAACCTATTTGAAATGTCCAGCACCGTAAATGTGGTTGCGGTTGCTGGAAAGCTCCCTATCAGATCAGCTACAGCCGCGACTGTGGGCGCGCAGGCTGGGATGTTTTTGTTGAGCACCCGATAGTCCACATTGGCTCTCCACGACTGTTCCGGTTTCCTAACCAGCCAAAGTGGCAACTTCATGTGTGTGGCTGCAGGCCTCAATATTTCCCGTGCTACCAGGGATCCCAGTGCCATCTCCAAGTCGTCCTCTGCCTCTCTGGGGAAACTGTACTTCTTCTGTGGCCGAGACATGGGGTCCCCCTGTACTCGGACTTGCACCCCTGTCACCCTACCACAGATGTGCTTGTGTGTGGTGAACGACGCGAGGTTGTCCTGCAAGTATGTCTGGTACTTGGCCAGGGGAGTATTGACCAATTGCTCTAGGTCGTAACTCCCCTTTGGCTTCATGGTGCACATGTTGCCTTTTCCTTCCCCTTTCCTTGGAATCACTACAACTTCTCTCTCCTTATCTGAGCCCACTGCTCCCCAAAGGCAGTGATTCCTCAAATCCACTATAATCCTGTGGCCTAACATAAAGCCATCCCCTAGGACTCCTGACCCTGGCTGTTCCCACCTTATTAGGATGCATTCCCACCTGGTGTGGAGGGATCCTAAGTCCATGGCTAACGGCCTGGACATCGCCCCCGCTTGCTCGTTCCCGGTGAACCCCACGAGACTGAATGGAGCCTTGCTGGACCAGGGTGAATCGGTTGGGTTACTCACATGGATCACCGTGCTCGAAGCTTCGGTGTCCACCAAGTACGTCCCCTCTACCTTCTCCACCCCCATCCTCACGCATGGTCTACTGCACTCGTTGTACGTGAGCGAACACAGGTACTCAGGCTGGGTGCGCGCTAGTCAGGGCGGTGGGATTACCGGAGTGGATGGGATTTCCCTGCTCACGGCAGCGTCTACCCTTCCCTGCTCTGGCACAAAAACTGTCCGAAGGGCGGCCACCAGAACGTCAAATTGTTCCACGGTCGGTCCCTTCGCCTCGACAGGTTTTGTCCCAGGTGCTGGAGGATCCCCTTTGCCTTGCCCTCTCCTCGGGGCCGGGCAGTCTCTCCTCCAGTGTCCCATCTTCCCACACCCAAAACACGTCCTAGCCTTCCCAGCGCTAACCCCTTCCTGACGCCATTCCTTTTTACTAGCACCACTGGCCTTTACTTCATGTACCTTTCCCTTACTTGGTTTGACCTCCTGCTCTGAGCCAATTTTATAAGCCAGGCTCATGTGACGGAGCACCCCGGCCTCTGTATTCGCGAGGTCCTCGGAGTCAAACCAGGCCTCCACTTTCACCCTTATTCGCGGTAAACTTTGCTATGAGGGTCCTGAGCTAATGGTTTCTTGGCCCCCCCCCGCAACCATGCTCTGTCGAGTACCCCCCCCCCTTGGCCATTTCGTAGATGGGCCAGAGCCTGTCCGTGAATGCCTGAGGTGCTTCCCCTGCCAGTTGCAGTGTCCTCTCTACCCTCAAGAACAGACTAACCTGGGTGTGACCCATGGTTCTCAGGATTTCCTCCTTTAAGCCAGCTGTGATCCCCTGTCCCCGATTGGTCTCAGCGGACAGGTCCTGATACAGTTTCCCATCCAGAGGAAACAACAACAACTTGTGAGCCTCAGCCTCACTGCACCCGTTAATCCCCCCAACCTGGTTCACCTCGGTGAAGTGAACTGAGGGGTCCCCTTCTTTCTTTAACTTGGGCACCCCCGAGATCATATTCTACAGCTGCAGGGTGGTGAACAGAACCACAAAATCGCTTTGCAGCACGCCCTGACGCGCGCCGTCTACGGGCGGGCCGAATTTCTGCTGCTGTATGGGCCACATCAGGCCCTTTGGCGCTTCAAGCGGTGGTCAGACGTCCCTACACTGCCCCCAATCCTCGCTATCTTCTCCTTCCTCTTCCCAGTCCATCCGAGCTTCCCCGGGGCCATCAAGCAAACCATGCCTTTGGCTTTGACGAGAGCTTGGATTTTATTCTTGGCAGCGCACTTGATTCCCACTCTCAAATCCCCTACTGCTAGCTACCCTGTAAGCTGTCTTAATATATCTGAGTTGCACCTCCAGCCAGTTAACTTTACCCGTTAAGCGGGTGTTCTCCTCCCGATAAGCCTGCTCATTGACCTTGGCCTCGGTAACCTGGCATTGCAGGTACTTCCCGGTGTTATGGAAGGTTTCCTCCTGAGTACACCTTTCCTGCCTCTCCTCATGTAACTCATCCACTAAACTGTTCCCCACTGTGGCCCTTGCAACTGACTGCTCCTCTGACCCTTGGAGCTCTGCCTTACGCTTACTAATCTGCTCCCTAAGCAACTGGACTTGCTCTGCAAACACAGGAGCCAAATGACCTTTCCTTTTGCCTTTTTTGTGTTCCTTACTCCCTGTCCACTCAGCGGCTTTGTCATCAGGACTCTCAGCCTGCAACAGGTCTAACACCCACTGCTGTGTTACATTAACTTTTACGAATACATACGAGGAAATCTTATCCCCCTTTGCCGATCTCTTGACCTTGAGATCTTCCATAACACTCTGTTCACTCAAACCGGTGTCCCTTCGTGGTCGCCAAGTTCTGTAAGTGGTTGGTCCCTTGGTGGTTTCAAATCACCCCCCTTACAATAGTTCTAGACACCAGAATTATAGTAATGAACAGAAATACACAGTTATAGCCAGATCTTTCGGTCTCAACTATCCCAATGCTTTTATTCAAGTTAAAGCACATGCCTGCACTCAGTAAAACAGACCCTGGTAGTGTAAAACTAACATAAGAACTTAAGAACATAAGAACATAAGAACATAAGAATTAGAAACAGGAGTAGGCCATCTAGCCCCTCGAGCCTGCTCCGCCATTCAACAAAATCATGGCTGATCTGGCCGTGGACTCAGCTCCACTTACCCGCCCGCTCCCCGTAACCCTTAATTCCCTTATTGGATAAAAATCTATCTATCTGTGATTTGAATACATTCAATGAGCTAGCCTCAACTGCTTCCTTGGGCAGAGAATTCCACAGATTCACAACCCTCAGGGAGAAGAAATTCCTTCTCAACTCGGTTTTAAATTGGCTCCCCCGTATTTTGAGGCTGTGCCCCCGAGTTCTAGTCTCCCCAACCAGTGGAAACAACTTCTCTGCCTCTATCTTGTCTATCCCTTTCATTATTTTAAATGTTTCTATAAGACCACCCCTCATCCTTCTGAACTTCAACGAGTAAAGACCCAGTCCACTCAATCTATCATCATAAGGTAACCCCCTCATCTCCGGAATCAGCCTAGTGAATCGTCTCTGTACCCACTCCAAAGCTAGAATATCCTTCCTTAAGTAAGGTGACCAAAACTGCATGCAGTACTCCAGGTGCGGCCTCACCAATACCCTGTACAGTTGCAGCAGGACCTCCCTGCTTTTGTACTCCATCCCTCTCACAATGAAGGCCAACATTCCATTCACCTTCCTGATTACCTGCTGCATCTGCAAACTAACTTTTTGGGATTCATGCACAAGGACCCCCAGGTCCTTCTTCACCGCAGCATTTTGTAATTTCTCCCCATTCAAATAATATTCCCTTTACTGTTTTTTTTCCAAGGTGGATGACCTCACATTTTCCGACATTTTATTCCATCTGCCAAGCCTTAGCCCATTCGCTTAACCTATCTAAATCTCTTTGTAGCCTCTCTGTGTCCTCGACACAACCCGCTTTCCCACTAATCTTTGTGTCATCTGCAAATTTTGTTTCACTACATTCTGTCTCTTCTTCCAGGTCATCTATGTATATTGTAAACAGTTGTGGTCCCAGCACCGATCCCTGTGGCACACCACTAACCACCGATTTCCAACCCGAAAAGGACCCATTTATCCCGACTCTCTGCTTTCTGTTAGCCAGCCAATTCTCGATCCATGCCAATACATTTCCTCTGACTCTGCGTACCTTTATCTTCTGCAGTAACCTTTTGTGTGGCACCTTATCGAATGCCTTTTGGAAATCTAAATACACCACATTCATTGGTACACCTAAATCCACCATGCTCGTTATATCCTCAAAGAATTCCAGTAAATTAGTTAAGCATGTTTTCCCCTTCATGAATCCATGTTACGTCTGCTTGATTGCACTATTTCTATCTAGATGTCCCGCTATTTCTTCCTTAATGATAGCTTCAAGCATTTTCCCCACTACAGATGTTAAACTAACCGGCCTATAGTTACCTGCCTTTTGTCTGCCCCCTTTTTTAAACAGAGGCGTTACATTAGCTGCTTTCCAATCCACTGGTACCTCCCCAGTGTCCAGAGAATTTTGTTCGATTATAACGAATGCATCTGCTATAACTTCCGCCATCTCTTTTAATACCCTGGGATGCATTTCATCAGGACCAGGGGACTTGTCTACTTTGAGTCGCATTAGCCTGTCCAGCACTACTCCCCTAGTGATAGTGATTGTCTCAAGTTCCTCCCTTCCCACATTCCCGTGACCAGCAATTTTTGGCATGGTTTTTGTGTCTTCCACTGTGAAGACCGAAGCAAAATAATTGTTTAAGGTCTCAGCCATTTCCACATTTCCCATTATTGAACCCCCCTTCTTATCTTCTAAGGGACCAACATATACTTTAGTCACTCTCTTCCGTTTTATATATCGGTAAAAGCTTTTACTATCTGTTTTTATGTTTTGCGCAAGTTTACTTTCGTAATCTATCTTTCCTTTCTTCATTGCTTTCTTAGTCATTCTTTGCTGTCATTTAAAATTTTCCCAATCTTCTAGTTTCCCACTAACCTTGGCCACCTTATACGCATTGGTTTTTAATTTGATACTCTCCTTTATTTCCTTGGTTATCCACGGCTGGTTATCCCTTCTCTTACCGCCCTTCTTTTTCACTGGAATATATTTTTGTTGAGCACTATGAAAGAGCTCCTTAAAAGTCCTCCACTGTTCCTCACTTGTGCCACCGTTTAGTCTGTGTTTCCAGTCTACTTTAACCAACTCTGCCCTCATCCCACTGTAGTCCCCTTTGTTTAAGCATAGTACGCTCGTTTGAGACACTACTTCCTCACCCTCAATCTGTATTACAAATTCAACCATACTGTGATCACTCATTCCGAGAGTATCTTTTACCAGGATATCGTTTATTTTTCCTGTCTCATTACACAGGACCAAATCTAAGATAGCTTGCTCCCTTGTAGGTTCTGTAACATATTGTTCGAAGAAACAATCCCGTATGCATTCTATGAATTCCTTCCAAGGCTACCCCGTGCGATTTGATTTGACCAATCGATATGTATGTTAAAATCCCCCATGACTACTGCCATTCCTTTTTCACATGCCTCCATTATTCCCTTGATTACTGCCCACCCCACCGTGAAGTTATTATTTGGGGGCCTATAAACTACGCCCACCAGTGACTTTTTCCCCTTACTATCTCTAAACTCCACCCACAATGATTCAACATTTTGTTCATTAGAGCCAATATCGTCTCTCACAACTGCCCTGATATCATCCTTTATTAACAGAGCTACCCCACCTCCTTTCCCTTCTTGTCTATCCTTCCAAATTGTCAGATACCCCTGTATGTTTAATTCCCAGTCTTGGCCCCCCTGCAACCACGTTTCTGTAATGGCCACCAAATCATACCCATTTGTAATGATTTGTGCCGTCAACTCATTTAATTTATTTTGAATGCTGCGTGCGTTTAGGTAGAGTGTTTTAATACTAGTTTTTAAACCATGATTTTTAGTTTTTTAGATGCCTCCTGCAGCCCTTTTATATTCATACATATTGTCCCTTCCTATCACCTTGTGGTTTACACTTACCCCAGTGCTATTCTGCTTTGTTGCCTCCTGCCTTTTGCATTCTTTCTTGGGGTCCTGTTTATCTGAGCTCTCACCCATTCTAACTAGCTCAGAGCCCTCTCCTGGGTTCCGAATACTCCTTGAATTGAGGCACCGAGCTTTCATGCTTGCCTTTTTATTACACTTTGACCCTTTAGAATTTTGCTGTACAGTGTCCTTTTTGTTTGTTGCCTTGGATTTCTCTGCCCTCCACTTTTACTCATCTCCTTTCTGTCTTTTGCTTTTGTCTCCATTTTGTTTCCCTCTGTCTCCCTGCATTGGTTCCCATCCCCCTGCCATATTAGTTTAACTCCCCCTCCCAACAGCACTAGCAAATACTCCCCCTAGGACATTGGTTCTGGTCCTGCCCAGGTGCAGACCGTCCGGTTTGTACTGGTCCCACCTCTCCCAGAACCCGTTCCAGTGCCCCAGGAATTTGAATCCCTCCCTGCTGCACCACTGCTCAAGCCATGTATTCATCTGCGCTATCCTGCGATTCCTACTCTGACTAGCTCATGGCACTGGTAGCAATCCCGAGATTACTACTTTTGAGGTCCTATGTTTTAATTTAGCTCCTAGCTCCTTCAATTCGTCTCGTAGGACCTCATCCCTTTTTTTACCTATATTGTTGGTACCAATGTGCACCACGACAACTGGCTGTTCACCCTCCCTTTTCAGAATGTCCTGCACCCGCTCCGAGACATCCTTGATCCTTGCACCAGGGAGGCAACATACCATCCTGGAGTCTCGGTTGCGGCTGCAGAAACACCTATCTATTCCCCTTACCATTGAATCCCCTATCACTATTGCTCTCCCACTCTTTTTCCTGCCCTCCTGTGCAGCAGAGCCAGCCACGGTGCCATGAACTTGGCTGCTGCTGCCCTCCCCTGATGAGTCATCCCCCTCAACAGTACTCAAAGCGGTGTATCTGTTTTGCAGGGGGATGACCGCAGGGGACCCCTGCACTACCTTCCTTGCACTGCTCTTCCTGCTGTTCTTCCACTCCCTATCTGGCTGTGGACCCTTCACCTGTGGTAAGACCAACTCACTACATGTGCTACCCACGTCACTCTCAGCATCGTGGATGCTCCAGAGTAAATCCACACTCAGCTCCAATTCCGCAACGCGGACCGTCAGGAGCTGGAGGCGGATACACTTCCCCCACACGTAGTCATCAAGGACACCGGAAGTGTCCCTGAGTTCCCACATGGTACAGGAGGAGCATATCACGTGACTGAGCTCTCCTGCGATGACTTAACCCTTAGACACACACAGTACAATACACAACCCTGGCCTGTCTGAACAGACCCCTAACGTGAAGTACCCACGACTAAAACACCCATGCTTGGTTCGATAGGGCACCACTGAATCTGTCCAACAGAATGTGCGTATGCCTATGATCCATGCAGAGAACCTCCGCACTAAACCCCTAAGGCTTAGTTGGGATACATGAGACCCCTTCACACTATGCAGTGGGCTGAAAAATGCTCACCAATTACCCCTGTGGCTTTCTCACTGCTTCTCCCGATGAGGCGTATCTTCTGGTTCTGTACCGATCTGTGGTATTCAAGTCCAGTCTTAAGGTCAGCTTCTCACTCGAAGTAGCGAGGCTCTCTTTGCCCGTGGATAGTGGTTTCTTCTCTCCACCCCAGATGGAGTGCTCGTTCCTTGTGCGTTGAACAAAGCAAGCAAGTGTAGAAGAGGAGAGAGAGAGATGGTAGCCAAAACTGCCTCTCTTATACCTGTAAAAATGCTTCTTCTTGTGCCAAAAGTTAGTCCTTCACCTGAGGCAGTCCAACTGAAAGAGCAGAAAAAGAAAATCGTTTCGGACGGTGTCTTTGTCAACTGTCCTGTTCCTGGGGATAAGCCTCCAACAAGTCTGGGTGGTCGAAAAGCTTCCTTTGTGTCTTGAGCACCGACCAATTTTCCTGATGGGTTCCCATTACATGATAAAAAGGTCGTCCATTAGGTTCCTTCCTACAATGCTTTCCTGCCCACCTAATGTGTATTTCTGTGGTTAAAAGCAATGTCCAAAACTTAAAGTCCAAAAGTTTAAGTCCAAAAGTTTATGTTAATGTTTTCGCCGACTCCTTCCCCAGTTTTCGGCGCCCTTTCACTGCTGGGTTTCTCGAGCCGTGGGGGCCCCACACAGCGATTGTAAAATGTTAATTGGATCCCAGTTGCACTGTGGGAGCCCGACTTAAATATTTAAAAGCGGGTTGGGGTCGTGTTCCCTATTTTTTCCTTTTTTTAACCCCTCGATCCTCTCTTGCCCATCAGGAAGGGTTTAATATCGAGGCCATGGGCACCATTCTCTCTACTGCCATCTAGTATGCAGTTTAGCATCAGAAAACATGTAGTCATCACAGAAAGTGGCATGTGCTTGAAGAATAAACAACTGTTCCTTATTTCTCGAGCTGTAACTTTCTTATCGGCTTCCTTTGTTGAGTAGAATCTCTGTCTTCCACAAAATTGGGAAGGGGTGACTGCAGGCAAATCTCAGGCTGAATTACTTTAAAAAGATGGAATAATTAAAAGTGACTCATGTCAAAAGTCTGAACAGAAATGCAGAGGTGAATGTGTGCCATCACCTCTGTAAAGTCCAAGCTTACATGAACATATGTGTCTACATGTGAAGTGGCCTTGTGGGATACTGAGATGATGAGTTAGTGGGGGAAGGATTGGCTAATGAAGGATGTTTTCAGTCAGGTACAAGATTCATTTGCAAGTGCTGACAGATAGTTAAAAACAGATTGATTAAGAAAGGGAAGATAGACTATGAAAGTAAATTAGCACAAAATATAAAAACAGATAGCAAGAGTTTCTATAAATATATAAAAAGGAAAAGAATGTCTAAAGTAAATGTTGGTCCCTTAGAGGACGAGACCGGGGAATTAGTAATGGGGAACATGGAGATGGCAGAAACTCTGAACAAATATTTTGTATTAGTCTTTACGGTAGAGGACACTAACAATATTCCAACAGTGGATAGTCAAGAGGCTATAGGGGCGGAGGAACTTAACACAATCACAATTACTAAGGAGGTGGTACTAAAGGCGAATAAATCCCCTGGACCTGATGGCTTGCATCCTAGGGTCTTAAGAGAAGTAGTGGCAGGGATAATGGATGCATGTAATTTACCAAAATTCCCTGGATTTTGGGTAGGTCCCAGCAGATTGGAAAACTGAAAATGTAATGCCCCTATTTAAAAATAGGAGGCAGAAAAAAAGCAAGAAACTATAGACCAGTTAACCTAACATCTGTGGTTGGGAAAATGTCGGAGTCCATTATTAAAGAAGCAGTAGCAGGACATTTGGAAAAGCAAAATTCGGTCAGGCAGAGTCAGCATGGATTTATGAAGGGGAAGTCATGTTTGACAACTTTGCTGGAGTTCTTTGAAGATGTAATGAACAGGATGGATAACGGGGAACAAGTGGATGTGGTGTATTTGGACTTCCAGAAGGCATTTGACAAGGTGCCACATAAAAGGTTACTGCACAAGACAAAAGTTCACAGGGTTGGGGGTAATATATTAGCATGGATAGAGGATTGGCTAACTAACAGAAAACAGAGCATTGGGATAAATGGTTCATTCTCTGGTTGGCAACCACTAACTAGTGGGGTGCCGCAAGGATCAGTGCTGGGACTCCAACTATTTACAATTTTTTATTTACGACTTGGAAGAAGAGACTGAGTGCAACATAGCCAGGTTTGCTGACGATAAAAGATAGTGTGAGGAGGACACAAAAAATCTGCAAAAGGACATAGACAGGTTAAGTGAGTGGGCAAAAATTTGGCAGATGGAGTATAATGTTGGTGAGGTCATGCACTTTGGCAGAAAAAATCAAAGAGCAAGTTATTATTTAAATGGAGAAAGATTGCAAAGTGCTGCAGTACAGTGGGACTTGGGGGTAATTGTGCATGAAACACAAAAGGATAGTATGCAGGTACAGCAAGTGACCAGGAAAGCCAATGGAATTTTGGCCTTTATTGCAAAGGGGATGGAATATAAAAGCAGGGAAGTCTTGCTACAGCTATACAGGGTATTGGTGAGGCCACACCTGGAATACTGTGTGCAGTTTTGGTTTCCATATTTACGAAAGGATATACTTGCTTTGGAGGCAGTTCAGAGAAGGTTCACTAGGTTGATTCCGGGGATGAGGGGGTTGATATATGAGGAAAGGTTGAGTAGGTTGGGCCTCTACTCATTGGAATTCAGAAGAATGAGAGGTGATCTTATCGAAACGTATAAAATTATGAGGAGGCTTGACAAGGTGGATGCAGAGAGGATGTTTCCACTGATGGGGGAGACTAGAACTAGAGGGGCCGCCCATTTAAAACTGAGATGAGGAGAAATTTCTTCTTTCAGAGGGTTGTAAATCTGTGGAATTTGCTACCTCAGAGAGCTGTGGAAGTTGGGACATTGAATAAATTTAAGACAGAAATAGACAGTTTCTTAAATGATATGGGGATAAGGGGTTATGGGGTGGACAGCGAAGTGGAGCTGAGTCCATGATCAGATCAGCCATGATCTTATTGAATGGCGGAGCAGGCTCGAGGGTTCGTATAGCCTATTCCTGTTCCTATTTCTTATGTTCTTATGTTCTTATGTTCCCATACTAAACCATCGGCATCCATATCTGTGAATGTAACAAATCACAGGGTACAACACTGATTCTAAAACACAAGCACAAAATGAAAAAGAAAAGGATACATTGCTTGAAAGCAAAATGTTCTTCGCATGAGTCATGACGCCAAAGTCATAGATAATCTGCTTGCTGCTTTACTTGGCTTTTCCAACCCTGAATGTGGTCAGTAGTAGCTTTCAGTACAGGATGAGTGTGTCTTTGCATCTCGAGCACTAGAGTTGGCTGAGCTGTCTTTGAAATTGAATAGCTGGATGGCAACATGCCCATGCTGAGTTTTAAACCGTGATTATCTCAAGGCGAATGCTACGGTTCAAGGCACTAATACATTTGAGGCCAGTAGGAGCACTGTGCTTCGCAATCCTCCTGTGAGGGAGGCCAACTAACCTGTTCGAATCAACAAAACATCTACAACTTTCGGGAAGAGGGTCAAAGTGCAGTGAAAAATGGATTGTTAAAATCTTTCAATGTGGAATTGTCACAACAGCAACATCACAACAACAATATTTAAGCAGGAATATATGGATTGCACCTTGGTGTACTCCACAATAAACTACTCTACAATCAACAAGCTTGCAGTTAGGACACAGCTTTTTTAATGGAGTCATGAAAGGTATTTTGGTGATAACTGTGTATTAATACTGTGCAGTGTGCCATTTATCCCCTGTTGCAGAGTAAGTTAATGTTAAGAATAAGTTAAGTTTAATAATGATGTAGAAATTTATGGAAATTACGATATACAAACAGGCCATTTGGTCCAACCAGTCCATGCTGGTGTTTACATAAGAACATAAGAACATAAGAATTAGGAACAGGAGTAGGCCATCTAGCCCCTCGAGCCTGCTCCGCCATTCAACAAGATCATGGCTGATCTGGCCATGGATTCAGCTCCACTTACCCGCCCGCTCCCCGTAACCCTTAATTCCCTTATTGGTTAAAAATCTATCTATCTGTGATTTGAATACATTCAATGAGCTAGCCTCAACTGCTTCCTTGGGCAGAGAATTCCACAGATTCACAACCCTCTGGGAGAAGAAATTCCTTCTCAACTCGGTTTTAAATTGGCTCCCCCGTATTTTGAGGCTGTGCCCCCTAGTTCTAGTCTTCCCGACCAGTGGAAACAACCTCTCTGCCTCGATCTTGTCTATCCCTTTCATTATTTTAAATGTTTCTATAAGATCACCCCTCATCCTTCTGAACTCCAACAAGTAAAGACGCAGTCTACTCAATCTATCATCATAAGGTAACCCCCTCATCTCCGGAATCAGCCTAGTGAATCGTCTCTGTACCCACTCCAAGGCTAGTGTATCCTTCCTTAAGTAAGGTGACCAAAACTGCACGCAGTACTCCAGGTGCGGCCTCACCAATACCCTGTACAGTTGCAGCAGGACCTCCCTGCTTTTGTACTCCATCCCTCTCGCAATGAAGGCCAACATTCCATTCGCCTTCCTGATTGCCTGCTGCATCTGCAAACTAACTTTTTGGGATTCATGCACAAGGACCCCCAGATCCCTCTGCACCGCAGCATGTTGTAATTTCTCCCCATTCAAATAATATTCCCTTTTACTGTTTTTTTTTCCAAGGTGGATGACCTCACATTTTCCGACATTGTATTCCATCTGCCAAACCTTAGCCCATTCGCTTAACCTATCTAAATCTTTTTGTAGCCTCTCTGTGTCCTCTACACAACCCGCTTTCCCACTAATCTTTGTGTCATCTGCAAATTTTGTTACACTACACTCTGTCCCCTCTTCCAGGTCATCTATTTATATTGTAAACAGTTGTGGTCCCAGCACCAATCCCTGTGGCACACCACTAACCACCGATTTCCAAACCGAAAAGGACCCATTTATCCCGACTCTCTGCTTTCTGTTAGCCAGCCAATTCTCGATCCATGCTAATACATTTCCTCTGACTCCGCATACCTTTATCTTCTGCAGTAACCTTTTGTGTGGCACCTTATCGAATGCCTTTTGGAAATCTAAATACACCACATTCATCGGTACACCTGTATCCACCACGTTCGTTATAACCTCAAAGAATTCCAGTAAATTAGTTAAGCATGATTTCCCCTTCATGAATCCATGTTGCGTCTGCTTGATTGCACTATTCCTATCTAGATGTCCCGCTATTTCTTCCTTAATGATAGCTTCAAGCATTTTCCCCACTACAGATGTTAAACTAACCGGCCTATAGTTACCTGCCTTTTTTCTGCCCCCTTTTTTAAACAGAGGCGTTACATTAGCTGCTTTCCAATCCGCTGGTACCTCCCCAGAGTCCAGAGATATTTGGTAGATTATAACGAATGCATCTGCTATAACTTCCGCCATCTCTTTTAATACCTTGGGATGCATTTCATCAGGACCAGGGGACTTGTCTACCTTGAGTCCCATTAACCTGTCCAGCACTAGCCTCCTAGTGATAGTGTTTGTCTCAAGTTCCTCCCTTCCCACATTCCCGTGACCAGTAATTTTTGGCAAGGTCTTTGTGTCTTCCACTGTGAAGACCGAAGCAAAATAATTGTTTAAGGTCTCAGCCATTTCCACATTTCCCATTATTAAATCCCCCATCTCATCTTCTAAGGGACCAACATTTACTTTAGACACTCTCATCCGTTTTATATATCGGTAAAAGCTTTTACTATCTGTTTTTATGTTTTGCGCAAGTTTACTTTCGTAATCTATCTTTCCTTTCTTCATTGCTTTCTTAGTCATTCTTTGCTGTCGTTTAAAATTTTCCCAATCTTCTAGTTTCCCACTAACCTTGGCCACCTTATACGCATTGGTTTTTAAATTGATACTCTCCTTTATTTCCTTGGTTATCGACGGCTGGTTATCCCTTCTCTTACCGCCCTTCTTTTTCACTGGAATATATTTTTGTTGAGCACTATGAAAGAGCTCCTTAAAAGTCCTCCACTGTTCCTCAATTGTGCCACCGTTTAGTCTGTGTTCCCAGTCTACTTTAGCCCATGTGAGCAGCAGTCCTAATCCCATGTACCTGTTCTCTTCCCGCATCCCTTTTTTCTTTACCACCTATTTAACCTGGGCCTGGGATTTGGTTGGAGCTGCTACCACTCCATCATTGTAACTTTATCAGAGGAGTAGCAGGAAACCCCATTTACATACGTTGTTGGGGTCTCTGTCGCACTTACAATGAAGTAACAGCGATGCAGCGGGAGCACCTCCAGGGAAATTCATGGCCATGGTCTCTGCTTCAATCACTATCTCTGAGTTGTGAATTTCACAGCCTCACAACCCACTATGTACGAAGGTTGCTCCTGTTCTCGGCCGTAAATCTCTTGCATTTCATTTTATATTGACGACCCTCAGTCTACACCCTTCTTTTACTGGAAAGTCTGTTTCTATTTCTACAGTCTCACCCCTTCATAATTTTGACTACATCGATTAAATCACTCCATACTCTCTTAACAAAACACTTTTAATCATTGTTGCAGCAAAAACAAGTTGCGAATGAATCACTTCAACCCTGTTAATTGCTAATCTGCAAAACTGCCATCAGATAGTTGCACAAATGGCCCGCCCACCATGTATCTCACCAGCTGTGGGAAAGTTGAGCTGGCAAGCATTTTCAGCTATATCCTAATTGCAGCTTTGAATGGGAAGGAATCTTTTCTTAGGTCTAAGAGGAACAGGAGCATTCCTCCACGTCCCACAAAAATAAAAATTACACATTTCTTCAGCAATGTTTTGAGCAGCCTCCAGGGGTAAGGACCACAACATTTGGTACCAATGGGTGATATGTGCACAATGCAGGCTCTGCACATTTTTACCTGAAAATTGCAATCAGGGTCCTACAACCAAGGTAGGACATCTATCTGTATGTATAAGGGGGCTGAAATTGGTCGACATATCGCCCCATACTGCCAGCATACCACCCAAAAATGCAAAATTCATCAAAAAAGAACTACAAACCACAACATACCTCGTGGCAGAAAATTAATCAGTGACGCACCACCCGCTCATGCAAACCGCCGACATACCACCCAAAAGTGCAAAATTCATGACTTACCACCATCATACCATCGGAGCTGCATACCATCCTGGAAAAGATGGTTTTAAGTTGATCTTAAGTGGGCAGTACGTACACAGAGCTGACAGTTTTTTTGATCTTTATAGTTCTCAATAGATTAATGTATTTTTAAATGGATGATAGTATTTTCTAGTGTTAGGCAATAATATAAATGTTCTTATTTACTCCTTTGTTAATTAACTATAATAAAAGTTTTAGTGTCTCTCACCCCCTCAGTCACTTCCCCCACAGCAATGTCTTCCGCCCCACAGCGATCTCTCTCCCCCCACAGCGATCTCCCCCCCCCACAGCGATCTCCCCACCCCACAGCGATCTCTCCGCCCCCCCCACAATGATCTTCCCCCCCACAGTGATCTCCCCCCCCACAGTGATCTCTCCCCCACAGTGATCTCCCCCCCCCACAGTGATCTCTCCCCCCCCCACAGCGATCTCCCCACCCCACAGCGATCTCCCCCCCCCACAGCGATCTCTCCGCCCCCCCCCACAATGATCTTCCCCCCCACAGTGATCTCCCCCCCACAGTGATCTCTCCCCCCCACAATGATCTCCACCCCCCCACAGTGATCTCCCCACCCACAGCGATCTCCCCCCCACAGCGATCTCTCCCCCCCACAATGATCTCCCCCCCCCACAGTGATCTCCCCCCACCCCACAGCGATTCCCCCCCCCCACAGCGATCTCTCCCCCCCATAGCGATCTCTCCCAGCCCCCCACAGCGATCTCCCCCCCAAAGTGATCTCTTCCCCCACAGCGATTTCCCCCCCCCACAGCGATCTCTCCCCCCCCACAGCGATCTCTCCCCCCCCACAGCGATCTCTCCCCCCTGCACAGTGATCTCCCCCCCTACAGCGATCTCCCCCCTCCACAGTGATCTCCCCCCCACAGTGATCTCCCCCCCCACAGTGATTCCTCCCCACAGAGATCTCACCCCCTCCCACAGCAATCTCTCTCCCCCCCCCCCACAGCGATCTCCCCCCCACAGCGATCTCCCCCCCCACAGCGATCTCTCTCCCCCCCCACAGCGATCTCTCTCCCCCCACCACAGCGATCTCTCTCCCTCCCCCCACAGTGATCTCCCCCCACCACAGTGATCTCCCCCCCCCCACAGTGATCTTTCCCCCACAGTGATCTCCCCCCCCCCACAGTGATCTCTCCCCCCCCACACAGCGATCTCCCCCCCACAGTGATCACTCCCCCCCCAACCACAGCGATCTCCCCCCCCCCCCACAGCGATCTCTCTCCCCCCTCCCCCCCACAGCGATCTCCCCTCACCCGCCTCCCCCACAGGATAATACCAAGATTTACTGAACTAGAAGTTGACCTCATATCATGAAGGTATTGTGAAGCTGGGGCTGTGAAGCCATAGAACAACCTGAGAAATGTTGACTGTTGTGTCGGCATGACTGTTCACTGTGTGATGTCTGTAACACTGTTATGCAACATTGAATCTACTCTTGTACTGTACACACCTTACCGGTACACTAGAGGGTGCTGTTGCTGGAGACCCAGGGGTTGCCTGCACACGGCAGATAACCCAGTATAAAAAGGAACACACAGCTTGTCGGCACTCAGGAGCTGCTAATAGAGGACTGCAGGCCTGCACAGTTTAAGTACCATACCCTGCCTCATGGAGTCATTACTATAGGTGCCTACATACACCATTTACTGGCGACAGGAATACGGGATCACAAACTACACACTCAACATGTCTAACCTCAGCAACTTTCAGCATTTTAGAGAGGGGGAAGATTGGGATGCCTGTGTGGAAAGATTGGAACACTTCTTTATAGCCAATGACCTGGACGGGGACACACCGGCCACACTACCAAACAAACGCAGGGCCATCCTGCTTAGCATTTGTGGGCCCACCATCTACGGTCTCATCAGGGACTTACTAGCCCCGGAGAAGACAACCACCAAGAGCTATGAGGAACTTGTAACAATCATACAGGAACAACTAAAACCGAAAGAAAGCATCCTCACAGCCAGGCACCGGTTCTACACTTACCAGCGACCTGAGGGCCAAGAAATTGCCAAGTATGCTGCACACCTAAGAAGACTAGCTGCACCATGTGAGTTTGGCAACCACCTTAATGAAGCACTAAGGTACATATTCGTCATTGGAATCGGCCACGAAGGCCTCCTACACAAATTGCTCGCGGCTGACATCATGGTCACCCTGCAGAAAGCAATTCAAGTGAGCCAGGCCTACATGGTTTCGGCCAGTGACTCCAGGCGAATAGTGATCCAGGACTTTAAACCCCCTCCCCACAGCTATCTCCCCCACCCCCACAGTGATCTCTCCTCCCCCCACAGCCCACAGCGATCTTCCTCCCCCCCCCCACAGCGATCTCCCCCCACCGACAGCGATCTCCCCCCCACAGCGATCTCCCCCCCACAGCGATCTCCCCCCCACAGCGATCTCCCCCGCCGACAGCGATCTCTCTCCCCCCACCACAGCGATATACTCCCCCACAGCGATCTCTCCCCCCCCCCACAATCTCCCCCCACAGTGATCTCCCCCCCACAGTGATCTCCCCCCCACAGTGATCTCCCCCCCACAGCGATCTCCCCCCCCACAGCGATCTCTCCCCCCCCACAATGATCTCCCCCCCACAGTGATCTCCTTCCCCACAGCGATATACCCCCCCACAGCGATCTCTCACCACCCACAGCGATCTCTCCCCCCCCACAGCGATCTCCCCCCCCCACAGCAATCTCTCCCCCCCCCACAGCGATCTCTCCCCCCCCACAGCGATCTCCCCCCCCCACAGCAATCTCTCCCCACCCCCACAGCGATCTCTCCCCCCCGCACAGTGATCTCCCCCCCACAGTGATCTCCCCCCCACAGTGAACCCCCCCCACAGTGAACCCCCCCACAGTGATCTCTCCCGCCCCCCACAGCGATCTCTCTCCCCCCCCCACAGCGATCTCCCCCCCCACAGCAATCTCTCTCCCCCCCCCACAGTGATCTCCCCCCCCCACAGCGATCTCCCCCCCCCACAGTGATCTCCCCCCACAGTGATCTCCCCCCCCACAATGATCTCCCCCCCACAGTGATCTCCCCCCCACAGTGATCTCCCCCCCCACAGCGATCTCTCCCCCCCCACAGTGATCTCCCCCCCCCACAGCGATCTCCCCCCCACAGTGATCTCCCCCCCCCACAGTGATCTCCCCCCCACAGTGATCTCCCCCCCACAGTGATCCCCCCCCCACCCCCACAGCGATCTCTCCCTCCCCCCACAGTGATCTCCCCCCCCCACAGTGATCTCTCCCCCTCCCACAGCGATCTCCCCCCCACTGTGAACTCTCCCCCCCCCACAGCGATCTCCCCCCTGCCCCCCACAGTGATCTCCCCCCCCACAGGATACCAAGATTTACTGAACTAGAAGTTGACCTCATATCATGAAGGTATTGTGAAGCTGGGGCTGTGAAGCCATAAAACAACCTGAGAAATGTTGACTGTTGTGTCGGCATGCCTGTTCACTGTGTGATGTCTGTAACACTGTTATGCAACATTGAATCTACCCGTGTACTGTACACACCTTACCGACACACTAGAGGGTGCTGTTGCTGGAGACCCAGTGGTTGCCTGCTCCCGGCAGATAACCCAGTATAAAAAAGAACACACAACTTGTTGTTGGCACTCAGGTGCTGCTAATAAAGGACTGCAGGCCTGCGCAGTTTAAGTACCATACCCTGCCTCGTGGAGTCATGACTAAAGGTGCCTACATACACCACAACTGGCGACGGGTATACGGGATCACAAACTACACACTCAACATGTCTAACCTCAGCAACTTTCAGCATTTTAGAGAGGGGGAAGATTGGGATGCCTCTGTGACAAGATTGGAATACTTCTTTATAGCCAATGACCTGGACGGGGACACACCGGCCACACTACCGAACAAACGCAGGGCCATTATTGGCGACCTTTGGGATTCGTCCTCCAACAGCATCAAGCGCGCAAGAACCCAACAGGCTGCGGCTCTCAATCAATGCCTTTGGAGAACATGCCCTCACAGGCTCACACAGCCAGAACAGAAGAAACTATTCCTGGCACAGAGGCAGGGCCATTGGGTTCTGCAGCATGGAGAGGTAGGTGTCCACCAGAATCACAAGCAGGCCTCTCAGGGGCCTCTCAGGAAGCCTCTAAAATAACTGCTTCTGATAGGCCATTACTCGCTAAAACAGTATAATAACACTGCATACTTTCAATGGAATTAATTTGGGCAGTGTTCGTGGATTTCCTGTGGTTGCAACAATGGATTGTTAATCCTGCATTAGGCCTGAGTGGTTTTCAACAACAAGCTTTAATATAGATTGACTAATAACAGTATTATTCTTATACAACTATTCTACAATATTACATTAAGTGGCAAGCAACCTGTTTCCTCCACGAAGTTCAAGATGATCAGACTTGCACCTTTGTGGGATACTGTTAAGGACTTCCAACTATCCTGTGAGCTCTAACATTTGGAGGGAACAGTTTCTTTCCTTTTATTATTTGGCTACCTTGGGCTTTTTCTTTAGGTCCCAGGTTTTTTGTTGGACCTCAGCCTTGAGCCGTCTGTAATGCAGCTTTGCTGCTCCCACGTTGGGTTGTTATTTAAGGCTCAGAAATGCCCTGCGCTTGCGATCTATTCGCTCTTGGATCTCCTGATCATTCTCATCAAACCAGTCCTGGTGTTTCCTGTTTGAGTAACCAAGTGTCTCTTTGCAGGGACTGGTTATGGAGGCCTGGAGGGCAGACCAAGCGCTGTGGGCATTCTGCGTCTCAGGGTCGTCAAGGCACGCCAGGTTAGCTGTGAGGCGCTGGCTGTATTGGGACCTAAAGAATAAGTGGTGGATGGAGAAAGCACAGGAGATATAGCAGCTGGCCGACAACCATGATGTGCGAGGATTCTTCATCGCAGTCAAGGCCACCTACGGGCCAAACACCCAAGGCCTCATCCCACTGCTGACCAAGAACGGGGAAACACTCATCAAAAATACCGAGGCAGTCAGGTCCCACTGGAAGGAGCACTTCGAAGATCTCCTCAATCGAGACTCTGCCTTTTAATATGTCCTTACTATACACAAATATATAAATGCACACAATGCCCATGCTTGAGAGAAGGTCACTCTGTGACCAGTAACCTTTATTAGCCAGCATTGAAGTGATGAAGGTGGGTGGAACTTCCCCTTTTATACCTAAAAGTCCAGGTTAGGAGTGTCTCCCACAAGTTCACCACGTAGTGGTCAATGTTCTCACGGTGTACAACTTCGGTCAGTTTATACATGGGTTACAATGACAGTTGAATATATGACGTTATCTCCCCGCCAAAGTCTTATTGGGATCACAGGTGGTTTACGCTCCCTTGTAGAGTGTCTGAGTTGGGGCTCCGGTTGTTGGGCACTGGCCTGAGTGTCTGCTGTTTGCGGTGCCTCAGCCTGTCCAGATTGCCCACAGTGACTGGGCTCTCCTTCGCTTGGTTCCGGTGTTCGGTCACCTGTGGAGAAGTGAACTCTACATCGTGTTCATCCTCTGCTTCTTCTATGAGGTTGCTAAACCTCCTTTTTGTTTGATCCACGTGTTTGCGGCAGATTTGTCCATTGGTAAGTTTAACTACCAGAATCCTATTCCTCTCTTTGGCAATCACAGTGCCTGTGAGCCATTTAGGCCCCGCAGCGTAGTTGAGGACAAAAACAGGGTCATTGACATCAATACATCGTGCCCTCGCATTCCATCATGGTAGTCACATTGTGACTGGCGCCTGCTCTCAACAATTTATTTCATGGTGGGGTGTATAACGGATAACCTGGTTTTGAGCGTCCTTTTCATTAGCGGCTCTACGGGTGGAACCCCTGTGAATGAGTATGGTCGGGATCTATTGGCCAACAGGAGGCGTGATAAGCTCTTTGTAGGGAACCCCCTTGGATTCTGAGCATCCCCTGTTTGATTATCTGCACTGCTCGTTCTGCCTGGCCGTTTGAGGCCGGCTTGAACAGTGCCGTTCTGACATGGTTGATACCATTTCCTGCCACTAAGTCCTGGAATTCAATGCTTGTGAAGCACAGGCCATTGTCGCTGACCAAGATGTCCAGTAGGCCATGGGCGGCGAACATTGCCCGTAGATTTTCTACCGTGGCAGAGGATGTGCTTGAATTGAGAATGTCAGACTCGATCCATTTGGAGTAGCCGTCTAATCTAACCAAAAACATTTTTTCCATGAAAGGACCTGCGTAGTCCACATGGATGCGTGACCATGGCTTGGCGGGCCAGGACTAGGGGCTAAGGGGGGCTTCCCTGGGCACATTGCCCAGCTGGGCACACGTGTTGCACCTGCGAACACAAAGTTCCAGGTCTGAATCTATCCCTGGCCACCAAACATATGACCTGGCAATTGCCTTCATCATGACAATGCCCAGGTGCTCATTGTGGAATTTTCTGATGAACATCTCTCTGCCCACCTGGGGCATAACTACTCAGTTTCCCCATAGTAGGCAATCGGCCTGAATCGAGAGTTCATCCTTGCGCCTGTGAAATGGTTTAAATTCCTCAGGGCATGCCCCGTACGTGGCTGCCCAGTCCCCATTCAGGACACATTTCTTGACTAAAGACAGTAGCGGGTCTCTATTTGTCCAGACTTTAATCTGAGGGCCGTCATGGGTGAGCCTTCGCTTTCGCAACTTCAACAGCCATGACCATCTCAGCAGCATGTTCGGTTGCCACCTCGGTGGTGGCTAGTGGGAGCCTGCTGAGTGCATCGGCGCAGTTTTCAGTGCCCGGTCTGTGCCAAATTGTATAGTGATAGGCTGCTAACGTGAATGCCCACCTCTGTATGCGGGCCGATACATTTGTATTTATGGCCTTGTTGTCAGCCAAAAGGGACATTAGGGGTTTGTGATCTGTCTCAAATTTCCGACCAAACAGGTGCTGGTGCATTTCTTTTTACAGCATATACACATGCAAGCGCTACCTTTTCTACCAACTCGTAGCCCCGTTCTGCCTGGGACAGACTTCTGGAGAAATAAACTACCGGCTGTAACTGACCATTGGCATTCACATGCTGCAACACACACCCGACCCCATAGGACGACACATCGCATGTTCGAACAAGTTTCTTACAAGGGTCATATAGCGTTAACAGATTGTTGGAGAATAACAAATTTTGTTCTCTATCAAAAGCCCTTTCCTGGCTGTCCCCCCAGATCCAATCACGACCTTTGGGTAAGAGCACGTGTAGCAGCTCTAACAGCGTGCTCAATTTGGGAAGAAAGTTACCAAAATAGTTCAGGAGCCCCAGGAACGAACGCAGCTCCGTCATGTTACAGGGTCTGGGTGCTCTCTGGATCACTTCTGTTTTGGACGTAGAAGGTCTGATCCCGTCTGCTGCTACCCTCCTCCCCAGGAATTCTACCTCTGGAGCTAGGAAGACGCACTCCGCCTTTTTCAGTCGCAGACCTACCCGGTCCAGTCTGCGTAGCACCTCCTCCAGGTTGCGGAGGTGTTCTTCAGTATCACAACCCGTGATGAGGATGTCGTCCTGAAAAACCATCATCCCTGGAATCGACTTGAGGAGACTTTCCATATTTCGTTGAAAGATCGCGGCGGCCGAGCAAATCCCAAATGGACATCTGTTGTACTCAAACAACCCCTTGTGTGTCGTGATGGTGGTCAGCTTCTTCGATTCACTCGCCAGCTCCTGGGTCATGTAAGCTGAGGTCAGGTCCAATTTGAAAAAAGTTTGCCACCGGATAGCGTCGCAAAGAGGTCCTCCGCTCTCGGTAGCGGGTACTGGTCTTGGAGTGACACCCGATTGATGGTGGCCTTGTAATCGCCACATATCCTGACCGACCCATCCGCCTGGAGCACCGGCACAATCGGGCTCGCCCAGTCACTGAATTCGACTGGCGAGATGATGCCTTCCCTCAACAGGCGGTCCAATTCGCCTTCTATCTTTTCCCGCATCATGTACGGCACCGCTCTGGCCTTGTGGTGTACTGGCCTGACGTACGGGTTTATGTGAATCACTACCTTGGTCCCCATGAAAGTGCCAGTGCCGGGTTGAAATAGTGAGTCAAATTTGTCCAGGAACTGTGAGCATGATACTCGCTCCACAGAAGAAATTGCATTGACAACGCCCCATTTCCAGTTCATGACAGCCAGCCAACTCCTCCCCAGTAGTGCTGGACTGTCCCCTGGGACAATCCAGAGTGGCAACCTATTCTCCGAATCTTTGTGGGTCACGACTACCGTGGCGCTGCCTAGCACCGGAATGATCTCCTTTGTATATGTCCGTAGCTGTGCGTCAATCGGCAATAATTTTGGCCTCCTGGCCTTGGATGCCCACAACTTGTTGAACTGTTTGATACTCATCAGGGACTGGCTGGCCCCTGTGTCTAGCTCCATTGATACTGGGATGCCATTGAGGAGCACGTTCATCATTACCGGTGGCTTCTTGGTGTATGAACTGTAAATGTGCTCCACATGAACTCGCTGAACTTCAGCTTCCAGCTATTTCTCCCAGTATTCATTTGGCCTCGTAGGGCTTACATCGGGCCCGTCCTCCTCGTACCTCAACCTGGCTGCAGGCTTCCTGCACATATGCACCAAGTGACCACTGACGTTGCAGCTTCTGCAGGTATTTTGCTGATTTCTGAAAGCTCTGGCTGGGTGTTTGCCTCCACACCTCCAACATGAGCCGTTGTTGGAAACAAAAGGTCCATTACCAGTCGATCGTCTCTGACTGTCTCTGTAACTGTCCTTAAGCGCACCATTGACAGCTGTTGATGGCTCCATTACTGGCCGCATTGTCCCTTGCAATGGTATGAATCGCCGTTCAGCTAGCCATTGTCTCTGTTGAATTCCCGCTTTGGGTTCGACTACATTCCCGGGCATATCCGATTGCCCCTGTCTGCCTGGAGAACTATGTGCTGGATTAACAATGTTGACTCCCTGTCCAGTTGCTGCATTTAAACCAAGATTTTTGTCAAACATCATTCTGGTCTCTTCCTCCCCTGAGATAAATGTCTGGACCATCAAAGCCGCCATTTCCAGGGTCAAGTCTTTGGTCTCAATCAGTTTCCTGAAAACCCCAGCGTGCCCGATGCCCTCAATAAAAAAGCCTCGCAGCATCTCCGCTCTGCATGCATCTGGGAACTTACATAGGCTCGCCAGTCGCTGGAGGTCTGTCACGAAGTCAGGAATGCTTTGCCCTTCTCGCTACCGGTGCGTGTAAAACCGGTGTCTCGCCATGTGTGTGCTGCTCGCCAGTTTAAAGTGTTCCCCGATCAACTTAATGAGCTCTTCAAAAGTCTTGTCCGCCAGCTTCTCTGGCGCTAGAAGGTCCTTCATCAGGGAGTAAGTCCTGGATCCACAAACCGTCAGGAGATGAGCCCTGCATTTGTCGGCCGAATCCTGTCCCAGCCATTCCTTAGTGTCGAAACTTTGCTGTAGTCGCTCAATAAAATCATCCCAATCATCACCAACACAGTACCTCTCGTCTATGCTGCTAGTGGCCTTGCTCGCATGGTTTAAATCCCACTTTCTCGTCGCCAATAACAGGTCCTTACTATACAGTATAAATGCACAGGAGGCCCATACTTGAGAGAAGGTCACTCTGTGACCAGTAACCGTTATTAGCCAGCACTGAAGTGATGAAGGTGGTGGAGCTTCCCCTTTTATACTTGTAAGTCCAGGTTAGGAGTGTCTCCCACAAGTTCACCACCTGGTGGTC
Organism: Pristiophorus japonicus; assembly: GCF_044704955.1. NCBI lineage: Eukaryota > Metazoa > Chordata > Chondrichthyes > Pristiophoridae > Pristiophorus > Pristiophorus japonicus. The sequence goes on from NC_091978.1 coordinate 194,948,135, forward strand.
AATGTTCTCACGGTGTACAACTTAGGTCAGCTTGTATATGGGTTACAATGACAGTTGAATACATGACACCTTTGACTCGAGTGTTCTCCACTCCATCCCGCAGCATGCTATCCGTCACCACCTCAGTGAAACCCCAACACTGCACGAGGTAGAAAAAGCCATAAGACAGCTTAAAAACAACAAGGCTACAGATGCGGACGGAATCCCTGCTGAGGCATTGATGTATGGCGGAGATGCACTGCTGGCGCGAATACACAACCTCATCTCTCTCATCTGGAGGGAGGAGAGCATGCCGGGGGATCTCAGAGATGCAGTAATCGTGGCCATCTTTAAAAAAGGGGACAAGTCTGACTGCGGCAACTACAGAGGAATCTCCCTGCTATCACCCACTGGGAAAGTCGCCACAAGAGTCCTCCTCAACCGTCTTCTTCCCGTGGCCGAGGAGCTCCTCCCGGAGTCGCAGTGTGCACTTCATCCCCTACGGGGCACAACGGACATGATTTTTGCAGCGCGACAGCTACAGGAAAAATGCAGGGAACAGCGCCAGCCCTTATACATGGCCTTCTTCGATCTTACAAAAGCCTTTGACACTGTCAACAGCAAGGGTCTATGGAGCGTCCTCCTCCATTTCGGATGCTGCCAAAAGTTCGTCACCATCCTCCGCCTGCTCCACGATGACATGCAGGCCGTGATCCTTACCAATAGATCCATCACAGACCCAATCCAAGTCCGGACCTGGGTCAAACAGGGCGGCGTCATCGTCCCAACTCTCTTCTCAATCCTTCTCGCTGCCATGCTCCACCTCACAGTCAGCAAGCTCCCCGCTGGAGTGGAACTCAACTACAGAACCAGTGGGAACCTGTTCAACCTGCGCCATCTCCAGGCTAGATCCAAGACCACCCCAACTTCTGTCGTCTTGCTACCGTATGCGGATGACGCCTGCGTCTGCGCACATACAGAGGCAGCGCTCCAGGACATAGTTGACGTATTTACTGAGGTCTACGAAAGCATGGGCCTTATGCTAAACATCCCGAAGACAAAGGTCCTCCACCAGCCTGTCCTCACCGCACAGCACTGCCCCCCAGTCATCAAGATTCACGGCGCGGCCCTGGGCATCGTGAACCACTTCCCATATCTCGGGAGCCTCCTATCAACAAGAGCAGGCATCAATGACGAGATCCAACACCGCCTCCAGTGCGCCAGTGCAGCCTTCGGCCGCCTGAGGAAAAGAGTGTTTGAAGACCAGGCCCTCAAAACTGCCACCAAGCTCATGGTCTACAGGGCTGTAGTAATATCTGCCCTCCTGTATGGCTCAGAGACATGGACCATGTACAGTAGACACCTCAAGTTGCTGGAGAAATATCACCAACGATGTCTACGCAAGATCCTACAAATCCCCTGGGAGGACACGCACACCAACATCAGAGTCCTCATTCAGGCTAACATCCTCAGCATTGAAGCACTGACCACACTCGATCAGCTCCGCTGAGTAGGCCACATAGTCCGCATGTCAGACACGAGACTCACAAAGCAAGTGCTCTACTCAGAGCTCCTTCACGGCAAATGAGCCAAAGATGGGCAGCGGAAACGCTACAAGGACACTCTCAAAGCCTCCCTGATAAAGTGCGACATCCCCACTGACACCTGGAAGTCCCCGGCCCAAGACCGCCCTAAGTGGAGGAAGTGCATCCGAGAGGGCGCTGAGCACCTCAAGTCTCAACGTCGACAGCATGCAGAAATCAAGCGCAGGCAGCAGAAAGAGCGTGCAGCAAACCAGTCCCGCCCACCCCTTCCCTCAACGACTATCTGTCCCACCTGTGACAGAGACTTTGGCTCTCGTATTGGACTGTTCAGCCACCAAAGAACTCACTTCAGGAGTGGAAGCAAGTCTTCCTCGATTCCGAGGGACTGCCTATGATGACGACTTTGGTCTGCACATACTCATAACAGTATTGTTCCACCAAGCTGACGCCACGCTAAGCAGTTTACACTAATCTCCTCGGCCTCCAACTGTTTCACAGGCTTATCGTTTTCCTCTGGAATGTGCAAGCTCGATCTATACTGTTTGTTCCAACACAAAACTTTTTATCTGTATGTTCAGCTAATATGTTGCAAGGACATTTTAACTTGCTGTACACAAGGCAAGATGGGAAGATGGGCAACTGGTAATATTCTAACATTCCCTCCTTTCGAACCTGAGTGGAACCACTCTGGGTCAATTTTCACTTTTGCCCCTTAATTTTTTTTCTAGCCTTGCCTTTGATCATTTTGGAGTTTACAGTCGGTTAATATTACATTTACATCAGGACAAATACATATACATATTGCTCGACCATTCCTTTGGTCATATTTTACTTGGTGATAATTATCCGTGCGCTTGCTCCCCTGTACTCCATGCTTGGGAGAGCTCTTTTATTTTCCTTTTTAATTTTGTCCAAGCAATACATAACATGATAATTACCAGGACCAATATACACCACTGGAAACTAACTAACAGTTGTGAAATCATTCTTATCCATGGGTGTATCGAGATGTTATTTACGTGCTCCCACCAAGATTTCCTTCCTATCCTAATCTGGAGACGTGCATTCAAATCCCACCATGGTAGTGGGGGAATTTAAATAAATCTGGAATTAAAAAGCTTGTGTCAGCAATGATGACCATGAAATTACCGGATTGTCAGAAAAACCCATCTGGTTCACTAATGTCCTTTAGGGAAGAAAATCTGTCGTCCTTATCTGGCCTGGCCCATATGTGACTCCAGACCCACAGCAATGTGTTTGACTTTCAACTGCCCTCTGAAATGGCCTCGCAAGCCACTCAGTTGTACCAAACTGTTACAACAAAGTCAGCACTATGGGAGTACCTTTACCACACGGACTTCAGCGGTTCAAGAAGGCGGTTCACCAATACCTTCTCGAGGGCAATTCACGATAGGCAATTAATGTCGGCCTTTCCAGCATTCCGCGAACAAATATATTTTTTTAAAGTCCATTACTGGATACTGTCATGTATTCAACCAGCATTGTAACCCATGTATAATCTGACCTAAGTTGTACACTGTGAGAACAATGACCACTAGATGGTGAACTTGTGGGAGACACTCCCAACCTGGACCTTCGGGTATAAAAGGGGAAGCTCCACCCACCTTCATCACTTGAAGGCTAAGGAATAAAGGACAGGTCACAGACTGACCTTCTCTCAAGCATGGGCCTCGTGTGCATTTATACTGTGTAGTAAGGACGTATCAGGTACCTTTTCCATAGAGAGGTTGGGAGTTATTCTTTTGACACCTCTTTGTATTTGTAGCCATTTGGCATTTATCTCTATGTGCTTGTCAAAGTCGTGAGTGAACATTAGGTACGAACAAGGAGTTACAATGATCCTGTTAGCATTACAGTGGCAGGTAAATGTGCCATTTTCAGTCAGTCAAAACTGAGCCATAATAGTCTGTGTCCTTCTTGAACTGGGATCCTCCTGTTGTTTCCTATCTGATTCCACTTGGACCCCTCTCCTTCCCTTTTCCATAATATGGGTGGTGGCTGTATCTCAGCTGGTGTATCCAACAACATGCTGGCTGAACATATAAAGGGGCAACTTCATAAAATGCATATTCCATGTCCTTCCAGCACCCCATAACTGGTCATAGTCATTGTTATAGTGCAAGTAGAGTACCTGTATGGTATATCAGAACCATTACCACTCGGGGCCAGATGTGCTGTTAATGGCAGTACCTGCATATATTGATAGCGTACATTGTATCTCCTGCACAAACTACCCTGAGCTGACATACACACTGTCCTTATCCATATGGTTTGTATGTAAGGAATAGTCATCAGGAAAATCCCTGTTGTCGCTGCCACCGTTCTGTGGACTCCTAGCCTTCTCATGGTGATATTTCTCTGCACAATTGGTGTATCTTTCATTCTAGGCGGCCTTTTGTACCTAGTTAGATCAATTAGTAAATCTTAACTATTGATTTGTACTGTACACTGAATTGGCACTCTCTTTACTTTCATTCTTGATTTCAGTTCAGGGGGTTTTATGCTGCAAACATATTCGCCGCAGGCAAGCCACTGTGGTTGTGCAGTGGGCTGAGCTTGAAGCTCCATGCCTGTCATGTTCACAGGCTCCGGTTGCGGCTACGATTCATCTACAGTTTCCAGTATTATGGTGTGCATGTTGTCTACCTAACCTTTTAGTTCTGGTCCCTTGTAGGATTTTAATTGATGGATGTGGACCCATCAGTCCCCTGAGTTCCAGTTAGTACTATTACAGTGTAGCTTATATACATACACTTGGGCTGACTTTATCCAATACTGGGTAGGGGCCTTCGAATTTGGGCTGCTACTTGCCTGGAGACGAGTAGATGCAGACTATCACCTGGTCTCCTATGTGATTGGTTCTGGATATCTTGAGGGACCTGCTTGGGCATACCCTGTATTACTGGCCACTGCCAGGTGAGTCTGACCCAATTGTTGCTGCAGTTTTTCCATTCAGTTGTCCATGACCACCCCTTCTCATTGCGGCTGAATCATATGGCCTGCCATCCAGACTTTGGGTAAGTGCATTTTCCTGCCAGTCACAATCTCATATGGATGTACCTCATACGTTGCCCGGAGTACCTCAGATAGAATTAGTGGCAACAGGGTATCCTATTGTGTACCTGATTCAGAGAGAGCCTTAGCCAATCGGCTGTTAACCGTGGTTCATTATCCCTGCAGCCTGGGGATTATACGGGATGTGAAATCGGGATGTGATACCCAAAATTCTACAGGTCTCTTTCATCACCTCACTGGTGAAGTGAGTGCCTTGATCAGATTCTATTATGTTGGGCAGACCCCATCGGGTAAATACGTGCTCAATGCGTATAGCCATTTGAGGGGCTGCATTCCTGCCAACTGGAAAGGCTTCTACCCATTTAGAAGAACAATCTACCCCCACCAAGGAGTATTCTTTCACAAAAGCAAAATACTGTGGATGCTGGAATCTGAAATAAAAACAGAGAATGCTGGAAATCTCAATGGGTCAGGCAGCATCTGTGGAGAGAAAAACAAAGTTAACGTTTTGGGTTAATGACCTTTTGTCAGTCCTGCCAAATGTTCGAATAGAGCACATTCTTAAGCATTGAAATAGGGAGGGGAAGAAAGAACAAAAGGGAAGGTCTGTGATAGGGTGGAAGGTAGGAGAGATTAGAGAGACAAAAGGGATGATGTGCCGAATTGAAATGGTAATGACAGAGGTTAGAAGAAGGTTAGTCTGGATAGGGTGTGAATGACGGAATAATGACCAGCTGCCATTATAGAAAAAGAGAAAAAAAGAGAAGAAAGAAGAAAAAAACATAAGATGGGGGGAAAGGAGTATTCTTTGTCTCGTGGGGTTCTTAACTGTCCAATATAATCAATCTGCAATGTATCCCTTGGTCCTGGTGTTGCCTTTATATGCCCCTTTGTTATTTACTTTTTAGATCCGGGGTCATATTGTGCACAGATATGTGTAAATATACTAAATGTAACTGCTCGCGAGCACTCAGACCGGGGCCATCCGGTGTTGCTCGCTAATGGACAGGACCCACCATTCGTTGCTCCCTTGGGAAGCTTCCACCAATAAATCAGTGTTTCTGTTTTCTGTCACCCATGGTGTGTTTTTAGAATGTGCCTTTACTTTCACAATAGCTACCAAATGCATTTTATTTTTGGGCTCGATCCAAAAAGTGTTTTTCAAGAAGTCAGCAGTGGGTAACTTTTTTCCATCCACTGGGGTGAGCGATTTCTCCCAGATTCTCCCAAATATTGTGCCAAACATATGTCCTTAAAGAAAAAGGCTGGGAAAAATAATTCTAGAGCCCCCTGGATGTCTAGAGACTTACAGGGGAGGATTAAGAAAAAAAGGGAGACTTATGTCATATACCAACGGCTAAACACTTTAGAATCTTTAGAATCTTTAGAGGAATATAGAAAATTAAGAGGCAAAATTAAAAAGGATATTTGGAATGCTAAGACAGAGCACGAGAAATTCTTGGCCAGTAAAATTAAGGAAAACCCTAAGATGTTCTATAAATATATTAAGAGTAAGAGGGTAACTAAAGAAAGGGTAGGGCCTATTAGAGACCATGAGGGTAATCTTTGTGTGGAGGCGGAAGATGTTGGTCGGTTTCTTAACGAATACTTTGCATCTGTCTTCACAAAGGAAAAAGGTAATGCAGATACTGCTATCGAGGAGGAGTGTGATATTCTGGATGAAATCAATATAGGAAGTATTGGAAGTATTAATGGATTTAGCAGCTTTGAAAGTAGATAAGTCCCCAGGCACGGATGAAATGCATCCTAGGCTGTTGAGTGAAGTAAAAGAGGAAATAGCAGAGGCCTTGACCATCATTTTCCAGTCCTCTTTGGATCTGGGCACGGTGCCGGAGGATTGGAAGATTGCTAATGTAGTACCCTTGTTTAAGAACGGAAAAAGGGATAGGCCGAGTAATTACAGGCCTGTCAGCCTAATCTCAGTGGTGGGAAAACCATTGGAAAAAATCCTGAAAGACAGGATATATCTGCATTTGGAAAGGCAAGGATTAATTAGGGACAGTCAGCACGGATTTGTTGAGGGAAGATCATGTTTGACTAATGTAGTGTGTACGATGTAGTGTATATGGACTTTAGCAAGGCTTTTGATAAGGTCCCACATGGTAGACTGGTCATAAAGGTAAAAGTCCATGGGATCCAGGGCAAAGTGGCAAGTTGGATCCAAAATTGGCTTGGAGATAGGAAGCAAAGGGTAATGATTGATGGATGTCTTTGTGACTGGAAGGATGTTTCCAGGGGGGTTCTGCAGGGCTCAGTACTAGGTCCCTTGCTTTTTGTGGTTTCTATCAAAGATTTAGATTTGAATATAGGGAGTATGATTAAGAAGTTTGCAGATGTCACTAAAATTGGCTGTGTGGTTGATAATGAAGAGGAAAGTCATGGGCTGCAGGAGGATATCAATCTACTGGTCAGATGGGCAGAGCAGTGGCAAATGGAATTTAATTCAGAGAAGTGTGAGGTGATGCAATTTGGGAGGGCTAATAAGGAAAGGGTATACACATTAAGTGGTAGGCCACTTAATTGTCCACAGATCCCTGAAAGTAGCAGGCCAGGTGGATAAGGTGGTTAAGAAGGCATATGGAATGCTTGCCTTTATTGGCCGAGGCATAGAATATAAGAGCGGGGATGTTATGTTTAAATTGTATAATACTTTGGCTAGGCCACAGCTGGAGTACTGCGTGCAGTTCTGGTCGCTGTGTTATAGGAAGGACGTGATTGCACTAGAGAGGGTGCAGAGGAGATTTACTAGGATGCTGCCTGGAATGGAGAATCTTAGTTATGAGGACAGATCGGAAAGGCTTTGTTTGTTCTCATTGGAACAGAGGAGATTGAGAGGAGACCTCATCGAGGTGTACAAAATATTGAGGGGCTTGGACATAGTGGATAGTAAGGGTCTATTTCCATTGGTGGAGGGGTCTATTACAAGGGAGCATAGTTTTAAGGTGGTTGGTGGAAGGTATAGAGGGGATTTGAGGGGGGGCTTCGTTACGCAGAGGGTTGTGTGGATCTGGAACTCACTGCCTGGAAGAGTGGTGGATGCAGAAACCCTCACCACTTTTAAGAGATGGTTGGATGGGCACTTAAAGTGCAGTAACCTGCAGGGTTATGGACCAAGAGCTGGTAATTGGGATTAGACTGGATGATCTTTTGTTGAACGGCTCAAATATAATGGTAAGTACTGCAGGGAATAGAATACGGCCAGGGTGATCTCCTGGACTAGTTTCAATTGCCTGGATGGGTCAGAGAGGAATTTTATGAGAATTTTTCTCCCTAAGTTGGCCTGTTTTTTTATCTGTTTTTTGTCTCTCCCAGGAGATCACATTGCTCTGGTTGGGGTGGAGTGTAGAATATTTCAGTACAGGGGTGTCCCAGTAGTGTGACGCGGACTGGTTGGGCTGGGTGCTCTTTGCCTTTCCGTCATTGTTCAAAGGTTCAAATGTATCTTTTACGGCTGCTGACCAAGGGCCATGTGGCTCTTTGTTGGCCAGCGAGGACACGATGGGGCGAAATGGCCTCGTTCTGCGCTGTAAATGTCTATGTATCTATAATCGGTTAGCGATAAGCGGGTGAAATGGGTATTGGAAAACGTGGACAGGGCTTGCTCCCCATCGGCCATCTGGAAGATGTAGGTTGCTGCGGCCAGCTCAGCTTGCTGTGCCGATCATCCCTCAGTTAGCTGAACGGATGTTTCAATCTCTAGTTCTGCTATATAAATGCCAAACCTCGATTTAGGTCCCTGTGGGGTTATAATGCAAGACCCATCCATCCATGAAAGCATGCACAGAATCTGTTACTGTGGCTGTTAGGAAGGGACCCTCACATGTCTCAGGAACTTCAAGGGTGTCATCATCATAGGCAGTCCCTCGAATCGAGGATGACTTGCTTCCACGCCAAAAAGTTCACGTTTTGCAATGAAGGACTTAATATTCCAGGTCCCGAACTAAATCTTGAAGGGTGGAAGATGCCTGTGCGAGTGACCTAGGGTGTGTGTGTTGTGTGTTGTGCATGTATGTAGCACCTCTGGATTTCATTCCTGTAACCCAGTGGTCCAGCGAGCTTTATGGTTACTGGATACTGTACCATCCTTTAATGCTCCTGACAGCAACAATTCAGTGGGGGTATGGGTTAGAGGAACAACTTGTCATGTATCTTACATTATTATATATAACTATCCTAACATGCTATACACGACTGAAATAAGATATGACCTGTAACCACCAGCATACCTTACCACCAGGGGTGCACTTGCAAGAGACAGGTATATAAGGACAGGTCTCAGGCAAGTGCAGCATTCCAGAGCTGTGAAATAAAGGTGCAGGTCCAGAGTGACCTTGACTTCACTACATGCCTCGTGTGAATCTGTACTGAAGGGACAGGACTTTACGGGATTACAGAATCCACAGAATGGCGAACAACGGATCAGATGAAAAGTACAATGCGGGAGACAATTGGGAGGACTTTATAGAAAGGCTCCAGCAAAGCTTTGTAACCAAAGACTGGTTAGGCAACGATAAGGCAGACAAGAGAAGAGCCCATCTCTTGACCAGCTGTGGCTCGAAAACATACGCTTTAATGAAGGATCTGTTGGCACCCGAGAAACCAGCAAGCAAGTCGTTTGAAGAATTGAGCACACTGGCAAGAGACCACCTGAAGCCAGCGAGCAACCTACACATGGCTAGACACAGGTTCTACAACTACAGACGCTGTGTGGGCCAGAGCATACCCGACTTCGTGGCGGAACTTCAGAGGTTGGCTAGTTTATGTGAGTTCTCCGTTGAACTGAGGAGAGAAATGCTGAGAGACTTTGTCATTGAAGGAATAGGCCACTCAGGCATATTCTGAAAGCTCATAGAGACCAAGAACCTGACCTTAGAGGCAGCAGCACTGGTTGCACAGACATTCTTGGGAGGGGAAGAAGAAATGAGGTTGATTTACAATGCAGGTACGACAACTAACGAAATATTGAAACAAGAAGTTCACAGCACTAAACAAGCTGCTACCCCCACACACAGACAAAACCGGGAGAACAGGTTCTCGACAACAGGCAGAAGCCATCAAGGGCCACAGGAACGGCCGTTCACACCTCATCAACCCACAATGCGAGCAATCAACTACAAACTGAGAAGCTCAAGAGAGATCAGCCAGACGCAGCTCATTCTTTGGGAACTCTTTGAACAATGGTCTGTGCTGGAGGTGTGGGGGTGGGCACTTGTCAAGGGGATGTCGATTTCAGCAGGCTGTTTGCAGAAATTGTGAATATACAGGGCATTTGGCCCGCATGTGCAAAACAACGGCAGCTCAGCTGGTATACGAATCGGATGGGTCGGAAAGCAGACCAGAAGATGGTGGGGAGAGTACCCGGGACACCGGTGTACAGCGGGTCAACATGATAAATGGCTGCTGCTCCTACAACAGGATGCCTCCTATAATGAGGGTCCTACTCAGCGGGATATCTATCAACATGGAGCTGGATACGGGAGCGAGTCAATCTCTCATGGGCGCTCAACAATTTGAACAACTGTGGCCGCATAAAAGAGACAGACCAAAACTCACAAGGGTCGACACCAAACTAAGGACTATAACCAAAGAAATCGTACCAGTCCTCGGCAGCGCCATGCTCTCTGCCACACACAAAGGGATAGTGAACCGACTTCCCCTGTGGATTGTCCCCAGAGACCCCCCAGCACTGCTGGGGAGAAGCTGGCTGGCAAAACTAAACTGGAAATGGGATGATGTCCAAACCATGTCATTAGAGGAACGGACCTCCTGCTCAACAGTTATAAAGCGATTTGAACATCTCTTTCAGCCAGGTGTGGGCACTTTCAAAGGGGCCAAAGTCAAAATCTACATCACACAGAATGCTAGACCGGTCCATCACAAGGCCAGAGCTGTACCCTATGTGATGAGGGAAAAGATTGAACACGAACTAGACAGGCTTCTGCGGGAAGGCATTATATCACCTGTGGAATTTAGCGACTGGGCAAGTCCCATCGTCCCAGTCATGAAGCCTGATGGATCCGTACGAATCTGTGGGGACTACAAATCTACCATAAACAAAGTCTCCCTACAGGACCAGTACCCACTGCCCAGAGCAGAGGACTTATTTGCCACATTGGCTGGAGGTAAACTTTTCTCAAAATTAGACCTCACATCTGCGTATATGACGCAAGAATTGACCGAGGAATCCAAGCTACTCACCACCATCAAACACACCGAGGCCTTTTCATGCACAATCGATGCCCATTCGGCATCAGGTCGGCAGCTGCCATATTCCAGCGCAACATGCAGAGTCTGCTCAAGTCCATCCCGGGGACGGTTGTATTTCAAGACAACATACTTATCACGGGCAGGGACATCGACTCCCATCTCTGTAATTTGGAGAAAGGACTAAAGCGGTTGGATCAGGTAGGCCGACGAGTCAAGAAATCCAAGTGCCTGTTTCTCGCACCTGAGGTTGAATTTTTGGGCAGAAGGATTGCCGCTGATGGAATCCACCCAACAGAGTCCAAAACAGAAGCAATTCGCCTGGCACCCAGGCCCCGGAATGTCTCAGAACTGCGCGCCTTTCTCGGGCTACTCAATTACTTTGGGAACTTTATGCAGAACTTAAGCACGCTGCTGGAGCCTCTCCATGTGCTACTCAGGAAGGGGTGCGATTGGTTTTGGGGGGACGCCCAGGAACGCGCCTTCAATAAGGCACGCAAATTTCTGTGTTCCAACAGTGTTTTGACTTTCTTTGACCCAGGTAAAAAGCTAGTTCTCAAATGCGATGCGCAGCGTATGGGGTCGGGTGCGTTTTGCAACATGTCAATAGTGCGGGCAAATTACAACCCATAGCTTATGCCTCCAGGTCACTTTCGCGGGCGGAGCGCGGGGTACGGAATGGTAGAGAAGGAGGCGCTCGCGTGCGTGTACGATGTCAAAAAGATGCACCAATACCTTTTCGGGGCCAAGTTCGCATTAGAAACTGACCACAAGCCCCTCACGTCCCTCCTATCCGCGAGCAAGGCAATAAACGCAAACGCCTCGGCGCGAATTCAATGGTGGGCACTCATGCTGGCGTCCTATGACTATACCATAATGCACAGACCAGGCATAGACAACTGTGCCGACGCGGTCAGCAGGCTGCCCCTGGCGACCACGGAAGGGTCTGATGAACAGGACTGGGAGATAGTCATGGCAATCAATGCCTTTGAGTCCACAGGTTCGCCCATGACGGCTCGCCAAATCAGAGCCTGGACGGCCAGCGACCCCACGTTATCTTTAGTAAAAAGATGTGTCCTAACCGGTGACTGGGCAGAGGCTTGCAATGCCTGCCCCAAGAATTAAAACCCTTTCACAGGCGCATGTATGAGCTATCACTACAAGCAGACTGCCTGATGTGGTGCAGCCGAGTAGTCATGCCTCTGCGAGGCAGAGAGGCATTTTTCCGGGAGCTCCACCGCAAGCACCCGGGGATCGTTCTCATGAAGGCCATAGCCAGATCCCACATCTGGTGGCCTGGTATTGATGCAGACTTGGAGCTCTGCGTCCGAAGGTGCACCATTTGTGCCCAACTCAGCAATGCCCCCAGGGAGGCTCCACTGAGCCCCTGGCCCTGGCCTACCAAACCGTGATCGCGGGTGCATGTAGACTATGCAGGCCCATTCATGGGCAAAATGTTCCTCGTAGTTGTAGATGCATTTTCAAAGTGGATCGAATGCACCATTTTAAACTCGAGCACAACCTCCACCACTGTGGAGAGCCTCGCAACCATGTTTGCAATGCACGGAATCCCTGACATATTGGTCAGTGACAATGGTCCGTGCTTCACCAGCGCAAAATTCCAAGACTTTATAATTGACCACGGCATAAATCACGTCAAGACGGCACCGTTCAAGCCGGCCTCCAACAGCCAGGCGGAGAGAGCAGTGCAAATCATTAAACAAGGCATGCTTAAAATCCAAGGGCCCTCGCTGGAGGGTCGCCTGTCGCGACTGCTGCTGGCATACAGATCTCGTCCGCACTCACTGACTGGGATCCCTCCCGCGCAACTGTTGATGAAAAGGACTTTAAAAGCAAGGCTCTCATTAATCCTCCCAGACATGCATGAAATCGTTGAGGCAAAGCACCGTAAGCTGACTGAGTACCATGACAGAAATTCAAGGGGGAGATGGAATGAGATGGAGGACAAAGTGTTCGTACAAAACTATGGCAGGGGTCCCAAATGGCTTGCAGGGACAGTAACGGGCAAGGAACGAAACAGGCTACTGGTAGTACGAATGGACAATGGCAAAACCTGCCGGAGGCATGTAGACCAAGTCAAAAGCAGATTTACCAACAACACTGCGGAACCAGAGGTAGACTACAATGTGGAACTCGCACCACACCTGGTGGACAGACAGAGGGAACAACCTGAGGAAAGGGCAATCCCAACAAACAGCCCAGGCGAGTCAACAACAATCACACCAATCGAAACAGACAGCCCAGGCGAGATACCAGCAGCCACACCCAAAGAAAAACAGACACCAAGGCAAACAACTGAACCACAACTCAGATGCTCTACGCGAGAGCGTAGACCACCTGAGAGACTGAACCTATAAAGACAATAAGACCTTGGGGGAGGGTGATGTCATGTATCTTACATTATTATATATAACTGTATCCTAACATGCTATACATGACTGTAATAAGATATGACCTGTAACCACCAGCATACCTTACCACCAGGGGTGCACTTGCAAGAGACAGGTATATAAGGACAGGTCTCAGGCAAGTGCAGCATTCCAGAGCTGTGAAATAAAGGTGCAGGTCCAGAGTTACCTTGACTTCACTACATGCCTCGTGTGAATCTGTACTGAGGGGACAGGATTTTACAGAACTAAAATCTAAATCACTAATATAAACAAATGTTAGTGGCCCAATTGACAACTGACAGGTTTTTCTCAAAGGCCATGAATCTTTGTTCGACTAATGACAATGCTTGAGATGTGATATGTCATCGGTACCTGCTCACCATGCCATTCCTGGAGTTGGATGGCAGACCGTTTGCAACCTTCACACAGCATGATTCACCGGCTTTGGTGGTTTTCAGGGCTGGGGCTGTAGCTCTGGCCTGTTTTAACTGAACTATTGCATCTTCCAATGTTGCGCCTTTCTTAAGTAATGATTTGAGCAGGGTGTTTTTTTGCAACTAAGTCCTTATTAAAGTTCTTATATCCTACTAGCACCAAAAATAACCGGAGCATCGGGATCTCTGTTGAGATGGGGGTGGAGGCTACTGCTGCTACTTTTTGGGCCGCAATCGTTTAGAACCACGGAGTCCAAGTCACTCCTAAATAGTCTACCCGATCACAGGCAACTTGCGCCTTTTCCAGGTTTGGTTTCAATCCGCTTATAGTGAATAGTTCTAAAAGTTTGCTTAACAAGTCGTAATGCTGTTCAGTATGTCACAGAATGGCATCTTCATACTGTACTATTGTTGATTTGTCAGAGAATATGGACAAAACGTCTTTTAATATTTGAAAGAAAAAAGAAAGTCTTGCATTTATATAGCACCTTTCATGACCACCGGATGTCTCAAAGCACTTTACAGCCAATTAAGTACTTTTGGAGTGTCGTCACTGTTGTAATGTGGGAAACGCAGCAGCCAACTTGCGCACAGCAAACTCCCACAAACAGCAATGTGATAATGATCCGATAATCTGTTGATTGAGGGATAAATATTGGCCATGACACCAGGGATATAGACGAGAGGGCAGACATCTTGGTTTAACCTCTCATCTGAAAGACAGCACCTCTGACAGTGCAGCACTCCCTCAGCACTGCACTGGAGTGTCAGTCTAGATTTATGTGGAGTTCTTGGAGTGGGACTTGAATCCACAACCTCTTGACTCAGAGACGAGGGTGCGTATTTGATGGAAAATAGAAGGAGAATTGTGACAACCTGACAGTAAACAAAGTCCATGCACTCTGAGACAAAAGCAAACACTGCGGATGGTGGGAATCTGAAATAATAACAGAGAATGCTGGAAATATCCAGCAGGCAGATATTTTCTATTACACACATAGCGACATTCCTACAGGTAAAAGCTCACTTCTCTCGACAGGGTTTAGTTAAGGGAATGAACCAGAATCTGTTGGAGATATCCAGGATGGTGAATACCTTGAATCAATTCATCAGTGTTTCCGGGGAGGAAGCCACCATCTCGGACACCGCAGGGGAGAATTTATTTGTTAACCTGGCGGTAATCAATGACTGACCACCATGAACCATCAGGTTTATGGATCGGCCAGATCGGGAAGTTACACATACAGTGGCCCTTCTGAGAAACCCTTGGTTGACCAGCGATTCTGCTGCTAGCATTATGGGTTCCTCTGCCTCCTTTGGGAACCGGCATGATCGTGCCCGTAGGGGAGGGGAGGGTTGACACAACCATGGAATGGTCTACTCCAGCACACACATGTTTGTGTTGAGCCCAGCCTTTAGCAGCTCCTCAAAATCGGTCCATCTGTTCTGGAGCTCTGCTGCCAGGTCATACCGGCTTGAGTGCCCATGCTCCAAATACGTTATGGTCAATTAACAATCCTCCTTGCGGAGAATCTGGTTCCAATTCTCTCTCCCTAACAGCACTGTAGGAGTACCTTCACCACACGGACTGCAGCGGTTCAAGAAGGCTGCTCACCACCACCTTCTCATTGGCAATTAGGGATGGGCAATAAATGCTGGCCTTGCCAGTGATGCCCACAAGCCAGGAATATTTTAAAAAATTGCTGCAAACACATATTGACCATGTCTACAACCACTTTGTTATTTCCCATGTGGCGAGTGTGTACATTTCCGATTGTGACTTCTGTCCCTACCATTATCATCACATCTTCTCCTCCTCTAACCCCCCCCCCAAACTCTATTGTGCCTTGAAATTCAACTGGTCGATCGAGTGTACCCCATGCAGCAGTACGTGAGGTGTCAGTATCCAGCAGCAATATTTTTGGATGGCCACTAATGGGAAATGTGAAAATGGCTGAGATCTTAAACTAGAAGATTGGCAACATTTTAAACAACAGCAAAGAATGACTAAGACAGCAATAAAGAAAGGAAAGATAGATTACGAAAGTAAACTTGCGCAAAACATAAAAACAGATTGTAAAAGCTTTTACCGATATATAAAACGGAAGAGAGTGACTAAAGTAAATGTTGGTCCCTTAGAAGATGAGAAGGGGGATTTAATAATGGGAAATGTGGAAATGGCTGAGACCTTAAACAATTATTTTGCTTTGGTCTTCACAGTGGAAGACACAAAAACCATGCCAAAAATTGCTGGTCACGGGAATGTGGGAAGGGAGTACCTTGAGACAATCACTATTACTAGGGAGGTAGTGCTGGACAGGCTAATGGGACTCAAGGTAGACAAATCCCCTGATCCTGATGAAATGCATCCCAGGGTATTAAAAGAGATGGCGGAAGTTATAGCAGGCGCATTCGTTATAATTTATCAAAATTCTCTGGACTCTGGGGAGGTACAAGCGGATTGGAAAGCAGCTAATGTAACGTCTCTTTTTAAAAAAGGGGGCACACAAAAGGCAGGTAACTATAAGCCAGATAGTTTAACAACTATAGTGGGGAAAATGCTTGAAGAAATAGCGGGACATCTAGATAGTGCAATCAAGCAGACGCAACATGGATTCATGAAGGGGAAATCATGTTTAACTAATTTACTGGAATTCTTTGAGGATACAATGAGCATGGTGGATAGAGGTGTACCGATGGATGTGGTGTATTTAGATTTCCAAAAGGCATTCGATAAGGTGCCACACAAAAGGTTACTGCAGAAGGTAAAGGTACGCGGAGTCAGAGGAAATGTATTAGCAAGGATCGAGAATTGGCTGGCTAACAGAAAGCAGAGAGTCGGGATAAATGGGTCCTTTTCGGGTTGGAAATCGGTGGTTAGTGGTGTGCTACAGGGATAAGTGCTGGGTACACAACTGTTTACAATATACATCGATGAACTGGAAGAGGGGACAGAGTGTAGTGTAACAAAATTTGCAGATGACACAAAGATAGTGGGAAAGCGGGTTGTGTAGAGGACACAGAGAGGCTGCAAAGAGATTTAGATAGGTTAAGCGAATGGGCTAAGGTTTGGCAGATGGAATACAGTGTCGGAAAATGTGAGGTCATCCACCTTGGGAAAAAAATACAGTAAAAGGGAATATTATTTGAATGGGGAGAAATTACAACATGCTGCGGTGCAGAGGGACCTGGGGGTCCTTGTGCATGAATCACAAAAAGTTAGTTTGCAGCTGCAGCAGGTAATCAGGAAGGCGAATGGAATGTTGGCCTTCATTGCGAGAGGGATGGAGTACAAAAGCAGGGAGGTCCTGCTGCAACTGTACAGGGTATTGGTGAGGCCACACCTGGAGTACTGCGTGCAGTTTTGGTCACCTTACTTAAGGAAGGATATTCTAGCTTTGGAGGGGGTACAGAGACAATTCACTAGGCTGATTCCAGAGATGAGGGGGTTACCTTATGATGATAGATTGAGTAGACTGGGTCTTTACTCGTTGGAGTTCATAAGGATGAGGGGTGATCTTATAGAAACATTTAAAATAATGAAAGGGATAGACAAGATAGAGGCAGAGAGGTTGTTTCCACTGGTCAGGGAGACTAGAACTAGGGGGCACAGCCTCAAAATACGGGGAAGCCAATTTAAAACCGAGTTGAGAAGGAATTTCTTCTCCTAGAGGGTTGTGAATCTGTGGAATTCTCTGCCCAAGGAAGCAGTTGAGGCTAGCTCATTGAATGTATTCAAATCACAGATAGATTTTTAACCAATAAGGGAATTAAGGGTTACGGGGAGCGGGCGGGTAAGTGGAGCTGAGTCCACGGCCAGATCAGCCATGATCTTGCTGAATGGTGGAGCAGACTCGAGGGGCTAGATGGCCTACTCCTGTTCCTAATTCTTATGTTCTTATCTCCCTGTTTACATTCCAACAAGCACTTCAGGACTGTTCTATTTGACCCTTCCCTGAATCCCATCACTTTTCACACTGCATTTTTGGTTCCTACCTAAAAGTAACAGTTTTACTGCTTTCTATTCATCACACACATAAAGTTCACTTGCTTGCTCCACCGCTGCCAGAATACTGCTGAGATCTTTATTTTTAATGCACAGGATTCCAGTGCCATGTCCTACGTATGGGTAGTGTCGAAATTGATGTCAGAAGCCCTTGATTTTTTCCCTTCTTTTCCAATTTTTAGTATCTTTATCGGCATCATTCGCCCTGTGGGAGTGTCAGGAGGTTCTGTCTTTGCAAACGGTCTTTCCTGTTCTCTATCTCGCTCTCTCTCACACTGATGAGCAGTCTCCTCCCAGGAGGAGTTATTACTACTGGTTTGACTAGCAGTTATGGCAAGCATCATGCATTTTGCTTCAACATTTCCTCTAACTCCTATATTTTTAACTGACAATGTGTATGGTCTCTCTTTTCTTCATTGGTCCTCCTGCTTCTGATTTCGGATCCCTCATATTATACCATTCTTCCACCGTTTGCTCCAACATCTTATTTAAACCCTCCTGCTCTTTTTGCTTCACTTTGCATGTTCCTGATTTTTCTGGATTTCCTTACACCTTTGCCTTGAAGATAATCTATTGATGTGGCAAAGGTCATGCTTTCTTTGTTTTTTGATCTAATTGGGTGTTCAACTTTTGATGCAATTGCTCTGTTTGTTTTTTTTTTGGTCTCATTGAATTTCCAGACTGTGGCTACAATTTTTCTCTGCTTCTAATTGTATCTTTAGTTTTATAATTAGCTGTCCTTGCTGGAGCACAATCACAGCTTTCCATTTTTCAGATTTTAAACGCTTCACTTTGGTTCGCAGTTTAACCAACTCCCCTCGTTGTTGTATGTTTTCTGTTTGCTCAAGCAAGGGGATGCGCCAACCAAAACATTTTTCCACATATGTATGAATTGTAGAAACTAAATTATTTGGTGCACTCGACATTCTTATTGCTTTTAGCCTTTTCAAGTGTCAGCCCTGGCTCAGTTGGTAGCACTCTCACCTTTGGGTCAGAAGGTTGTCTGTCCAAGCCTTACTCCAGAAATGTGAGCACAAAATCCCCGCTGACACTCCAGTGCAGTACTGAGGGAGTGCTGCACTGTCGAAGGTGTTGTCTTTTGGATGTGACGTTAATCTGAGGCTCCGTCTGCTCTCTCAGGTGGATGTAAAAGATCCCATGGCATGTTCAAGGAAGAGCAGGGGAGTTATTCCTGGTTTCCTCGCCAATATTTATCCCTCAATCAACATCACTAAAAACAGATTATCCAATCATGTTTATGGGAGCTCGCTGTATGAAAATTGGGTGCTGTGTTTCCTACATTACAACAGTGACTACACTTCAAAAATACTTCATTGGCTGTAAAGTGATTTGGGATGTCATGAAAGGCACTACAGAAACGCATGTATTTCTTTTTTTCCCTTTCTTTTAATTGTGGGGTAGGCAACTGTCTATAAATCGGTCACAACCTAATATCCACCCAAAATCCTCAGGTCAGAACCAGTCGTTCCCTAACACTTGTTATTTTTAAAATTTTAACTCAGGCCCACCCAAGGACGCCAGAGGTTTGTGAATTTCCCAGGGTTATGGTTGCATCAAAGAGTTGTTAGTCCTGCAACAATAACCTCCATGTGTTTCATGTCCCAGTGTTTTAAACAACAAGATTTAATCTGCATTGATGAATAACAGTATTGTTCTTATACAACTGTTCGACAGTCTTACATTTTGACAGATAACTATTCATGGGTGCAGACAAAAATCTACCCAATATATGTAAGATCAGAACATCATTAACTTGTAAAGTGACAGTGGTGAAATCCAAGTTGCACATGAATTTTTGTTTCAGGTATGTGCAGAAACATGTTTTATTACTTTTTAAAATGCAATTAGTTACACCAGCTTGTATTTGAAACTTTTTATGCAATCAAGAAAGGAAATTCTGCATTTGTTTAATGTAAAATAAATCACACTTCTGCATTTTGTGATTGTGGTCTGTAATTTGCAGTCAGCGGCGAAGCAAAAGTAAGCTTCCTGCAAGGCCGTCGCAATCTCTGTGGCGAGAAGTTTGGCTTTTCCGACATGTCATTGAAATCAACGCAAGTTAATGGTGATTCCCAGCGAAGAGCTGCTGTGACATCAACAAGCTGTCTAAGCAACCAATCAAAACTCAAAATTCTCACAGACAGCGAAGCAAGAAGTGAGTAAGCGCCTTTGATTCTAACTTTTTTTAAATGTTAGAGAGAGCAAAACAAAGATTGGGACTCTAACATGGGAACAGGCAAACCTGAACTGGAAATGAACAAACTTTAAAAAGAAGTAATTTTCTTTAATATTTTTTTATTAAAATGGATAAATTTTACACTCCACAAAATTATGCTTCATTTTTCAGACACATAGCCTTTGTTTAGCAGTCAATACGCTGTTAAAACCCCAGTTACACCTAATTCAAAAGGGTCTAACTTTTAATGGGGTATTGAACACCCGCATTATCGTGGAAGAGCCAAAGTTTTTGTCAGTTTCCAAGATTTGACAAATTACACTGATTGCCGGTTGCGTGGTGTTGGGGGTGGCAGGAGGACATAGCGCAGCCTGTGGAGGAGCAGTGAATGACAGGCCGCAACTTCAGGATTTCTGCGTTGGGCTGCGCAAATTGTGGGCTGATATCTTACTGTACTTTCTAAAGAAAAGTCCAGTAAATACATTACAGGTGGTTCTCCTGTGTAAGAATGGTGAGTAGTTTTTATCGCACTGTTTATTTTAAACAAGTTAGGATTTTAAAATATCAGCCTGAGAAAATGTACTTACAAATATCGCACAGCGTGAATTTAATCCAAAATTATTTTCAGGTTTAACTGAACTTTATATACCAGTTTCACATCATGTAAAGGTGTTATGGCCCCTATTTGCTACTTGCTAGATCTTTGGTGCCTGCACATGTTAACATATGATTTTTTTTGTGTACATTTGCGCCAGAAAAAAAAATCGGGACTTTTGCCAAAGAAATATCTGAATTTGGCACAGTATTCTCCGAAGTTAGTCTGGGAGGGTGGAGCTTCAAGTCTGCGCTAAAAACTCTCTGGGCATGCGCGAAAAGCTGAAGTTGCCAGGGTATCAGAGACGCTGAAGCCCGCTCCCCCGAGAGGACTGCTGACCCACTGCTGCCGAAAGGGCCACAAAGGACCTCTTCTCCCGCTGGACCCAGTGTCACCGCTCCCCCCTGGCTGCACCCGCTGCAATCCTGGGCCGAACGGGCCTCCCGCTCCCAAACTTCAACGTGCGGGGGGCGCCATCCAGCCCGGGATTGCAGTGAGTCCAGCAGGGGGAGCAGACCTTTCGGCCCGGGATTGCAGCAGGACCAGCAGGGGGAAGCAGTGCTATGGCCCGGGATTTCAGCGGGGGAGCAATCCTTTCAGCCTGGAAACCTTCTTCCCTTGCTCCAAAGAGTTCCCTGTGGAAAAAAAAAGTATTTTATTTCGTACTCTTATTGCCTTGCTCCTGTCCTCTTGTGTGCCATGCCAATTCCTAAAGTTAACAGATGGGGTTTTTTTTGCGGTGCTTTTGGCCAGTGTGTGCCACGCTGAAAAAAATCATGGACAGCCAAAATCGGTTAAAGGGCCAAACATGACATGGAAATTAGTTTTCAACCAGACCTGCGGCAAAAAATCTTGCGTACAAAAAACTGGTGCTGACAGTCGCCACCGGCGTACAAATTTTGAGCAAAATTGCAAAATCATGATTGCTAAAAAAAAAATTAGCAGACACCAAAACAACGGCGCCCAATGGTGGCAAAAATAGAGCCCTATATATGTTTCTTTAAATAATGCATCGTTGCAGAATCTGGCACTAACCACATAGAAGCAAGAGTTTCATTGTACAAAGCAACAAATAAAACTATCGGTAGTAAAATAATATAATAATTGTAGTAATAAGATATAATTTTATTACAAAATCTCCTGTATATAAATCTCTAATGGCTATGGTCTTCAGTAGCCCTATTAATGACAGGTCTCTATCCTGACCCCACACTCCACAGTCTCAGAATAGTCTCACGGTGGAAAACCACAACTGACTGTTTTTGCTCAGTGAGGATTTCAGATTTGATCTGAAGTGGGAATAGACTGTCAATGCCTTGGCTCAGTGGTAGCATTATCATCTTTTAGTTGGAAGGCCATGGCTTCAAGCACCCCCCTGAACATAAGCACATAATCTAGGATGACGCTTCAGTACAGCACTGAGGGATTACTGCACTGTCAGATGTGCTGTCTTTCAGATGAGGTGTTAAACCGAGGCCCTGTCTGCCCTCTCAGGTGAATGTAAAAGATACCACACTATTGAATGAAGAGGCGTGGAGGTGTTCTGAACAGCATTTATTGCTCAATCAATACCACCAAAATCAGATTTACGTGACATTTATCCCATTGCTGTTTGTGGGATCTTGCTGTGCATACATTGCCTGTTATTTTTGCCCACAAAACAACTGATACTGTAATTCAAAAGTTTTAATTGGCTCTAATTGTTTTGGGACACCCCGAGAATATGAAAGGTATTATATAAGTTCTTCTCTTTGATGTAGAAATTACAAAATTTGGTCCAAAGAAATTCCCCAACTTGTTGAGATGCTTTTACCTTACAGTGAAGAGCTACTATGGTAATTACCATCCAGAATTTCAGATTTCACAATGGAAGAATTCTTAATTGAGAATTAAAACACAAAATGAAATCCAAATACAGAATTCTTCACAAACATAAAAATGTACTGAAATAAATCACATAAATAAATGTAATAGTGCCACACAAAGTCAAAAACATTTTGAGCAAATAGAAAGAATTATGAGCCAATACCACTAGGTTCTAACTTCCAGACCGTTAACTGCCATTTGAATTGACTGGCACTATGATTACGCCAATACAACATGTTAATATAACAATCTTTAATAAAATACAACAATATCTGATACTAGGCTAAGGAATCAACTACAGATGAACCTACAAATATTCCAGGTCAAACTCTCAAAGTGCACATTACACACTGCCCTTGCTCCTGGCTCCTTAATTCCTCTCCCAACTTGTCAAACACCTTCCTCTATTCTCTCACATTTGAAGCAGCAAATAATTAGTGTAATGTTTTTGGATGTGTAGCTTATGCTACCGATAGTGTGACCAACTCCATCACACATGAAGAGTGAAGAAGAAATAAAAGAAATATACAAGAACTGGGCATATAACTGGGAGAGTAATATAGCAGTATATAACAGAAAAGGCTGGAAATACTCAGCAAGTCACAGGCATGATGGGCCGAATGGCCTCATTCTATGCTGTAAATTTCTATGATTCTATGAAGTCAGGCATCATCTGTGGTGAAGTTGTTAACGTTTCAGGTCGATGATCTTTCGTCAGAATTGGAAAATGCGACAGATGTAACAGATTTAAGCAAGTACAGAGGTAGGGAAAAGGGCAGGGGACAGAACAAAAGGGGAGGTGTGTGATAGGGCGGAAGGCAAGAGGAATTAATTGCCAAAAGGGATAATGGTGTAAAAGGGAATAGCAGGTAAAGAATAAAAATAAAAACTGAATATGCTGGAAACAGTCAGCAAGTCAGGCAACATCTGTGGAAAGAGAAACAGGGTTAACGTTTCAGGTCAATGACCTTTCATAGAATCATAGAATGGTTAGAGCACGGAAGAAGACCATTCAGCCCATCAAGCCCGTGCCAACTCTCAGCTAGTCCCACTGCCCTGCCCTTTCCCCATAGCCCTGAAAAATGTTTTCCTTCAAATACTTATCCAACTCCATTTTGAAAGATAAGATTTGTATTTTATAGTATCTTGAACACTCTTGAACACTCTTAGTTCAACTTAACTCTATTTATTTGGGACATCTCAGACAGCCATGTGGAGCAAAGATGACATTCTTTCACAGACCTTCTCTTTCAATACAGCTCCCTATACCTCCTTGCTAGAGGGCGCTATACATTATATCAATACCTCCCAGCTGGAGGGCGCTATACATTATATCAATACCTCCCAGCTAGAGGGCGCTATACATTATATCAATACCTCCCAGCTAGAGGGTGCTATACATTATCTCATTACACCTTTGCTTTTATAAGAAACAAAAATGAATTAAAGTTAGCTTCAATATAAATGGGTATTAAACTTCTTATGAATACATGTATTAAACAATTACAAGTTTAACAAACAACAACAAAACTTGTCTTATTAATTCTTTATCCAAGTATCCAGTGTCCATGATTTCTTATTTCTGTACAAAGTGTTCCAGGTATTTTGGTATTGTGCAGATTCTGTTGCTTCGCCTCAAACTGATTGTTTCAGTGGTGTTGGATGCACTGATCGCTTTAGTCCCTTTATCAGTGCTCTGAGGGGAAACATCAAGAAATATATCCTTGTTGTCATGTGTTGTCGTTGAAGTGCTGTTTCGCGTGTTAGTTGGCAGTGTTGGCAGCGTATCGCCATCAGAATGCTTTCCTTCAGGTTTAGATGCTCCCGGACCAGTGTGCACAAATCATCGCATGACTTCTCTGTGGGTTTTGCTGGAGCGAGCAGATTTTTCATGAGGCCATACATTGGTGCCCAACAAACGGTGAGGAGGATCTCCCTTCGTTTGGCAGCGTTCGCTTCTCCTTCCAGCTCATTGGCCACGAAGTATTGGTCGAGTCGCTCCACTAAGATTTCCCAATCATCTCCCTCCGAAAATTTCTCCAGGATGCCCACGGTTCTCTACATTGTTGTGGTGGGGTTCGTCATCTGTATCTTGTTGCCAGTTGTTACGCCTAGAATAAAGAATGTGACCAGATACTGTAAGCTTAAAATAATATGTGACCGGAGTCCTTGATTGCAGGTCTCCAGAGTCTCTTTCTAGCCTGTGAGGCCTCCTTATGGATCCCTTGGGACTCCAGGGTATGAGCCCTCTGATGGTTAGACAAGGTATTTACAGGTTTACAGATATAACAGTTTGAATCTCACTGTTTCTCCTTCCTGCAGTGTAGGAAGTGCTGCAGCACCTCTGTTGTAGTAGTGTGCTTGTTTGGCATAGTTCCTTTCTTGGTTGACGATGACGTATTGTATGATTCTTGGTTTGATTTGTGATTGGGATGTTTGTCTTTGTGTGGCGATCGAGTAAGTGCTGTGCTGGTGAATTATCTAGGCCGTCAGTTTTTCGCCAGATGAGAAGGTTCATGTAGAAGTCATAAGGACATAAGAACATAAGAAATAGGAGCAGGAGTATGCCATTTGGCCCCTCAAGCCAGCTCTGACATTCAATAAGATCATAGCTGATCTGATCATGGATTCAGCTCCACTTCCCTGCCTTCTCCCCATAACCCCTTTACTCCCTTATCGCTCAAAAATCTGTCTATCTCCACCTTAAATATATTCAATAACCCAGCCTCCACAGCTCTCTGGGACAGAGCATTCCACAGGTTTACAACCCTCTGAGAGAAGAAATTTCTCCTCATCTCAGTTTTAAATAGGCGGCCCCTTATTCTAAGACTATGTCCCCTAGTTTTAGTTTCCCCCTCATTATCTTATAAATTTCAACAAGATTATCTCTCATTTTTCTGAACTCATATGTGTACAGGCCCAACTTACCCTCAAGTCAACCCCCTCATCTCTGGAATCAATCCAGTGAACCTTCTCTGAACAGCCGTTAATACAAGTATATCCTTCCTTAAATATGCAGACCAAAACTGTACGCAATACTCCAGGTGTGGCCTCACCAATACCCTGTACAGCTGTAGCAGGACTTCTCTGCTTTTATATTCTGTCCCCTTTGCAATAAAGGCCAACATTCCATTTGCTTTCCTGATCACTTGCTGTACCTGCATACTAACTTTTTGTGTTTCATGCACAAGGACTCCCAGGTCCCTCTGTACTGCAGCACTTTGCAATTTTTCTCCATTTAAAATATAATTTGCTTTTCTATTTTTTCTGTCAAAGTGGATAACCTCACATTTTCCCACATTATACTCCATTTGCCAAATGTTTGCCCACTCACTTAACCTGTCTATCTCCCTTTGCAGCTTTATTGTGTCCTCCTTACAATTTGCTTTCCCATCCATCAACAAACTTGGCTACATTACACTCGGTCCCTTCATCCAAGTCATTAATATAGATTGTAAATAATTGAGGACGCAGCACCAATCCTTGCGACATTCCACAAGTCATTGTTTGTCAACCGGAAAATTATCCATTTATCCCGACTCTCTGTTTTTTGTTAGTTAGCCATTCCTCTATCCATGCTAATGTATTACCCCAACCCCGTGAGCTTTTATCTTGTACAGTAACCTCTTATGTGGCACCTTATCGAATGCCTTCTGGAAATCCAAATACAATACATCGACTGGTTCCCCTTTATCCACCCTGCTTATTACATCCTCAAAGAACTCGAGCAAATTTGTCAAACATGATTTCTGTTATCTATTTAACCCTTGGTAACCTGTATCACGCCACCACCAGAGGGCCTACCTGTTGGAGTCCCAAGGGATCCCAGCATTCCTTGGGAGCACTGTATATAAGCAGACCACCCACACAGTACCTGCACTCTGGAGTCTTATTAAAGGAGCTAAGGTCACACTTACTCATTGCTCACACTACTCAGTTTCATCCTTTATTATGAGCATATCAATTTGCGATGAGATAATGAACAACCGCGTGAAAATGCAAAAGAACAGTTGGTATCCTGGAGAAGTTCTCAGAAGGGGACGATTGGGAGGCATTCGTGAAGAGACTCAGCCAATACTTTGTGGCCAATGAGCTAGAAAGAGACGCGAACGCTGCCAAACGAAGGGCAATCCTCCTTACCATCTGTGGGGTCACGAAGTATTGGTCTCATGAAGAATCTTGTACACTGGTCCAGGAGCACCTAAATCCTAAAGAAAGCATTTTGATGACGAGGTATCGGTTCTACATGTGTCAACGATCGGAGGGCCAGGAAGTGGCGAGCTACGTCGCCGAACTAAGACGCCTCACAGGACATTGCGAATTTGGTGGATTCCTAGAACAAATGCTGAGAGACTTTTTTGTGCTTGGCATTGGCCATGAGGTAATCCTTCGCAAACTATTGACTGTTGAAACTCCGAACCTGAGCAAAGCTATAACGATAACCCTGGCATTTATGTCCACCAGCGACAACACCAAGCAAATTTCGCAGCATAAAGAGGTTTCCGGCCAGTACTGTGCACAAAGTAACGTCGTTTTCGAGCAGGAATATACATGGCAGAATGTACATGCTGGCTGCGGCACGACCTCAGATGACCCAGAGTCTGCCATCAATTGTTAACATGAGGCAGTTAACACCCTGTTGGCGTTGCGGAGGTGATCATTGGGCCCATCAATGCCACTTCAAGCACTATGTGTGCAAGGCCTGCAGAACAATGGGACACCTCCAGCGAGTGTGCAGGCGAGCTGCAAACCCTGCAAACCCTGCAAACCACCACGTTGCAAAGGAAGATCGATCCACTGTGGATCAGGCTGAATTGGAGACTCGAACCAAGGAGGCAGAAGTGTACAGGGTACACACCTTCACCACAAAATGTCCACCAATAATGTTGAAAGTTGAACTGAACGGAATTCCAGTATCCATGGAACTGGACACGGGGGCGAGTCAGTCCATAATGAGCAAAAAGGCCTTTGACAGGCTGTGGTGCAATAAGGCACACAGCCCCAAGCTCAGCCCCATTCACACCAAGCTAAGAACTTACACCAAGGAACTGATCCCTGAAATTGGCAGTGCAGAAGTCAAGGTCTCCTATGATGGAGCAGTGCACGAACTCCCACTGTGAATTGTGCCAGGGGATGGCCCCACACTGTTTGGCAGAAGCTGGCTGGGAAAAATCCACTGGAACTGGGACGACATCCGAGCGCTTGCGTCCGTCGACGACGCCTCGTGTGCCTAGGTTCTGAGCAGATTTCCATCGTTGTTCGAGCCAGGCATTGGAAACTTCTCGGGGTCAAAAATGCAGATCCATTTAGTTCTTGGTACACGAGCCATCCACCACAAGGCACAGGCGGTACCGTATATGATGCATGAGAAAGTGGAAATTGAGCTGGACAGGCTGCAGTGTGAAGGCATCATCGCGCCGGTAGAATTCAATGAGTGGGCCAGACGGATTGTCCCGGTACTTAAAGGTGACGGCATGGTCAGAATTTGTGGGGACTATAAAGTAACGGTTAACGTTTTTCGCTACAGGACCAGTACCCGCTATCTAAGGCAGACGACCTATTTGCGACCCTGGCTGGAGGAAAGACATTCACCAAGTTGGACCTGACCTCGGCCTAAATGAAGCAGATGCTAGAGGAGTCTTCGAAAGGCCTCGCCTGCATCAACACGCACAAAGGTCTGTTTATCTATAACAGACGCCCGTTCGGGATTTGGTTGGCCGCGGTAATCTTCCAACGAAACCTGGAGAGCCTGCTAAAGTTGGTCTCTCGCACTGTGGTTTTCCAGGATGACATACTGGTTACAGGTTGGGACACCATTGTGCACTTGAAGAATCTGCAAGAGGTTCTCAGTCGGTTGGATCGCTTGGGACTCAGGTTGAAACGCTCGAAGTGTGTTTTCCTGGCACCGGATGTCGAGTTCTTGGGAAGAAAAATTGCAGCAGACGGCATCAGACCCACCGATGCCAAGATGGAGGCCATCAAGAACGCGCCATGACCTCAGAACGTGACGGAGCTGTGGTTGTTCCTGGGACTCCTCAACTATTTCGGTAATTTCCTACCCGGTTTAAGCACCTTGCTAGAACCCCTACATGTGCTACTGCACAAGGGAGATGACTGGGTATGGGGGAAATCACAAGAGGCCGACTTTGAGAAAGCCAGAAATCTGTTGTGTTCAAACAAACTGCTTGTCCTGTGTAACCCATGTAAACAATTAGTGCTAGCTTGCGATGCGTCGTCATATGGGGTCAGGTGTGTGCTACAACAGGCTGACGAATCGGGGATTTTGCAACCGGTCGCTTATGCATCCAGGAGTCTGTCCAAGGCCGAAAGGACCTACAGCATGAATGAAAAAGAGGCATTTACGGGGTGAAAAAAATGCACCAGTACTTGTTTGGCCTAAAGTTTGAGCTTGAAACTGACCACAAGCCGCTCATATCGCTCTTCTCTGAGAGCAAAGGGATTAACACCAATGCCTCTGCCCGTATCCAAAGATGGGCGCTCACGCTGTCGGCATACAACTATGTAATCTGCCACAGACCGGACACCGAGAACTGCGCTGATGCTCTCAGTCGGCTCCAATTGCCCACCACTGGGGTGGAAATGGCACAGCCAGCAGACTTGCTCATGCTAATGGATGCATTCGAAAACAAAAAGTCACCCGTTACGGCCTGCCAGATCAGGACCTGGGCCAGCAAGGATCCTTTACTATCCTGGTAAAAAACTGTGTCCTCCAAGGGAGCTGGTCAAGCATCCCAGCGGAGATGCAGGAGGCTATTAAGCCGTTCCACAGGCGCAAAGACGAAATGTCCTTGCAGGCGGATTATCTGTTGTGGGGTAATCGCGTGGTCTTGCCCAAGAAGGGCAGAGAAACATTCATTTGTGACCTACACAGCACCACCCAGGCATTGTAATGATGAAAGCCATAGCCAGATCCCATGTATGGTGGCCCGGCATCGACTCAGATTTAGAGTCATGCATGCGCCAGTGCAACACTTGCTCTCAGCTGAGCAATGCACCCAGAGAGGAACTGCTAAGTTTGTGGTCGTGGCCCTCCAAACCATGGTCGAGGATCCACGTGGACTATGCGGGCCCATTTCTAGGCAAAATGTTCTTGGTTGTCGTGGATGCTTATTCAAAATGGATTGAATGTGTAATAATGTCTGTAAGCACGTCCACGGCCACCATCGAAAACTTACGTTTGCCACACACGGCCTGCCTGATGTCCTAGTCAGCGACAATGGTCCGGGTTTCACCAGTGCTGAATTCAAGGAATTCATGACCCGCAATGGGATCAAGCATGTCACATCTGCCCCATTCAAGCCCGCATCCAACGGCCAGGCAGAACGGGCAGTTCAGACCATCAAGCAAAGCTTGAAACGCGTGTCGGAAGGCTCCCTGCAGACCTGGCTGCTGAGCTACTGTACCAGACTCCACTTGCTCACCGGGGTTCCCCCAGCCAAGCTGCTCGTGAAAAGGGTGCTCAAAACAAGGTTCTCTCTTGTCCACCCTGATCTCCATGATCACGTAGAGGGCAGGCAGCATCAACAAAGTGTGTACCATGACCGTGCAAATTTCTCACACGATATTGAGGTCAATGATCCTGTGTTTGTACTCAATTATGGACATGGTCCCAAATGGCTCGCTGCCACGGTCATAGCCAAAGAGGGGAGTAGGATGATTCTGGTCAAATTGGCCAATGGACTAACATGCAGAAAACATTTGGACCAAATCAAATTGCGGTTCACCAACAGCTATGAACAACCCGAAGAAGACACCACCAACTTTGACCCTCCAACACACACACACAAGTAGCAATCGACATCATGGTTGACCACAAAGCCGAACTCACCATCCCCAGCAGCCCAGCAAGGCCGGCTGCCCAGCCTAATGAAGAACTAACCAACTCACCCACACTCACATTTGTACCGAGACGATCGACAAGGGAGCGAAAAGCCCCAGATCGTCCCACCCTGTAAATAAGTGTACTATTAACTTTACGAGAGAGTGATGTTATGTATTTAACCCTTGGTAACCTGCATTACGCCATCACCAGAGGACCTACCTGTTGGAGTCCCAAGGGATCCCAGCATCCCTTGGTAGCACTGTATATAAGCAGGAACCATCCGCGCGGTACCTGCACTCAGGAGTCTTATTAAAGGAGCTAAGGTCACACTTACTCATTGCTCACAATACTCAGTTTCATCCTTTATTATGAGCGTATCAATTTCCCTTTCATAAAACCATACTGACTCTGCTTGATTGAATCATGCTTTTCCAAATGTCCCGCTACTGCTTCCTTAATAATGGCCTCCAAACTTTTCACAATGACAAATGTAAGGCTGACTGGTCTATAGTCACCACAATCTTTCTTTGTCTTCTTAATTTACCGCTTTGGCAGCTTAACTGCGTTCTCAACCTTTCCGTTGCTTTATGGATATTCTGGTGAGCTTGTTGTGTGATCGAATCCATATTCTGTGGCAAAGTTTGTGAAATGTTGTGAGTTGAAGGCAGGTCCATTGTGTTGTGTATGTATAATATGCTGTCGTTAGAGAAGTATTTCTTGAGGTGTTTGATGATGACAGTGGCATCTTTCTTTCCATGCAGATTGTCTATCTCGAAATAGTCCGATTATTAGTCCACTGTGCATAAGTAGTCTTTGCCATTGAATGTGAACATGTCACAACCAATCTTTTCCCACGGTTTCTGAGAGTGGTTGTGACTTATCAATGGTTCTTTTGGTTGGCTTGATTGATCGGCATTATATGTTTCACACTTTGAAACCTTGGGCTAGATTTTACATTTTTGTGCATATCGCCCAAAAATGGGCATTATTTCCGGCGTGGGAGGTAAAAAAGGCTTTTCAGATCACCGGCTTCTCGCCCATTCTCAAAGCATCGAATCTCCTTTTTGAAATTGGGCGTTACCGCGAGCGATATGAAATGGGCGGCAGTGTTAAATCTCGCTGACCTTCTGCCGTAAAGTGTCGCTGTCCTTAGCAACGGCATGGCAACGCTCAATTCCCCCGATTCAGGAGGTCAAGGGTCATCATGACATGCGCAGAAGAGGAGACAGAGAAAGAGGGAGCTGAGAGGAACTGAAGGCGTGTGTGGGTGTGTTGTGGAGGAAGGAGGGAGAGTTTAGAGTTTTACAGCAAATAGGGAAACAAAAATTAGCTGTTACCAGCCAGATATTTGCCCGAATTTGGCCTATATGGAGGGAGAGGAGGAGAGAGAGGAGCACATTGGAGGGCACAAAAGAGCGAGGAGGTTCTCGGACGATGCAAATGCCTCCCTCCTGCAGGAGGTCAAGATACGCTGGGGTGATTTGATACAGGGAGGGCGTGGGAAGCCCACCCCAAAGGCCTACCAGAAGATCTGGACCGAGATAGCAGAGATGGTCTCGTCGGTGACCAAAGAGATGCGTGAGGGCAACCAATGCCGCAAACAATGGAACGACCTTATGGGATCCGCAAGAGTAAGTATTACATTTATTTACATGTACTTATGTATTTATATAATTTGATTTGTAACAGTCATGAGTGACTATCAGCAGATGTGAGTTCTTTTACTTTTACCGGGAATGTTTTACTCAAAGCCTGTGGTCACGGTGCACGTCTTTAGGTAAAGAATGATAACTATTATAATAATCATGAATACATCTGTCGGTTATGTGTTGTATCAGTCTCTGGGACAGTACCTAGCAATGATATCACGCAAGGATCTCATGCCATGTCGTCCTGTCACCTTTTCCAGAAAAAGCTCTCGATGATGAGGTCCATGCAGAGGCGAACGGGTGGGAGGCCACCAGTCCCCAGCGACATCACTGAGATGGAGGAGCGGGTGCTCGCACTCGTGGAGAAGTACACCCGGACAGCCACGGAAGCATCTGCAGACCCTGAAGTGATGCCATGTGAGTAAAGCTTACACCATTGCATGATGTAAAGTCAATGGATGCCACACCCACTCATATCCGAACAATCATATATGATACATGATTTCTAAAATTGCCATAGAAATAATGCTGACCGAATGAAAATCATTGCAATGCAAATGTGTTGATGGTCATGAAACGTGATATCTGCGATGATTTTGAGAGCGGTGGTGCTTTTGTTGTGCATATGCTGTGTATAGCAGTGGACTCACCTTGTGACCCTAGCGCCCCCTTCTCCTCTAATAACCTCATTTGTGTTTTGCAGCTCAGCCAGCAGCGCGGCCCCAGGCAAGACCAGAGAGGCCAGAAGTTGGGAGTGCGGAGCCCGACTCTCCAGACGATCCTACATCTGGTGCTGAGGAGCTCCGATTCTCACCTGTCAATACGCTGGGTCTGTTCTCCACGGATGAGTGCACCGACTTCGAGCCATTCCAGCCCAAGGCCATCTAGTGGTCCTCCGGTCATTCCCGCCTCCACTCTGGAGGTAGCGGCCCTAAGCACCTCGCCACAGGGCACCCTATTTGTCCCCAGGATGGCGTCGACCTCGTGGAGGCCTCATGGATGCGGCAGGTCTGGTCCATGAGCGCCACATGAGATCGGAGAGATGGTACAATTGTCCAGGAGGACTGTAGACATTGGTGACCAGATCATCAAATCATTGGGGGGCATATCCCGACAGCTGGCCACCATGACTGAGTACAGGTCACCAGTGGGGATGGCGGAGGCCCTGGATGCGATAGCCAGGAACACTGCTGGTACAGTCCTCCCAGTGGTCCCAGAGCACGGCACTCCACCCCTAGGTTCGGCACCACCACTGCGAACGACAGATGAGAGCAAGTACCAAGATCCTGCTTCTGGATCAGAGAATGTTGCCCCCTCGGCTCCCCCCCGCTCCTGTACCCATGCAACAACTGCATCTGCTTTCACCCCCCAAATGAGGCACCGCCTGAGGAGCTCCTCGGCCAGGCACCGTGGAGCGAGGAGGGAAAGGGATAGAGGTGGGGAGAAGAAGGGGAGGGGGGAAGGAAAGTGAGGTTCATGTCTGCAGGTGATGGCTGTGTTATATCTCCATCTGGGTGTATGCAATTTGATGTAATGTACGGGGGGAGGGGACCACCCTCCTGCTTTGCATTCTTATTCTGTTTTGCTGGACATGTTGAATATTTGACTGATGTCAATGGTGGAAAAAGAGGGGTGTGGGCAGGGGTTGGATGTTTTTGCCCATGATACTTATGATTTCAGTCCAATGTTGGTATGAAATTTTTTTTATTGAACATAACTTTGTTGCGCATTGTCTCAGATAGCTGGACCATTATACACTGGTGATTCTTTAACATGAAAGGGTTAAATAAAACTTAACTTCAGTCAACGTAAATTTTAACTGGCACCAAGATGATGGGCACCACTGATGTCTGAGCTGCATACACACAGCAGTGTGTCAGCATTGTCACTCACAGCAACGTTCTTTCAGGCAAATCGTTCAAATATCAGCTCCTCATGTAAGAGTTTTGCAGCTATGTAGCCACCACGGGCCCTTTCCTGCGGTCTGGAGGGATTGTGGGCATGGTTGCATAGCCAGCCTGATTGTATGGCCCTAGATCAGCATCCAGATGCTCGTCATCCTCTTCCTCTCTCTCCTGAGGTGCAGCATCAGTCCCTTCTGGCAATTCTTGGCCTCTCCTGATAGCTAGATTGTGCAGCATGAAGTACACGACCACGAATTTAGTTACTTGCTCAGGGTTGTAATGTAGCTCCCCTCCTAAGTGGTCCAGGCATCTGAAGCGCTGCTTAAGCACAGTTATTGTTTTCTGGACCACATTGCGTGTGTCTCTGTGGCTCTGGTTGTATTGCTTCTCAGCCTCAGTGTGGGTGTCACGCAGGGGAGTCATCAGCCATGTGGCTAGGCCATATCGGTTATCACCAAGCATCCAGCATTGTCCTTGTGGCTGACTCTTAAAGCTGTCAGAGACAGCGCTCTCACGCAAGATGTGAGTCTCATCGAAGTTGCCCGGACATTTGGCATTCACTACCATTATGATCTGGTTGTGGTCAACAACTAGTTGGACCTTCAGGGAGTGAAATCCTTTTCTGTTACGAAAAAGCTCCAGGTCCTGAGAAGGTGCCCGCATGGCGATATGAGTGCACTCTATTGCTCCCTGCACCCTGGGGAACTAAGCAATGCGGTAGAATGCTCCAGCCCTGTCAGTCTGAGCCTCCGTGGTCATGGGGAAGCTGATAAAGTCCATCCTTCGCGCATACAGGGCCTCCGTGACCTGCCTAATGCAGCAATGGGTGGCATGGTGAGACAGAGGGGAAATCTCGGCCGCGGAGGCCCGAAAGGAACCGGACGTGTAGAAAGACAGTGCCGCGGTGATCTTGACCTCGACTGACACTGATGTCCCGATGGCAGGCTGCATATGTGGCCTGATGAGCTCACATATTTCATTGATCACCATCTTGTGGAAGCGCAGTCTCCGAAGGCAGGTGCGGTCGGACACGTCGAGATAAGACCTCTTTTCCCTGTACATGCAGGGTGTATATGGTCTGGCCCTCCTCTTCATTTTTGCATGTCTTAAATTGGGGACATAATGATGTGCATCACACATTGAGCCATCTGCACTCTGCAGCCTCTGCGTATTATGAAAGTATAATAGCGATTGATCAGAAGCAACAATTTCCTCACTAAAATACACCTAGAGTAAACCCCTAATAGTCCAAAGTCTGAAAATATGTCTGTTGAGATGGTCACTTCACCTGAGAAGAACTCCAGAGTCAATGCAAACTCCCCCAAAGTTGAAGCAGCCCTTTTGAATGAAGCGACCTGCAATTTAAAAAATGGCAGCCATACTGCTGGCTTTCGTTCAGAACAGTTACACTTTTTCTGGGTGTTTTTTTGGGCGAGCGATATTGTGGCCGATATGTGTGCGAGGTAGTGAAAGTGACGGTGGGCGATCTGCTGGGCGTTAGATTCGACAAAATATGGTCTTTACGACAAAAAAAAATGGCCGGGCAGTATTGTTGAATCTCGGCATTAATTCCATGCAGAAAGTAACACTGGGCGATATTATAGGCATTAATTTTGCCCTTTCTGATGATTCCGCCCAAAAAAAGTGGCCGAGCGGTAATATTTTTTCCAAGTGTTATGCACATGGGGAAAGTAATGCTCGGCAATAAGATTCCGAAAAATGCCTGTCAGTTTCAATTTTGTGGCTAAATGGGTGATATATGGGTGTTATATGTCATTTCAGCGGTAAAATGGACGTTAAGTGGGCGTTAAGCGTGCAAAAAATGAGGAAAGTCTAGCCCATAGTCTTTTATGTCACTCTTCAGTCCTGGCCAGTAAACGGATTCTCTGGAACATCGAAGAGTGCTCTCGATACCAGTGTGAGCAGCATGATGTCGCTACCGAATGTCGTATCTCATGAATTTTGGTATGACACAGCGATAGCCTTTGAAGACTATGCCACCCTGTGCTGTGAGTTCATCACAAAATTTGAAGTATGCATGCATTTCAGGCGGGCATTCATATGTCATCTCTGGCCATCCCGTTGTGATTTGTTGTATGACCAGTTGTAGTGTGGAATCGCTTGCAGTTGCGCATTGTATGGTAGTCAGTCCTTGTTTGGCGAGTGGGAGAAAGTCCACCGTGTGGATGCATTCCACTGCAATTCCTGTCGGTGATCTCTCCACGTTTTCAAGGTATACGTACGAGAGGGTGTGTGCTAGGTACATTTCTTTTCCTAGTTGATAACTTATTTCGACGTCATATTGTTTGAGCTTGGGTGCAGCGGATAACGGCTTGTGTCGTATTGCAACCAAATGCTTATGGTCTGTCCATAACGGGATCTTGATGTTTCTATTTTTCTGTTCCATTCCAAAGACTTGAACAAGCAGGTCTTTTTCGATTTGAGAGTATCACGTTTCTGCTGGAGTGAGCGCTCAGCTCGTGTATGCAATTGGTTGTCCCTGTTGCAGAAGGACAAACCCAAGACCCTTGCTCGAAGCAGCTCCTTGACCTTCGGTTGTGGTCAAAGCACCTGAGCACCAGAGAATCTGTCACGCGTCGTTTGATAGCTTCAAACACTTTGTCTTGTTCTTCAGTCCATTTCCAGACTGTGTCTTTATGAAAAAGCTGCCACAGAGACTTGCTGAGGTCTGAAAGATCTGGCAAGAATTTTGCGATGTACTTTGTCATGCGAACAAATCATTGTCATCATCATAGGCAGTCCCTCGGAATTGAGGAAGACTTGTTTCCACTCTTAAAATGAGTCCTTAGGTGGATGAACAGTCCAATATGAGAGCCACAGTCCCTGTCACAGGTGGGACAGATCGTCGTTGAGGGAAAGGGTGGGTGAGACAGGTTTGCCGCACGTGCTTTCCGCTGCCTGTGCTTGATTTCTGCATGGTCTCGGCGATGAGACTCGAGGTGCTCAGCGCCCTCCCAAATGCATTTCCTCCACTTAGGGTAATGTTTGGCCAGGGACTTCCAGGTGTCAGTGGGGATGTTGCACTTTTTCAGGGAGGCTTTGAGGATGTCCCTGTAACGTTTCCTCTACCCACCTTTGGCTCGGTTGCCATGAAGGAGTCCCGAGTAGAGGCACTTGCTTTGGGAGTCTCGTATCTGGCGTGCGAATGATGTGGCCTGCCCAGTGGAGATGATCAAGTGTGGTCAATGCTTCAATGCTGGGGATGTTGGTCTGGTAGATGATGCTAATGTTGGTGCGTCTGTCCTCCCAGGGGATTTGTAGGATCTTGCAGAGGCATCGTTGGTAGTATTTCTCCAGCAACTTGAGGTGTCTACTGTATATGGTCCATGTCTCTGAGCCATACAGGAGGGTGGGTATTACTACAGCCCTGTAGACCATGAGCTTGGTGGCAGTTTTGAGGTCCTAATCTTCAAGCACTCTTTTCCTCAGGTGGCCGAAGGCTGCACTGGCGCAATGGAGGCGGTATTGAATCTCGTTGTCAATGTCTGCTTTTGTTGATAAGTGGCTCTCGAAGTATGGGAAATGGTCCACGTTGTCCAGGGCCACGCCATGGATCTTGATGACTGGGGGCCAGTGCTGTGCGGTGAGGACAGGCTGGTGGAGGACCTTTGTCTTACGGATGTTTAGCGTAAGGCCCATGCTTTCGTTTGCCTCAGTGAATACGTTGACTATATCCTGAAGTTCAGCTTCTGTATGTGCACAGACGTAAGCATCATCCGCGTAATATAGCTCGACGACGGAGGTTGGGGTGGTCTTGGACCTGGCCCGGAGACTGCGAAGGTTGAACAGGTTTCCACTGATTCTGCAGTTTAGTTCCACTCCAGCTTGTTGACCGTGAGGTGGAGCATGAAAGAGAGGAAGATTGAGAAAGGGGATGGGGCGATGACGTAGCCCTGTTTGACATCGGTCCGGACATGGTTTGGGTCTGTAGTGGATCCATTGGTAAGGATGATGGTCTGCATGTCGTCATGGAGCAGGCGGAGGATGGTGACGTACTTTTGGGGGCATCCGAAACGGAGGAGGACGCTCCATAGACCCTCGCGGTTGACAGTGTCAAAGGCCTTTGTAAGGTCGAAGAAGGCCATGTATAAGGGCTGGTGCTGTTCCCTGCATTTTTCCTGTAGCTGTCGCACTGCAAAAATCATTTCCGTTGTGCCCCATAGGGGATGAAATCCGCATTGTGACTCCAGGAGGAGCTGCTCAGCCATGGGGAGAAGACGGTTGAGAAGGACTCTAGCGACGACTTTCCCAGTGGCTGATAACAGGAAGATTCCTCTGTGGTTGCCGCAATCGGACTTGTCCCCTTTTTAAAAGATGGTCATGATCACTGTATCTCTGAGATCTCTCAGCATGTTCTCCTCCCTCCAGATGAGAGAGATGAGGTCATATATTTGCGCCAGCGGTGCCTCTCCGCGGGGATTCCATCCGCTCCCATAGTCTTGTCGTTCTTTAGCTGTCTTATGGCTTTTTCTACCTCATACAGGGCTGGGGTTTTACTGAGGTGGTGGCAGGTAGCATGCTGCGGGATGGAGTTGAGAACACTCAGTTCAAAGGCAGAGTCTCGATTGAGGAGGTCTTCGAAGTGCTCCTTCCAGTGGGCCCTGACTGCCTCGGTGTCCTTGATGAGTGTTTCCCTGGTCTTGGCCAGCAGTGGGGGGGCCTTGGGTGTTTGGACCGTAGGTGGCCTTGATTGCGATGAAGAATCCTCGCATATCATGGCTGTCGGCCAGCTGCTGTATCTCCTGTGTTTTCTCCATCCACCACCTTTAGGTCCCGGGTTTTTTGAGCCATCTGTAATGCTGCTTTGCTGCTCGTGAGTTGGGTTGTTGTTTAAGGCTCAGAAATACCCTGCGCTTGCAATCTATTAGCTTTTGGATCTCCTGATCATTCTCATCAAACCAGTCCTGGTGTTTCCTGGTTGAGTGACTGAGTGTCTCTTTGCAGACACTGATTTTAGAGGCCTGGAGGGCAGACCAAGCACTGTGGGCATTCCGTGTCTCAGTCATCTTGGCACGCCAGATTAGCTGTGAGGCGCTGACTGTATAGGGCACTTTTAGCTGGGTCTTTAAGTGCCCTGGCATTGACTTTTTTGCAGCGCTGCTTCTGCTGTCCCCTCCGCTTTGGGGCTATTTTAATATCGATGATGGATCAAAATAGGCGATGGTCTGTCCAGCAGTCATCAGCTCCTGTCATGGCATGGGTAATGCGCACATCCTTGCGATCCCTGGCTCGGACGATAACATAGTCGATCAAGTGCCAATGTTTGGAGCGAGAGTGTTGCCACGATGCATTGTATTTGTCCATCTGGCGGAACAAGGTGTTGGTGATGACTAGTTCATGTTCGAGATATTTTGTCAGAAGCAGGGTACTGCTGGAGTTCGCTTTCCCTACCCCCTCTCTGCCAATCACGTGCCCCCAGAGGGCTGTGGTTCTTGCCGACCCCGGCATTGAAATCACTGAGGAGGATCAGTTTGTTGTTCACGGGGACGCGGGACAGGGATTTTTCGAGGTTGGAGACCCTCTTTGGTCTCATCTGTTGCATCGAGTGTTGGGGTGTATGCACTGATGACTGTGGCGCATTGGTTCTGGGATAGGGTGAGTCAGAGAGTCATGAGGCATTCGTTAACCCCGCAGGGGGAGTCTTTGAGACGGTTGACCAGCTCGATTTTGATGGCGAAGCCGACTCCTTGGAGGCGGCGTTCTTCCTCTGGTTTCCCTTTCCAGAAGAAGGTGTAACCTCCACCTTGTTCCTTGAGCTGACCTTCTCCTGTCCGCAGGATCTTGCTTAGGGCGGCGACATCGATATCAAAGCGTCTAAGTTCCTGGGCAACTATGGCGGTGTGGCATTCCGGCCTGTCGCTGTTGGAGTTGTCCATGAGGGTCCTGACATTCCAGGTCCCGAACTTCATGTTAGAGGAGTGGAATATGCCTGTGCGTGAGTTCTTTTAACTTGGGGTGGCCATTGCATACCGGCTACCACACAGGCTCAGCTGAGCAAGGTCTTGATCCAGTGGCAAGGCGTTCCAAGATGATTGGAGACCAGGCACTGCTGTATGGGGCTAGTTGCCTACGGCGAGATGTTGGCCGCAAGCTCAGCACTGAGTCGCCTTGATAGTAGCTGGTCCGAGGCTTGTTAGGGGCAAGCATTGGGAGGGTCAGTGGCCCACTGGAGTTCAGAGTGGGAGGTCAGGGGGGTCACAGGCATGGTACTCATCAGGCACTGGAGGAGGAGAAGAGGCCAGGTCACCAGTGGGGAAGGAGAGGTCCGGTCATTGCTGAAGGAGGAGGGGAGGCCAACCGCCATCGTAGGAGAGATACTCCATCCCTCTCGCAATGAAGGCCAACATTCCATTCGCCTTCCTGATTACCTGCTGCACCTGCAAACTAACTTTTTGGGATTCATGCACAAGGACCCCCAGGTCCCTCTGCACCTCAGCATGTTGTAATTTCTCCCCATTCAAATAATATTCCCTTTTACTGTTTTTCTTTCCAAGGTGGATGACCTCACACTTTCCGACATTGTATTCCATCTGCCATCCTTAGCCCATTCGCTTAACCTATCTAAATCTCTTTGCAGCCTCTCTGTGTCCTCTACACAATCCGCTTTCCCACTAATCTTTGTGTCATCTGCAAATTTTGTTACACTACACTCTGTCCCCTCTTCCAGGTCATCTATGTATATTGTAAACAGTTGTGGTCCCAGCACTGATCCCTGTGGCACACCACTAACCACCGATTTCCAACCCGAAAAGGACCCATTTATCCCGACTCTCTGCTTTCTGTAGGCCAGCCAATTCTCGATCCATGCTAATACATTTCCTCTGACTCCACGTACCTTTATCTTCTGCAGTAACCTTTTGTGTGGCACCTTATCGAATGCCTTTTAGACATCTAAATACACAACATCCATCGGTACACCTCTATCCACCATGCTCGTTATATCCTCAAAGAATTCCAGTAAATTAGTTAAACATGATTTCCCCTTCATGAATCCATGTTATGTCTGCTTGATTGCACTATTCCTATCTAGATGTCCCGCCATTTCTTCCTTAATAATAGCTTCAAGGATTTTCCCCACTACAGATGTTAAACTAACCGGCCTATAGTTACCTGCCTTTTGTCTGCCCCCTTTTTTAAACAGAGGCGTTACATTAGTTGCTTTCCAATCTGCTGGTACCTCCCCAGAGTCCAGAGAATTTTGGTGGAATATAACGAATGCATCTGCTATAACTTCCGTCATCTCTTTTAATACCCTGGGATGCATTTCATCAGGACCAGGGGACTTGTCTACCTTGAGTCCATTAGCCTGTCCAGCACTACCCACCTAGTGATAGTGATTGTCTCAAGGTCCTCCCTTCCCACATTCCTGTGACCAGCAATTTTTGGCATGGTTTTTGTGTGAAGACCGAAACAAAATAATTGTTTAAGGTCTCAGCCATTTCCACATTTCTCATTATTAAATCCCCCTTCTCATCTTCTAAGGGACCAACATTTACTTTATATATCTGTAAAAGCTTTTACTATCTTTTTATGTTTTGCGCAAGTTTACTTTCGTAATCTATCTTTCCTTTCTTTGTTGCTTTCTTAGTCATTCTCTGCTGTCGTTTAAAATTCTCCCAATCTTCTAGTTTCCCACTAACCTTGGCCACCTTATACGCATTGGTTTTTAATTTGATACTCTCCTTTATTTCCTTGGTTATCCACGGCTGGTTATCCCTTCTCTTACCGCCCTTCTTTTTCACTGGAATATATTTTTGTTGAGCACTGTGAAAGAGCTCCTTAAAAATCCTCCACTGTTCCTCAATTGTGCCACCGTTTAGTCTGTTTTTCCCGTCTACTTTAGCCAACTCTGCCCTCATCCCACTGTAGTCCCCTTTGTTTAAGTATAGTACGCTCGTTTGAGACACTACTTCCTCACCCTCAATCTGTATTACAAATTCAACCATACTGTGATCACTCATTCCGAGAGGATCTTTTACTTGGAGATCATTTATTATTCCTGTCTCATTACACCGGACCAGATCTAAGATAGCTTGCTCCCTTGTAGGTTCTGTAACATACTGTTCGAAGAAACAATCCCGTATGCATTCTATGAATTTCTCCTCAAGGCTACCCCGTGCGATTTGATTTGACCAATCGATATGTCGGTTAAAATCCCCCATGATTACTACCGTTCCTTTTTCACATGCCTCCATTATTCCCTTGATTATTGCCCGCCCCACCGTGAAGTTATTATTTGGGGGCCTATAAACTACGCCCACCAGTGACTTTTTCCCCTTACTATCTCTAATCTCCACCCACAATGATTCAACATTTTGTTCATTAGAGCCAATATCATCTCTCACAACTGCCCTGATATCATCCTTTATTAACAGAGCTACCCCACCTCCTTTCCCTTCTTGTCTATCTTTTCAAATTGTCAGATACCCCTGTATGTTTAATTTCCAGTCTTGGCCACCCTGCAACCACGTTTCTGTAATGGCCACCAAATCATACCCATTTGTAATGATTTGTGCCGTCATCTCATTTACTTTATTTCGAATGCTGCATGCATTTAGGTAGAGTGTTTTAATACTAGTTTTTAAACCATGATTTTTAGTTTTGACCCCTCCTGCAGCTCCTTTATATTCATACATGTTGTCCCTTCCTATCACCTTGTGGTTTACACTTACCCCAGTGCTACTGTGCTCTGTTGCCTCCTGCCTTTTGCATTCCTTCTTGGGATCCTGTTCATCTGAGCTCTCAGCTATTCTAACTAGCTCAGAGCCCTCTCCTGTGTTCCGATACTCCTTGCCTTGAGGCACCGAGCTTTCAGGCTTGCCTTTTTATTACACTTTGACCCTTTAGAATTTTGCTGTACAATGGCCCTTTTAGTTTTTTGCGTTGGGTTTCTCTGCCCTCCACTTTTACTCATCTCCTTTCTGTCTTTTGTTCTGTCTCCATTTTGTTTCGCTCTGTCTCCCTGCATTGGTTCCCATCCCCCTGCCATATTAGTTTAACTCCCCCCCAACAGCACAGCAAACACTCCCTCTAGGACATTGGTTCCGGTCCTACCCAGGTGCAGACTGTCCGGTTTGTACTGGTCCCATCTCCCCCAGAACCAGTTCCAATGCCCCCGGAATTTGAATCCCTCCCTGCTGCACCACTGCTCAAGCCACGTATTCATCTGAGCTATCCTGCGATTCCTACTCTGACTAGCACGTGGCACTGGTAGCAATCCCGAGATTACTAATTTTGAGGTCCTACGTTTTAATTTAGCTCCTAGCTCCTTAAATTCGTCTCGTAGGACCTCATCCCTTTTTTTACCTGTGTCGTTGGTACCAATGTGCACCATGACAATTGGCTGTTCACCCTCCCTTTTCAGAATGTACTGCACCCGCTCCGAGACATCCTTGACCCTTGCATCAGGGAGGCAACATACCATCCTGGAGTCTCGGTTGCGGCCGCAGAAACGCCTATCTATCCCCCTTACAATTGAATCCCCTATCACTATCGCTCTCCCACTCTTTTTCCTGCCCTTCTGTGCAACAGAGCTAGCCACGGTG
Organism: Pristiophorus japonicus; assembly: GCF_044704955.1. Lineage (NCBI taxonomy): Eukaryota > Metazoa > Chordata > Chondrichthyes > Pristiophoridae > Pristiophorus > Pristiophorus japonicus. The sequence goes on from NC_091978.1 coordinate 194,991,390, forward strand.
CCATCAACTTGGCTGTTGCTGCCCTCTCCTGATGAGTCATCCCCCTCAACAGTACTCAAAGCGGTGTATCTGTTTTGCAGGGGAATGACAGCAGGGGACCCCTGCACTACCTTCCTTGCACTGCTCTTCCTGTTAGTCTTCCATTCCCGAGCTGGCTGTGGACCCTTCACCTGCGGTAAGACTAACTCGCTACACGTGCTACTCACATCATTCTCAGCATCGTGGATGCTCCAGAGTAAATCCACCCTCAGCTCCAATTCCGCAACATGGACCGTCAGGAGCTGGAGACGGATATACTTCCCGCACACGTAGTCGTCAGGGACACCGGAAGTGTCCCTGAGTTCCCACATGGTACAGGAGGAGCATATCACGTGACCGAGCTCTCTTGCCATGACTTAACTCTTAGAGACACTTAAATTGGCAACAACAATGCTACAGTTTACTCGCTGTTATAGAAGAGAAAAAATAAAAACTACTCACCAATCCAGCCATTGACGTATGACCTGCACACCCAGCAGTGTGTCAGCCCTGTAAATAACACCAATGTTCTTTCAGGCAAAGTGATCATTGATGAGCTCCTGATGTAAGGCTCTTGCAGCTATCATGCCACCATGGACTCTTTCATGCGATCTCCAGGGGGGGCGGGGGCATGGCTTCAGCGTCAGCCTGATTGTCTGGGCCTATGTCAACGTCCGCCTCCTCGTCCTCCTCTTCCTCTCTGTGGTGAGGTGCACTGTCAGACTCATCAGGCAATTCTTGTCCTCTCCTGATGGCCAAGTTGTGTAGCATGGAGCACACCACCATGAATTGACCTACCTGCTCAGGGTGGTATTGGAGATCGCCTCCTGATTGGTCCAGGCATCTAAATCGCTGCTTCAGCACGCCAATGGTTTTTTCCACAATATTGCGAGTTGCTCTGTGGTTCTTGTTGTATCGCCCCTTGGCCTTGATGTGGGTGTCATGCAGGGGGGTCATCAGCCAGGTGGCGAGGCCATATCCTTTGTCTCCGAAGCATCCAGCATTGACCTTGTGGCTCATTGTTAAACAAGTCAGATACAGTGCTCCCACGCAGCATGTGGGCATCATGGATGTTGCCTGGAAATTGAGCATTCACTACCAGTATAATTTGCTGGTGGTCGACAACCAGTTGGACATTCAGAGAGTGGAATCCCTTGTGGTTCCTGAAAACCTCTGCATCCTGAAAAGGTGCCCGCACCGCGATGTGCATACAGTCTATTGCTCCCTGCACCTTGTGGAAGTTTGCAATTCTGGAGAATCATAGAGCCCTCTTATTCTGTGCCTCCCTGGTCATAGGGAAGCTGATCAAGTCCCTCCTGTGTGCATACAGGGCTTTAGTGACCTGTCTAATGCAGTGATGTGTGGTATCCTGAAAAAGTCCGCAAATATCGCCAGCTGTGGCCTGCAAAGAACCAGAGGCATAGAACGACAGTGCCGTAGTGACATTGACCTCAACAGACAATGCAGTACTGATGGTGCTGGCAGGCTGCAGATCTTCCCTTATCAGCTGGCATACCCCAGTGATAATCTCTTTGTGGAAGCGCAGTCTCTGAAGACAGGTTGTGTCGGGCACGTCGAGGTAAGAATGCTTCTCCTTGTCCTTGCGGGGAATGTAACGTCTTGTCCTCCTCACCTGTCTGTCACTTCTTACATTGGGCACATAATGCAGTGGAGCGTTCCTTCGGCGATGTCAAGTATTTGGTCACCAAGATAGGGTGAGAAAGGACAGGCCCCATTGCAGTCGCTTTCTGTTTTCCACCGATTGCTCACAAACAAGGAATGTCCCGATGAAGATGCCTCTTCAATTCCAATTGGTCACAGTGTGGTCAAGATGTTTGTAGAGATGTTCACATCAACTCCAGCGACCTGCAGAGTACCTCCGAACTCCGCCGAGACAGCTACCTTTTAAAGGATGTGACATGAGATCTAGAACATGGTGTCCATAACGCTATGATTTATTCTGGTTAGTTCAACATTTTGTGGGCTGTTCTTTAGGCGAGCGATATTGTGGGCGATATGTGTGCGAGGTGGTGAAATTGACGATGGGCAATCTCCATGGCCACTAGTTTGGGTAAATATGCTCTTTACAACAAAAAACAGTGGGCAGGCGTGAATATTGAATCTCGTCATTAATTCCGTGCGGAAACTAATGCTGGGCGATATTATGGGCGTTGAATTCGCCCATTCTGCTGATTCCGCCCCAAAGAAGTGGGCAGGCAGTAATATTTTTTCTCGGCGTTAAGCTCATTGGGAAAGTAAGCTCGGCAATAAGTTTCCGAAAAATGCCCACCAGTTTCCATTTTGTGCCAAAATGGGTGATATATGGGCGTTATACATCATTTCAGCGGTAAAATGGGCATTAAGTGGATGTTAAGCATGCAAAAAAAGTGGAGGTTCTAGCCCCATGTATTTTATAGTTTCTTGAACACTCTTAATTCAACTTAACTCTATTTATTTGGAAGATCTCAGAAGGCCACGTGGAGCTTAAGATGGCCTTCCTTCACAGCGTCTCTCTCTCAATACAACTCCCTATACCTCCTAGTTAGAGGGCGCTATACATTCTATCGATACTTTCTAGCTTGAAGGCGCGATACATTATCTCATTATAGTCCAGGCCTACGCGATTCCAGCTTTTTCGTGCATAAGAGGAAGTCCTCTTCCCGTACCCTACACATCGAATCTAGGCCTCTGACCGGAATCGACAGTGCTTCCGGTCTGCGGCATTCGTCCAAAGGAAGCCTCCGACCAGAATTTCAGCCTCAATAACCAGATAATGGCCTAGAAATGGGACCACTTAACGCCACGAGTTACCACCGCAATCCAGTCAAAAAATGGTAGCCGCCAATCTAACGCTCTTCTTTGGCATGAGACTTGGCGGCTGCTATTTTGGTGAGGGTCTTAGCACTGGAAATGTAAATTAAAAGAGGGTGACGCCACACGCCGACTTAATGTCACTTCAGCAAACTTTAACCTTAGCACTGAATTCAGTGCTGTGTCCAAAGCTCGCATTGAAAACCCAGCATTCAGCAGACTGACAGAGATGCTTTCAAAACCTCAGGTAAGTTTGCATTTAAGCTTTTGGACTGGATTTTTAAAATTGAAGTAGTGGCTTGGTGCAATGTACGCTAAAAGTTTTTTAAGTGTGCAGGGAGTGCAGTGAGTGCTGCTGGATGTTTGCAATGCTTCGGAGGTAAAGGAAGGCCTCTGAGAAGACAAAAATGTTGGAAATATTCAGCAAGTCAGGCAGCATCAGTGGAGAGAGAAACAGAGTTCATGTTTCAGGTCAAGATGCTGCCCGACCTGCTGAGTATTTCCAGCATTTTCTGCTTATATTTCAGTTTTACAGCATTCACTCACAGAAGAGGAAGAAGCAGAAATAGAGGAAGCAGAAGGAAGGATGCAACCCAGACAGCTCCTTTATGGCCAGGATATGCGTGATGCAATCATCAGCCTGTGGTTCCAGTGACCAGAACCCTAATTTCCCTTTCCATATTTGTCTGACACCTTACCTTCTCTCTGTTACTGACCATCACAGCGTCCTCTTGGCCACAATGCTGAAATGAAAGCCATCACAAAGCAGTTTTTTATTTATTCATTCGTGGGATGTGGGTGTCAATGGCAAGGCCAGCATTTAATGCCCATCCCTAATTGCCCTTCAGAAGGTGGTGGTGAGCGGCCATTATTATTAAAATGGAGAGAAACTACAAAATACTGCAGTACAAATGAAAGGTTATTGCACAAGATAAGAGCTCACGAGGTTGGCAGTAATCATCATAGGCAGTCCCTCGAAATGAGGATGACTTGCTTCCATGCCAAAAAGGGATGAGTTCACAGGTGTTTCAATGATATTCCAGGTCCCGAACTATATATTATTGGCGGTAATATATTAGCATGGATAGCGGATTGGCTAACTAACAGAAAACAAAGAGTGGGGATAAATGGATCATTTTCTGGTTGGAAAACTGTAACTAGTGGGGTGCCACAAGGATCGGTTCTGGGGCCTCAACTATCTACAATCTATATTAATGACTTGGATGAAGGGACCGAGTGTAATGTAGCCACGTTTGTTGATGATACAAAGATGGATAGGAAAGCAAGTTGTGAGGAGGATACAAAAAATCTGCAAAGAGATAAAGACAGGCTAAGTGAGTGGGCAAACATTTGGCAGACAGAGTATAATGTGACAAAGTGTGAGGTTATCCATTTTGGCAGGAAAAATAAAAAAGCAAATTATTATTTATGTGGAGAGAAACTACAAAATGCTGCAGTACAGAAGGTCCTGGAGGTGCTTGTGCATGAAACATAAAATGTTAGTATGCAGGTACAGCAAGTAATTAGGAAGGCAAATGGAATGTTGGTCTTTATTGCAAGGGGATGGAGTATAAAAGCAGGGAAGTCCTACTATAACTGTACAGGGTATTGGTGAGACCACACCTGGAGTACTGCGTACAGTTTTGGTCTCCTTATTTAAGGAAGGATATACTTACATTGGAAGCAGTTCAGAGAAGGTTCACGAGGTTGATTTCGGAGATGAGGGGGTTGATTTAAGAACAACGGATAAGCAGGTTGGGCCTATACTCATTGGAGTTTAGAAGAATGAGAGGTGATCTTATTGAAACAAATAACATACTGAGGGTGCTTGACAAGGTAGATGCAGAGACGATGTTTCCACTCATGGGGGAATCTAGAACGAGGGGGCATAGTTTAAGAATAAGGGGCTGCCCATTTAGAATTGAGATGAAGAGGAATTTCTTCTCTGAGTCATAAATCTGTGAAATTCTCTGACCCATAGTGCTGTGGAGGCTGGGTCATTGAACATATTTAAGGTGGAGATAGACAGATTTCTGAGCGATAACAGAGTGAAAGGTTATGGGAAGCGAGCAGGGAAGTGGAGCTGAGTCCAAGATCAGATCAGCCATGATCTTATTAAATGGCGGAGCAGGCTCGAGGGGCCTAATGACCTACTCCTGCTACTATTTCTTATGTTTTTATGTTTTTATGTTCTTGAATCACTGCAGTACTTGTGGTGAAGGTACTCCCACACTGCTGTTATGGAGGGAGTTTGACCCACGACGATGAAAGAATGGCGATATATTTCCAAGTCAGGCTGATGTGTGACTTGGAGGGGATCTTGGAGGTGATGGTGTTCCCAGGCACCTGCTGCCCTTGTCCTTCTAGGCATTAGACATCGTGGGTTTGGGAGGTGCTGTTGAAGAAGCCTTGGCATGTTGCAGCAATGCATCTCGCAGCCACAGTGCACCGGTGGTGGAGGGAGTGAATGTTTTAAGGTCGTGGATGGGATGCCAATCAAGTGGGCTGCTTTGACCTTGATGGTGTTGAGCTGCACTCTTCCAGGCAAGTGGAGATAATTCTATCACACGCCTGAGTAATGCCTTGTAGATGTTGGAAAGGTTTTGGGATGTCAGGAGGTGAGCCACTCTCTGCAGAATACCCAGCCTCTGATCTGCTCTTGTATTGATGTGGCTGGTCCAGTTAAGTTTTGGTCAATGGTGACCCCCAGGATGTTGATGGTGAGGGATTCGGTGATGGTAATGCCGTTGAATGTCAAGGGGCGGTGGTTAGACTCTCTCTTGTTAGAGATAGTCATTGCCTTGCACTTGTGTGGCACGAATGTTACTTGCAACCTATCAGCCAACTTGTTCTGGTTTCCCGCCTCTCGGGGTTGTCTCATCCAGGTAATGGCTCTGATCACTGACCAGTTCATATCTGATCTATCTCTGATAAGTTCACATTGCTTAACAATTGGCCCTCCATCTTTTCCCATTACCTGTGATGAGTTGCCTTATCCTGGCCATTGTAATTTCCCAGACCATCCCCGTTTATTAAATGTGGATTTCAAGTACAACTTGGAAAAGCACCTGGGCCTCTCCCACAAACAGGCTTCCAGCTTTTCTGCAGTGAGAAATATTAAAATGCAATGTTCAGATAATGTCCAACAATCCTTGGGGAGCCAATGCCTGCAAGAGCAGTAAAGAAAAAATGTTGAAACTAAAAGATAAAAGTGCTCTTGCAGTTAAAGAAAAATAGTTGAAATAATAAATAAATATTTTCTTCATAGCCACTCCATTTGCTAGGTTAGTGGGACATAATATTAATAAATCCACAATGCTGGATGGTTTAGACTTAGGGTTTTCGTTATTTGTTCACGGGATGTGGGCGTCGCTGGCAAGGCCAGCATTTATTGCCTATTCCCTAATTGACCTCGAGAAGGAGGTATTGAGCTGCCATTTCAGAGGGCAGTTAAGAGTCAACCACATTGCTATGTGTCTGGAGTCACATATATTCCAGACCAGGTAAGAACGGGAGATTTCCTTCCCTAAAGGACATTAGTGAACCAGATGGGTTTTTATGAGAATCTGTTAGTTTCATGGTCACCATTGCTGATACTAGCTTTTTATTACAGATTTATTTAATTAACTGAATTTAAATTCCCCAACTGCCATGGTGGGATTTGAATTCATGTCTCCTTATCGTTAGTCCATGCCTCTGGATTACTGGTCCAGTGACATTACCACTATTCTACCATTCCCGGTGTTGAAAGCGATAATCAAGGAACTTTATCAATCACATATTATCATCCTAAAAGAAGCTCAAAACATCGTTCAGGTTCTGAAGGATTGGAAAGCGGCAAATGTTTTCCCTACATTTAAAATGGACAGCAGAACTGATTCAGGCAATTACAGGCCCATTATTCTAAAAATCAATAAATCTATAATGAAACCTATTCTAAGACACATAGTATAGGAGCACCTGCACAGCAATAATTTAATAAGAGACAGTCAGAATGGATTAACATGTGAATCCCTTGTCAGCCATACCTCCTTGACTTCTTTCAATAGGGTACAGATAATTGATAAAGTAGAAAGTGGTACATTGTTATAATGTCTTTCTAACTGTTAAACTGGAACTCACATGATCCAGAGTAAATGATGGGATTGGATAATTGTTATGTATTGAATAAAGTGTCTGGCCAGATATTGGAAGCCCAAAGTAATGTGTGACCGTAGTCCTTTATTGCAGGTCTCCAGAGTGCCTCTCCAGCCTGTGAGGCCTCCTTATGTACCTGTGTTCTCAAGGGATTGTGGGATCCCTTGGGACTCCAGGGGATAAGTCCTCTGGTGGTTAAACATTGTATTTACAGGTTTACATATATAACAACACTCCCCCCCCTCCAAAGTCAATAGTGTAACCATTTACAATGTGAGTCGATCTGGGGCCTTCCTTTCCCTGGTTGATCGTCTCGGTGCAAATGCTGGTTTTGGTGAGTCGTTTGTTGGGTCCTTGCTGGGCTGCTGGGTGTGGTGAGTCCTGCTGGGCTGCTGCAGGTGATGGGTTCTGCTTCGTGGTCAACCACTGGGTCGGTTGCCACTTGTGTGAGTGTTGGGGATCAAAAAAGATAGAGTCTATTGTGGGTTGTTCTGGATAGTCTGTGAATCTGAGTTTGGTTTGGTCCAAGTGTTTCCTGTCGATGAGTCCATTTGACAGTTTGACCTGAAACACCCTACTCCCCTCTTTGGCCATGACAGTGCCGGGAAGCCACTTGGGACCTTGTCCATAATTTAACACAAATACAGGATCATTAATCTCAATTTTGCGTGACACATTTGCGTGAGCATGATATGTATTCTGTTGAAGCTGCCTGTTCATGTAGATCAGGGTAGACTAACGAGAGTCTTGTCTTTAGTGCCCTTTTCATGAGCAGTTCAGCAGGGGGAACCGCAGTGAGCGAGTGGGGTCTTGTGCGGTAACTAAGCAGGACTCGGGATAGGCGAGTCTGCAGTGAGCCTTCAGTTACCCTCTTCAAGCTCTGCTTGATTGTTTGCACTGCTTGCTCTGCCTAACCATTGGACGCTGGTTTGAACGGGGCCGAAGTGACATGTTTGATCCCATTGCGGGTCATGAACTCTTTGAACTCGGCACTGGTGAAGCACGGCCCATTGTCACTTACAAGGACATCAGGCAGGCCGTGTGTGGCAAACATGGCCCGCAGGCTTTCAATGGTTGCAGCAGACGTGCTTACCGACATTATCTCACATTCAATCTATTTGGAATATGCATCTACAACCACAAGGAACATTTTTCCCAAGAATGGGCCTGCTTGGTCTACATGGACCCTGGACCATGGTTTGGAGGGTCAGGACCATAAACTTAGTGGCGCCTCCTCTGGGTGCATTGCTTAACTGGGAACATGTGTTACATTTGTGCACGCAGGACTCGAAGTCTGCATCGATACCGGACCACCACAAGTGGGATCTAGCTATCGCTTTCATCATTACAATGCTTGGGTGGGTACAGTGGAGGTCACTAATTAAAGTGTCCCTGCCCTTTTTGGCACCACTACCTGATTACCCCACAGGAGGCAGTCTACCTGTATGGACATTTCATCTTTGCGCTGCTGGTACGGCTTTATTTCTTCCTGCATCTCTAACGGGACACTAGACCAACTCCTGTGGAGCACACAGTTTTTTACTAAGGACAGTAAGGGGTCCTGGTTCGTCTAGGTTCGAATCTGTCGGGTGGTAATAGGTGATTGCTCACTTTCGAATGCTTCCATTACCATGATTAAATCTGCGGGCTGTGCCATCTCCACCCCTCTGATATGCAATGGCAGCCTACTGAGAGCATCGGCACAGTTTTCTGTGCCTGGCCTGTGGTGGATGGCGTAGTTGTATGCAGACAACGTGAGCGCCCATCTCTGGATGCGGGCTGATGCATTCGTGTTTAGCCCCTTACTTTCAGAAAAGAGGGATATAAGTGGCTTATGGTCAGTTTCCAATTCAAATTTGAGCCTAAACAGATATTGATGTAGTTTCTTTACCCCATAAACACACGCTAATGCTTCTTTTTCAATCATGCTGTCGGCCCTCTCAGCCTTAGACAGACTTCTGGATGCATAAGCAACCGGTTACAATTTCCCAGATTCATTAGCTTGTTGCAATATAAACCTGACACCGTATGACGACGCATCACATGCTAGTACCAAATGCTTACACGGATCATACAACACAAGTAATTTGTTTGAGCATAACAGTTTTCTAGCTTTCTCAAAGGCATTTTCTTGGCTTTTGTCCCATACCCATTCATCTCCTTTACGCAGTAAAAAGTACTGTGGTTCTAACAGTGTGATAAGATCCGGTAAAAAGTTACCAAAGTAGTTCAGGAGCCCAAGAAATTACCACAACTCCATCACATTCTGTGGTCTCGATGCATTCTTGATTGTCTCAGTCTTCGAAACGGTGAGCCAGATGCCATCCGCCGCGATTCTTCTCCCCAGGAACTCCACTTCAGGTGCCAGGAAAAGGCACTTCAAGCATTTTAACCTGAGCCCCACACGATTAAGCCAACTAAGAACCTCCTCCAGGGTCTGCAGATGCTCGACGGTGTCCCGACCTGTAACCAAGATGTCGCCCTGGAAGACCACAGTGCGCGGGATGGACTTCAGCAAGCTTTCCATGTGCCTCTGGAATATCGCCGTGGCTGATTGAATCCCAAATGGGCATCTGTTGTAAATGAAGAGACCTTTGTGCGTTTTGATGCAGATGAGGCCCTTCGATGATTCTTCCAGCTCCTACGAGGTCAAGTCCAGCTTCATGAGCATTTTTCCTCCCGCCAGCGTCGCAAATAGGTCATCTGCCTTTGGTAGCGGGTATTGATCCTGCAGGGAAAAAAGATTGATAGTTACTTTGTAATCGCCACAGATTCTGACAGTGCCATCTTCCTTGAGGACTGGAACAATCGGACTGGCCCACTCATTAAATTCGATCGGCAGCCGGTCCAACTCGATCTCCGCTCTCTCATCATGTACGGCACCGCTCTCACCTTGCGATGGATGGGTCATGCCCCCGGAATCAAATGAATTTGTACTTTTGCTCCTTGGAACTTCCCGATACCCGGTTCGAACAGCGAGCGGAACTTGTTTAAGACCTGGGCACATGAAGTGTCGTCGACGGACGAGAGCGCGTGGACATTGTCCCAGTTCCAGCGTATCTTTCCCAGCCAGCTCCTGCCGAACAGCATGGGGCCATCGCCCGGTACCACTCAGTGTGGTAATTTATGCACCGCTCCATCGTAGGTGACCTTTACGGTAGCACTGCCGATTACGGGAATCAGTTCCTTTGTATATTTTCTCAGTTTAGTACGAATTGGAGTCAGGACTGGCCTTGAGGCCTTGCTGCACCAGTTTATCGAAAGTCTTTTTGCTCATTATAGACTGACTCACACCCGTGTCCAGCTCCATTGACACCGGGAGTCCATTTAATTCAAGCTTCAGCATTATCAGGGGACACTTTGTGGTAAAGATGTGCACCCCATACACCTCTGCCTTCTCAGCCTGAGGCTCTGGTTCGTCATGATCCATCGTGGATCTGTCCTCCTCTGCAACATGCAGGTTTGCAGGATTAGCAGGGTTTGCAGTTCGCTTGCACATACATTGGAGGTGTGCCATTGTTCCACAGCTCTTGCAAAAGTAACCTTTGAAGTGGCATGAATGGAAGCGATGATCACCTCCACAGCGCCAACAAGGTGTAAATGGCCTTGCATTCACCGCCCTTGACGGTGGACTCAGTAATCTGCGGACGTGCAGCTGCTGGCATGTGAGTCCTGCCCTGTACGTTACAATTCAAAAACAACATTACTTTGTTCATAGTACTTGCAACAGCAGTCGTGTGCTGAGAGATTTGTTTGGTATTGTCACTGGTGGCGATGAACTCCTGGGCTATCGTTATGGCTTTTCTCAAGGTTGGGGTCTCTATAGTCAAAAGTTTGCGAAGTATTACTTCATGGCCAATGCCAAGTATAAAGAAGTCCCTGAGCATGTGCTCCAAGTGTCCTTCAAATTCGCAATGTCCTGCAAGGCGCCGACTCTTGGCGATGTACCTCACCACTTCCTGGCCTTCAGACCTCTTGTACATATAGAACAGGTACCTCACCATCAGAGTGCTTTCCTTCGGGTTTAGATGCTCCCGGACCAGTGTGCACAAATCATCGTACAACTTGGGTTTTGCTGGAGCGAGCCGGTTTTTCATGAGCCATACGTTGGTGCCCCGCAAACGGCGTGGAGAATCGCCCTTCGTTTGTGGCAGCATTCGCTTCTCCTTCCAGCTCATTGGCCATGAAGTATTGGTCGAGTTGCTGCATGAAGGTTTCCCAATCATCTCCCTCTGAAAATTTCTCCAGGATGCCCACGGTTCTCTGCATTGTTGCGTTGGGGTTTGACATCTGTGTCTTGTCGCCAGTTGTTATGTATTGAATAAAGAGACTGACCAGATACTGTAAGTTCAAAGCAATGTGTGACCGCAGTCCTTTATTGCAGGTCTTCAGAGTGCCTTTCCAGCCTGTGAAGCCTCCTTATGTACCTGTGCTCCCAAGGGATTGTGGGATCCCTTGAGACTCCAGGAGATGAGCCCTCTGGTGGTTAAACATTGTAACAGTGTTGTCACCAAATTAAGTGTATCTAAGGGTTAAGTCATGGCAGGAGAGCTCGGTCACGTGATATGCTCCTCCTGTACCATGTGGGAAATCAGGGACACTTCCGGTGTCCCTGATGACTACGTGTGCGGGAAGTGTATCCGCCTCCAGCTCCTGACGGTCTGTGTTGCAGAATTGGAGCTGAGGGTGGATTCACTCTGGAGCATCCACAATGCTGAGAATGACGTGAGTAGCACGTGTAGCGAGTTGTTCTTACCGGAGATGAAGGGTCCACAGCCAGCTAGGGAATGGAAGACCAGCAGGAAGAGCAGTGTAAGGAAGGACCCCTGTGGTCATCTCCCTGCAAAACAGATACACCGCTTTGAGTACTGTTGAGGCGGATGACTCATCAGGGGAGGGCCGCAGCAGCCAAGTTCATGGTACTGTGGCTAGCTCTGTTGCACAGAAGGGCAGGAAAAAGAGTGGGAGAGCGATAGTGATAGGGATTCAATTGTAAGGGGAATAGATAGGCGTTTCTACGGCCACAACCGAGACTCCAGGATGGTATGTTGCCTCCCTGGTGCAAGGGTTAAGGATGTCTCGGAGCGGGTGCAGGACATTCTGAAAAGGGAGGGTGAACAGCCAGTTGTCGTGGTGCACTTTGGTACCAACGATATAGGTAAAAAAGGGATGAGGTCCTACGAGACGAATTTAAGGAGCTAGGAGCTAAATTAAAAAGTAGGACCTCAAAAGTAGTAATCTCGGGATTGTTACCAGTGCCACGTGCTAGTCAGAGTAGGAATCGCAGGATAGCACAGATGAATACGTGGCTTGAGCAGTGGTGCAGCAGGGAGGGATTCAAATTCCGGGGGCATTGGAACCGGTTCTGGGGGAGGTGGGACCAGTACAAACCGGACGGTCTGCACCTAGGCAGGACTGAAACCAATGTCCTAGGGGGAGTGTTTGCTAGTGCTGTTGGGGAGGAGTTAAACTAATATGGAAGGGGGATGGGAACCAATGCAGGGAGACAGAGGGAAACAAAATGGAGACAGAAACAGAAGGCAGAAAGGAGATGAGTAAAAGTGGAGGCAGAGAAACCCAAGGCAAAAAACAAAAAGGGCCACTGTACAGCAAAATTTTAAAGGGTCAAAGTGTAATAAAAAGGCAAGCCTGAAAGCTCGGTGCCTCAAGGCGAGGAGTATTCGGAACCCAGGAGAGGGCTCTGAGCTAGTTAGAGTGGGTGAGAGCACAGATGAACAGGACCCCAAGAAAGAGTGCAAAAGGCAGGAGGCAACAGAGCAGAGTAGTACTGGGGTAAGTGTAAACCACAAGGTGATAGGAAGGGACAATATGTATGAATATAAAGGGGCTGCAGGAGGGGTCAAAACTAAAAATCATGGTTTAAAAACTAGTATTAAAACACTCTACCTAAACGCACGCAGCATTCGAAATAAAGTAAATGAGTGGACGGCACAAATCATTACAAATGGGTATGTTTGGTGGCCATTACAGAAACGTGGTTGCAGGGTGGCCAAGACTGGGAATTAAACATACAGGGGTATCTGACAATTCGGAAGGATAGACAAGAAGGGAAAGGAGGTGGGGTAGCTCTGTTAATAAAGAATGATATCAGGGCAGTTGTGAGAGATGATATTGGCTTTAATGAACAAAATGTTGAATCATTGTGGGTGGAGGTTAGAGATAGTAAGGGGAAAAAGTCACTGGTGGGCGTAGTTTATAGGCCCCCATATAATAACTTCACGGTGGGGCGGGCAATAATCAAGGGATTAATGGAGGCATGTGAAAAAGGAACGGCAGTAATCATGGGGGATTTTAACCTACATATCGATTGGTCAAATCAAATCGCATGGGGTAGCCTTGAGGAGGAATTCATAGAATGCATACGAGGTTGTTTCATAGGACAATATGTTACAGAACCTACAAGGGAGCAAGCTATCTTAGATCTGGTCCTGTGTAATGAGACAGGAATAATAAATGATCTCCTAGTCAAAGATCCTCTCGGAATGAGTGATCACAGTATGGTTGAATTTGTAATACAGATTGAGGGTGAGGAAGTAGTGTCTCAAACAAGCGTACTATGCTTAAACAAAGGGGACTACAGTGGGATGAGGGCAGAGTTGGCTAAAGTAGATTGGGAACACAGACAAAACGGTGGCACAATTGAGGAACAGTGGAGGACTTTTAAGGAGCTCTCTCATAGTGCTCAACAAAAATATATTCCAGTGAAAAAGAAGGGCGGTAAGAGAAGGGATAACCAGCCGTGGATAACCAAGGAAATAAAAGAGAGTATCAAATTAAAAACCAATGCGTATAAGTTGGCCAAGGTTAGTGGAAACTAGAAGATTGGGAAAATTTTAAACAACAGCAAAGAATGACTAAGAAAGCAATAAAGAAAGGTAAGATAGATTACAAAAGTAAACTTGCGCAAAACATAAAAACAGATATTAAAAGCTTTTACAGATATATAAAACGGAAGAGAGTGACTAAAGTAAATGTTAGTCCCTTAGAAGATGAGAAGGGGGATTTAATAATGGGAAATGTGGAAATGGCTGAGACCTTAAACAATCATTTTGCTTCGGTCTTCACAGTGGAAGACACAAAAACCATGCCAAAAATTGCTGGTCACGGGAATGTGGGAAAGGAGGACCTTGAGACAATCACTACTACTAGGGAGGTAGTGCTGGACAGGCTAATGGGACACAAGGTAGACAAGTCCTCTGGTCCTGATGAAATGCATCCCAGGGTATTAAAAGAGATGACGGAAGTTATAGCAGATGCATTCGTTATATTCCACCAAAATTCTCTGGACTCTGGGGAGGTATCATCGGATTGGAAAGCAGCTAATGTAACGCCTCTGTTTAAAAAAGGGGGCAGACAAAAGGCAGGTAACTATAGGATGGTTAGTTTAACATCTGTCGTGGGGAAAATGCTTGAAGCTATCATTAAGGAAGAAATAGCGGGACATCTAGATAGGAATAGTGCAATCAAGCAGACGCAACATGGATTCATGAAGGGGAAATCATGTTTAACTAATTTACTGGAAATCTTTGCGGATATAACGAGCATGGTGGATAGAGGTGTACCAATGGATGTGGTGTATTTAGATTTCCAAAAGGCATTCGATAAGGTGCCACACAAAAGGTTACTGCAGAAGATAAAGGTACGCGGAGTCAGGGGAAATGTATTAGCATGGATAGAGAATTGGCTGGCTAACAGAAAGCAGAGAGTCGGGATAAATGGGTCCTTTTTGGGTTGGAAATCGGTGGTTAGTGGTGTGCCACAGGGATCAGTGCTGGGACCACAACTGTTTACAATATACATAGATGACCTGTAAGAGACGACAGAGTGTAGTGTAACAAAATTTGCAATTAACACAAAGATTAGTGGGAAAGCGGGTTGTGTAGAGTACACAGAGAGGCTGCAAAGAGATTGAGATAGGTTAAGCGAATGGACTAAGGATGGCAGATGGAATACAATGTCGGAAAATGTGAGGTCATCCACCTTGGAAAAAAAAATAGTAAAAGGGAATATTATTTGAATGGGGAGAAATTACAACATGCTGCGGTGCAGAGGGACCTGGGGGTCCTTGTGCATGAATCCCGAAAAGTTAGTTTGCAGGTGCAGCAGATAATCAGGAAGGCGAATGGAATGTTGGCCTTCATTGCGAGAGGGATGGAGTACAAAAGCAGGGAGGTCCTGCTGCAACTGTACAGGGTATTGGTGAGGCCGCACCTGGAATACTGCGTGCAGTTTTGGTCACCTTACTTAAGGAAGGATATACTCGCTTTAGAGGCGGTACAGAGATGATTCACTGGGCTGATTCCGGAGATGAGGGCGTTACCTTATGATGATAGATTGAGTCGTCTGGGTCTTTACTCGTTGGAGTTCAGAAGGATGAGTGGTGATGTTATAGAAACATTCAAAATAATGAAAGGGATAGACAAGATAGAGGCAGTGATGTTGTTTCCACTGGTCGGGGAGACTAGAACTAGGGGGCACAGCCTCAAAATACGGGGGAGCCAATTTAAAACCGAGTTGAGAAGGAATTTCTTCTCCCAGAGGGTTGTGAATCTGTGGAATTCTCTGCCCAAGGAAACAGTTGAGGCTAGCTCATTGAATGTATTCAAATCACAGATAGATAGATTTTTAACCAATAATGGAATTAAGGGTTATGGGGAACGGGCGGGTAAGTGGAGCTGAGTCCACGGCCAGATCAGCCATGATCTTTTTGAATGGCGGAGCAGGCTCGAGGGGCTAGATGGCCTACTCCTGTTCTTAATTCTTATGTTCTTATGTTCTTATACTTACAGGTTTACATATGTAACAATAAGAAATACGTTTAAAAAAAAAAAGGAAAACGGTAGAAAAAATACTCGTAAAAGATGTACAGCAGGATTCTCGTCTTTAAGGCAGAGTAGTGACAGTTGCAACTTACGGCCGCCCCTTTGACCTCATTATGACCCCAACCCATTTTCCTGTGTCAGATGTCTCAATATGCTGGGCAGGCTCCTGAGGAGATTCTTGCCACCAAGAGGGAGCCCACCACTGCTCGGAGGAGAATCAGATGGTGTAGCAGCAGGACCTCCACTGCAACACCAGAAGAGGTCATGTGGGCAGTTAAAGGGACAAAAGATGCCCAAAGAAGTGAGCTACAATTTTGTAAATTTTGGCCAAGACTGAGGCCTACAAAGATTAGCTGAAATGGAGGGAGAGGCTTTCTCCCTCCATTTAAAGAATTGCGGGTCTGTTGGAGTTTCTTCCATCCAAATAAGGCTTGAACATGAGAGTAAGCTAAAGTAATACTTTATTAGTACAGTAGTCAATGTTGGGAACAGAGTACTCATAGCCCTGTTGGTCGTTTACATATTTATACTGGAACAAAGGCATACTCATTGGAACCATTGACTTATAGAATCATAGAATGGTTACAGCACAGAAGGAGGCCATTTGGCTTGTCGAGTCCATGCCAGCTCTCTGCAAGAGCACTTCAGTTAGTCCCACTCCCCTACCCTTAGCGTTGACAGTCATGATATACTATAGCCTCTCATGAATGTTAAATCTCATTCCTGTAGAAAAGTAGTCAATTCCAGTTCTAAAATCCGCATCTTGCACGTTCCATGTCTTATCTTGTTCTTCACATCCTTAATCCTTTTCATTGTCCCTTACTTCTCCACCCCTCTAAATATGCACCCATCCCTATTATAGATAAGACTTAAAGTTCCGAGTTTAAAAGTGCCTAGTATTCTTTCATTATGTGACCAGAATGGAAACAGTGCTTGTACTTTTTAATAGCAAACAACACAGTGGTTTTAATCCATTCACTGCCAACAGAGCCTTTTTGTCGCTACCCAATGTCTACTGTCATTTTTGTCTGGGCAGTCCCAGAGAGTGGTGCTAAGAATGGTAATTAGCGAAAAAAATTCACCATAAACCTGGGACCCACTCCCTGACAGCATTTCCATGGGCAGGGAAACAGTGGCCACTAGTGGCTTCAGCAAGAGAAATCCAGCTCGGAGTGGAAATATGATAGTGGGTCTTACCGTCAAATTTCTTTGCTCCCCCTCCCCCCACCATCCTGTTTTCCACCACTAACCCATACAATTTCAGGTGGGATTTTGGAGGGAAGTCTAAACTGTCAGACTGGGGAAAAGTTTTAATGAAAGCCCCATATTAGTCAGTGCCTGCAGTCCCATTATTTCTAATCATAGAAACTTGGAAGTTGACAACCCGGACGGAGGCTTTTCAACCCACTGTGCCTGTGCTGGCTCTTTGCAATTGCAATCCAGAACAAATCCCATTGCCCTGCTCTTTCCATCTTGTCCTGTAATTCTCTCTGCCAGAACTATTCTGTAAAAATGCAAGTTATTTATTTATTTCTATTCCCATGTTCCAACAACTCTCTGCATAAAGCAATTTCTCTTCACGTCTCTCCTCATTCTTTTAATTAAATGTTTTTAATCGATGGCTCCTCATCACTGACCACTCAACCAGAGGAAATCATTTTTTTCCCCTGTAACTATTAAAACTCATAGAAATAGTCCAGCATCACCTTGTAACTATAGTTTCTCAGCTTGATAAATCTATGCTGGAAATTCTCTATGGCTTTATTGTCCTTTTCATAAGGGATGCCCAAAACTGCACACCTTGCCTTGTGCAAATTTATGACTGCTTTACTTTTGTACTCTATGCCCTTATTTATAAAACACAAAATGCCATTGATCTTTTTTTATGGCTTTATCTACCTACACTGGCACTTTCAAGGGATCATATATTTCAACTCTGTTCATCCATATCCTTCAGCAGCTTTCCCTTGAGTGTATGCTCCAATTCTTTGCTTATCCTCCCAAATATGTTTCCCTCAAATTTCACTGCATTAAATTGCATCCACCAGCCGTTTGCCCATTCTGCTAACATATCTCCTCCTGACATCTCTGATAATTTTTCTCTCTGTTTGCCAAGCTCCCTACTTTTGAAGTATCAGCAAATTTCAAAAATCTACATAGGCAGACCTGGATACCAAAACCAATTGTAACTTGGTCAAATATGCTGACAACATAAAAATAGGAAAATCTGGAGAGAAGAAGAATGCAGCAAAGGACTTAAATCAGTTATGAAATTTGGCAGACATGTAGCAAATGAAATTCAACACTGATAAATGTGAATTAAATGTGAAAAAAATGTGGGACATAAGTACAGTATGAAAGGATTTCAATTAACACAGAGAAACTTGGATAGATTGTGAAGGAGTAGAAACATGGTATTTTCAATGTTCCTACAATGTGGAAAAGCAACTAAAAGAGTGAATAGAATGATAAAATATATAGTCTGAACAGCAGAATTTGAACTACAGATGTCATACTAAGATTTTAAAATGTCAATGGCTTTACAAAGTGTGGTCTAGACAGGTCGTGCTTAGAATGTGTGATTATTTTTGGTCAGCGCACCAAATAAAATATATACCAACATTAGAAGGGTACAGTGAAGACTTATTCCATGTGTAAAGCAAATGATCTGAGGAAAGATTAGAGAATCTTAGTCTAGAAAATCTAGAAAGAAGGCAGTTAAATGTGGACAGGGGATCTTCATTGAATGATAATAAATGTTAAATGGTATAGATAAGTTCAACCCAAATGATAACTTGAAAGTACTCCAAAAATATAGAATCAGAGATAAATGGAAAATTAGTCAAAGTCAATTTGATACAGATCTTTACTCACCAATCTTTACTCACCCTTATTTAGTGGCTCAGGCAAAAATCCATGGAACCAATTTTACTGCCCCCTCAAGGTGGGTAGAGGGTGG
This sequence comes from Pristiophorus japonicus, assembly GCF_044704955.1. Classification (NCBI taxonomy): domain Eukaryota; kingdom Metazoa; phylum Chordata; class Chondrichthyes; family Pristiophoridae; genus Pristiophorus; species Pristiophorus japonicus. Next base: position 195,010,158 of record NC_091978.1, read on the forward strand.
TAGTGCTCTGAAAATTGTGGGGTTTAACTTACTGCCCTGTTCTCACTCCCGATCCACCTGCACACTTTGTTTGGAGCCTTAAGTAGAGTGGTCTAGGTGTCCACCTGCTTCTGGTTGGATCCTTATTAAGATATGTAAATTAGGTCCTATGATGTACATAGGACACTGATGCAATTTGATGCATCATTTGGCACTAGGAGAACAGCCACCTAGCCAGCAGTCCTGAAAAAGATTGCAGGTCGTATAAGTGTTCCCCACGACCCCACAATAATCTTTCTATCTGCTTCTAGCCCATACATGCCCTCTCCTGTGATTGGCTTCTTCCTAATTTAAGTTATTAATTGCGGCTCAGCTATGCAGAGGAGCAACAAAGAAAGGCTTGCATTTCTATAGTGCCTTTCACAACCTCAGGATGGCTCAAAGCGCTTTACAGACAATAAAACCCTTTTCAAGTGTAATCACTGTTGCAATGTAGAAAACAGAGGAGCAAATTCAGCACACATAAGCTCCCACAAACAAAAATGTGATAATGACCAGACAATTTACTTTTGTGTTGGTTGAAGGATAAATATTGGCCAGGACACTGGGGAGAACTCCCCAGCTCTTCTTCAAAATGTGCCATAGGATCTTTTATGTCCACTTGAAAGGGCAGACTGGGCTTCGGTTTAACGTTTCATCCAAAAGAACCATCAGGTTATCTGTCACCCACAGAACGTGAGCTTCCTGTGAATGCTGATTCAGCGTGGATACATCTTAAATTGAGACTTGATGATTAAAATAGCTCAGGCCTCTCAGCAAGGACATCAGTTTGGGCAGCACAATCGCACCACACCAATGTTCACCCAAGGTTAACATCGGACCCTATATGGTTCAGGCATAGGATCTTAGACAGCCAAAGTAGATAATTTTCTTTGGAGAAAATGAGAGTAAAGCTTTGAAATGCAAACCTAGTTTCATCTAAGAGGTAATTGTGCTATGTCACACTGCTGGTGTAGAGCCTTGCCTACTGGTTGCACATATCAGAAATTTGGGCTTGCCAACTTCCCAACCATTATGATTGTTAAACATGCACAACTCTTCCCTGAATTTTCGATATGTGCTTCCAGCAACAAGGCTCTCCAACAACAACTCAAAGTTGAAAAATGATCCTTTTCGCCCAGAAACTTCAGGAAGATGGATTTTCTAATCCACTGCAAATCCTGCCACACCAGTGGAGGCGCAGGCTTTGCAACCATTTGTTGCTTTCTAAAAGTAGCCCATCTAGTTCAAGAAATCACTAGATGATTATTATACTTAACTTAAGATGCCTTTCAATTTTAACCCCCACCCCTCCACTGACTTAGCAAGGTTGCATGCTAGGAACACAGGAATTACTTGATAAAAAAAGATTCTAGTACATCTAGTTTACCTTCTATCATCCTGGTAGTCGCATGATACAATCATAATGAAGTTGTTGACAAATCATGACAATCAATTTCTATCAATGAATCTACAACAGACACAGGCTTAAGGCGAGGATAACCACAGTAGTGGAGAGCTTTGGGAACTATGATCCCGATTTCCCTAACCATGGCGGACTCAGTGCTGCTGGGATAGGTGAAGGGTGGCCACCCTGCTCCCAGCTCCATCCCGCTCTGTGAAAAGAATTTTCCGTTGATGGAACTTGTTAAGCCCACCCTGCGAGATTCCCAGCCAATTAAAAGGAAGCGGGTCTGGTGAAGTCATTTGATGATGCGTCATCAGCCGGTTTCCTTAAAGGGACCATGTCTACATTCATTTTGACAGTTGTGCAGTCACTGACAATCACTGTACAAAGGTGCACGGCTGCACCCAGGCTCTCTTCCCTTCCAATGGTTGGAAGCGACCTCCCCAGGACACCAAAGCATCCTGGTTGCACATTGCACAGGAGGGCATAAACAGGGATGTTGCCAGGAGGATCAGGCTACAGTGGCGCAAACCTTTCAATGATCTCAGTAGATCACGAAACATTATTGCAAAACCACACTCAACATCATTCTGCTGTACCACTCATCATATCTCACTCACTCTGCCTTCACTACCCTACCTGTGCACATCCTTACTCACACCAACTTAACTTGCAACTCCACCTATCCCTCTCTCTCTACATTATCACATTCCCATCTCACTAGCCACCACTCACACTCACCCTTATTCAATTATACCAACTAACACCACACAAGGGTAGGCACTTGGGTGTTTAACCAATATTCATATAAAGTTTCGGTTACTGTGTTGTCAAACATTGAAATCTTTATTTTCAACAGTTTGCCTTCTTGGACAGATTTGTGTACACTTTTTAAAGTAACTTAGTGAGTTGCAGTGAATGGTGACGCATAACGGTACCCCCCCCCCCGTGTTATGTTCAGAATAACTCCACAAGACGGTATATTGTAAGCTCAAGCTGTCATGACCTTGGTCTCTTTAATGTAACTCCAGAGTGAGGAAGCAGCATGGTAGAATGCCATTTATACCTGCTTTCCCAGGGTGTGCAGGTGACCTTGGGTCTCGCACATGTGGCAAGTCTTACACATTGGTAATGTTTACATAAATAAATCATACCCCCCCCACCAAAGTCTTAGATAAAAGTTATTTACAAGTTGAGGCGATCTGGGGCTCTGCGTTCCTGGGTTGATCGCCTGAGTTGAAGTCCTGGCATGGGTGAGTCGGTCGGATCATTGCTGCACTGTGGTGTGGCTGGTCGGATCGGACTGTCGGGCATGGTGGGTTCAACCTCGTGGTTGGCCGCGAGGTTGATTGCTGGTTCGGTGTGTGTGGGTGGCTCATTGATGGTAGTGTCCTCTTCAAACTGTTCTTGGTTGTCACTGAACCGCAGTTTGGTCTGAGCCAAGTGCTTTCTGCACGTTTGTACATTCAAAATTTGACAACAAACACTCTATTCCCCTCCTTGGCCAACACAGTGCCAGCAACCCATTTGGGACCATGACCAAAATTAAGAACAAACACAGGGTCATTAACCTCAATGTCACGCGATACAGCCGCGCGATCATGGTACATGTTATTCCGGTGACGCCGGGTTTCTACATGATCATTGAGATCCGGGTGAACTCAGGAGAGCTTGGCTTTGAGTGCTCTCTTCATTAGCAATTCTGCAGGGGGAACCCCGGTGAGCGAGTGGAGTTGCGTGTGGTAGCTGAGCAGAATCCGAGATAAGCGGGTCTGCAGGGAACCGTCCGTCACGCATTTCAAGCCCTGCTTGATGGTTTGGACTGCCCGTTCCACTTGACCATTGGATGCGGGCTTAAACGGCGCAGACCTGACATGCTTGATCCATTGCAGGTCATGAACTCGTTGAATTCCGAACAGGTGAAACATGGTCCATTGTCATTAACAAGGACGTCGGACAAACCATGGGTGGCGAACATGGCCCGGAGGCTTTCAATGATGGCAGTGGACGTACATGACGACATTATTATACATTCAATCCATTTAGAGTAAGCGTCCACTGCTACTAGGAACATCTTTCCTAGAAAGGGGCCAGTGAAATCTACGTGAACCCTGGACTATGTATTCCGCCACAGACCAGGCACTGAGAACTGTGCAGATGCCCTCAGTTGGCTACCATTGCTCACCACCGGGGTGGAAATGGTGCAACCCGCAGACTTGCTTCTTGTAATGGATGCTTTTGAGAGTGAGGGGTCACCCGTCACGGCTCGCCAGATCAGGACCTGGACTAGCCAGGACCCTATACTATCATTAGTAAAAAGCTGCATCCTCAATAGGAGCAGGTCGGTGGTTCCCGGGGAAATGCAAGACGAAATTAAGCTGCTCCACCAATGCAAGGATGAAATGTCCATCCATTCCGTCTGTCTCCTATGGGTGAATCATGTAGTTTTGCCAAAAAAAGGCAGAGAAATGTTTATACGCGACCTTCACAGTACCCACCCAGGCATAGTCATGATGAAGGCTATCGCCAGGTCACACGTTTGGTAGCCTGGCATTGACTCAGAATTGGAATCATGCACACACCAATGTAACACTTGCTCACAGTTGAGCAATGTACCAAGGGAGGCTCCACTACTTGCCCAGGGTGTGCAGGTGACCCTTGGGTCTCCCACAGGTGCGCCCCCTGGTGGCAAGTCTTATACATTGGTAATGTTTACATACATAACACCCCGCAATGGGGATGAGTGTGAAAGGAATGGCTTGGGCATTGCAGGGATGCTTCATGGTGCCAACCCGGCAAATCATGTGGCAGCCAGGGTGTACAGTATCAAGTGAAGTAAATCTGGCCATGGTGAGGTCATCCCAGACCTCCCAGGCAGCAATGTGGTCGCGTGCTGATGCCCTGTGTCCTGTTCAGCATCAGGTGATTGTGGAGAAGGTTGGTGCTGTTATTGGTGCTGCTGGTGTGCCTGGTGATCCTGGTGTAACTGGTGATGTTGATGTTGGGGCTGATCATGGTGGGATTCTGAGGACCAAGGTGAGATTTTTTCAAGGGCACCGATGCTGTTGGGATAGATGGCAGGTGAGCTTAAGATGACAGAAGTGCCCTGTCAATGGTGAGAGAGCTTGCTCCACGGAGGTGATAGTGGATAGTTTACTCCAAACACTGAAAGCTAAAAAGTGTATTCCAAATCCTGAAGGCTCCAGCTTCTGATTGAAAGGTGAATAGCTGTGAAATGGTAGTTGTTATACTGCCACTTTTATAGCTGTCAACTGTTTAGAAGAATGGAGAGTCATTGCAAATCTGACCTACTTACTTGACGTGATCCCTGAGTGCCGGATAGCTCATGAAAAATCTGGAAAAATTGTCAAGTACATGGTAAAAAGCTGTTTAAGTACCTTTTAACAAACTCTTAAAAATGTCAATTGGCTGCCTGCCGTTTGGTATCGGGCTTGTAAAGCGCAGAGAGATCCAGTTCTTGGAAAACTAACAAGGAGACGGGTTGACGGTGGGATCCCGACCCGCTGTCAATCTTTTAGATTTTGATAGCAGACCTGCCTCCGAACCCGCCCTCCGAGCGCTGGCAAAATTCCGGCCTATAGCTCCAAAGGCATCTGTTCCTGCCAAGGATGCTACTCTTAACATGCAACAGGCCTTGGATGATGCATTTCCACCATTAACATGTAATTTGAATTCTGTATGCAGCATCACTCTTAACCTCTAGCGGTCAAACCTGTTAGATGTGGTAGAGACTGCGGAACTGTTGGACTGGCTTCCTACCTCACTAAAAGGCTCAGAGTACAGGCCATCCTGTCTCTCTCTCTTTCTGCCTTTCACTCTCTCTGACTCTATCTCTCTCTCTGCCTCTGTGCCTCAGGGCCCGAACTTGGTGCTCTTATCACTGCGGCCGGTGGCTGCCGTCGAGTTTTTTGGGCCGTTTCCCCTTGGTGCTACTTTCCACTAGACCTCCCGCCGGCAGGAGGGGAGGTCCACTGAGAACCGCTCGCTGATGGCCGCTAGTGTGCAAGGCATGTAAGTGTCCTCCCACCTGGCGAGCTAGCAGATTCCTCTGGGCGGGAGTCGGCGGCAGCAGGGGGAAGGACCGTTGCATGGAGGCAGGTCTAACCCTAACGGTAAGTATGAAGACCTGTAAAAAAAGGTTACTAAACTTATTTTAATTTTTTTTTCAGTGATTCATGTGGAAGGTGTTATATATGTAAACTTGTATATACTTGGAACAGCCACCAGAGGGCTCATCCCCTGGAGTCCCAAGGGATCCCATAATCCCTTGGGAGCACAGGTACTGAAGGAGGTCTCACAGACTGGAGAGGCACTCTGGAGACCTGCAATAAAAGACTAAGGTCACACTTTACTTTGAGCTCACAGTATCCAGTCAGACCCTTTATTCATACATAACAACTGGCGATGAGATACAGATAATGAACCCCACCACAACGATGGAGAGAACAGTGGGCATTCTGGAGAAGTTTTTGGAGGGAGATGATTGGGAAACTTTCGTGGAGCGATTTGACCAATAGTTCGTGGCCAACGAGATGGAAGGAGAAGCGAACGCTGCCAAACGAAGGGCGATTCTGCTCATCATTTGCGGGGCACCAACGTATGGCCTCATGAAAAATCTGCTTGCTCCAGCAAAACCCACAGAGAGATCGTACGATGATTTGTGCACACTGGTCCGGGAGCATCTGAACCCATTGACACCGGGAGTCCATTTAGTTCAACATTCAGCATTATCGGCGACAATTCGTGGTGAATGTGTGCACCCCATGTACCTCTGCCTCCTCTATCTGAGGCTCTGGTTTGCAGTGATCCTCCATAGATCTGTTCTCCTCTGCAACGTGGCGGTGTGCAGGTTTAACAGGCTTAGCAGCTCGCATGCACACTCGTTCCACAGCCCTTGCAAACGTATCCTTTGAGTCGGCATGAATGGAAATGATGATCACCCCCCCCCACTCCCGCAACGCCAGCAAGGTGTTAATGGCCTTGCATTCATGACCCTTGATGGTGGACTCAGACATCTGCGGACGTGCAGCTGCAGGTATGTGTGACCTGCCCTGTACGTTATGATTCGAAAACAACATCACTTTGTTCACAGTACTTGTGGCAGCACTTGAGTGCTGAGAGATTTGCTTAGTATTGTTACTGGTGGCAATGAATGCCTGAGCTATTGCTATGGCCTTACTCAAAGTTGGGGTCTCTACAGACAAAAGCTTGCGAAGTATGGTTTCGTGGCCAATGCCAAGTACGAAAAAGTCTCTGAGCATGTGCTCCAAATGTCCTTCAAATTCGCAATGTCCTGCAAGGCGTCTCAGCTCGGCGACATAACTTGCCACTTCCTGGCCTTCAGACCTTTTGTAGGTGTAGAACCGGTACCTTGCCATTAGAACGCTTTCCTTCGGGTTCAAATGCTCTCGGACCAGTGTGCACAAATCGTCGTACGATTTCTCCGTGGGTTTCGCTGGACTGAGCAGATTCTTCATGAGGACATACGTTGGTGCCCCACAGACGGTGAGGAGGATCGCTCTACGTTTGGCAGCGCTCTCTTTCCCATCTAGCTCATTGGCCACGAAGTATTGGTCGCGTCGCTCCACAAGTTTTCCAAACATCTCCCTCTGAAAATTTCTCCAGGATGCCCACTGTTCTCTGCATCTTTGAGTTTGCTATCTGTATCTCGTCGCCAGTTGTTGTGTATGGAGAAAGAGTCAGACTGAACACTGTGAGCTCAAGGTAAAGTATGACCTTAGCCTTTTATTGCAGGTCTCCAAAGTGCCTCTCCAACCTGTGAAGCCTTCTTAAATATCTGTGCTTCCAAGGGATTATGGGATCCCTTGGGACTCCGGGGAATGAGCCCTCTGGTGGCTGTACAGAGTAAATACAAGTCCACATATATAACAGATTGAATGTGAGATAATGTCGGCAAGCACGTCTGCTGCCACCACTGAAAGCCTGCGGGCCATGTTTGCCATGCACGGACTACCCGATGTCCTTGTGAGCGACAACGGGCCATGTTTTACCAGTGCGGAGTTCAAAGAATTCATGACCTGCAACGGGATCAAACATCTCACATCTGCCCCGTTCAAATCAGCATCCAATGGTCAGGCAGAAAGAGCAGTGCAAACTATCAAGCAGGGCTTGAAGAGGGTAACTGAAGGCTCACTGCAGACTCGCCTATCCCGAGTCCTGCTTAGTTACCGCATGAGACCCCACTCGCTCACTGGGATTCCACCTGTTGAACTGCTCATGAAAAGAGCACTTAAGACAAGGCTCTCATTAGTTCACCCTGATCTACATGAACAGGTAGAGAGCAGGCGGCTTCAACAAAGTACATATCATGATAGCGCAAATGTGTCACGCAAAATTGAAATCAATGATCCTGTATTTGTATTGAATTATGGACAAGGTCCCAAGTGGCTTCCTGGCACTGTTGTGGCCAAAGAGGGGAGCAGGGTGTTTCAGGTCAAACTTTAAAATGGATTCATTCACCGGAAACACTCAGATCAAACTCAGATTCACGGACTATCCTGAGCAACCCACTTTGGACCCTACCTTCTTTGACCCCCCAACATACACACCACCAGTGGCAACCGACACCGCAGATGGCCCCGAAACAGAACCCATCATCCACAGCAGCCCAGCAGGACTCACCACACCAGGCAGCCCAGCAAGGCCAGCTGCACAGCAGCCCAGTGAGGGCCCAACAAACGGTTCACCAAAACCAACATCTGCACCGAGACGATCAACCAGGGAAAGAAAGGCCCCAGATCGTTTCACCTTGTAAATAGTTACACTGTTGACTTTGGGGACAGTGTTGTTATAGATGTAAACTTATATATACTTTGTACAGCCATCAGAGGGCTCATCCCCTGGAGTCCCAAGGGATCCCATAATCCCTTGGGAGCACAGGTACTTAAGGAGGCCTCACAGACTGGAGAGGCACTCTGGAGACCTGCAATAAAAGACTAAGGTCACACTTTACTTTGAGCTCACAGTATCCAGTCAGACTCTTTATTCATACATAACAGAAGGGGTCCCCTGAAGTTTTTCCAAGGATTTTTTTTTTTCTGTACAAATTTTTAATTTTATGTTTCCCCCCTGCCTGGGTCCGACTCAATCATCGGTGATGCTTTGGCGAGGATTGTATTTGCCGCTGAGATTGGGAGCTCCCACCCGCTCCCGCCCAGATTCACGCCGTAAGTCGGTTTTTTGCCACTGGGCGATCTTTGCTGATCTTTTGGAGGAATCTGCCTGTCAAAGTACCACTAGGTCTCTCGCCCGTCTTTTGGGCGGCACTTAGGCGGGTCTTAGCTTTGACCAAGTTCGGGCCCTCAATCTTTGTCTGTCTCCCCTCTCGCTCTCTTCCCCTCTCCCTCTCCCACTCTCTCTCTCTCTCTCTTTCTATTTTCTCTCTCTCTATCTTTCTCTCATTTGGTCGCTCTCTTTCTGCCTCTCTCTATCTCTCTCTCTCTCTCTTTCTGTCTCTCTCAGCCACAAATCAGAAACTAACATTGAGAAGTTTCATTGACACAACGATATGAGGCATTTCTTGCCCTTGAGATGCTGCTCTCTTGTTTTTAATTACATGTAGTCAAATATAATTGTGCTTAATGAACATCAAGCTGAGTCCTTGAGGTCGATTTTGACAATAATGTAAAACGGGTGATAGTGAATCAGCAGCCGGTTTCACATCTCTCCCGATTTTTATTTCCATTTCCAATTCGGTATCATCCATTTTACACTAACACACAAAGTCAAAATCAATCACCTTGACTATTAGTTTTAAAATAATAATTAATTCTAGCTGCAAACTCCTTTAAGTTTACAACATATTTTATTTCTTAAGACGTTAACATTTTCATTCCATCTTACTTATTACAGTAATGCTCATATACTGTAATGAGAACAGTCCTCCATTAGTAACGTTGGCTAAATTATGTTCTCATGGAAAATATTATTAATAAAATCATTTCCAATATGTGTTCCCAGGGCCTGAAGCTTCCTACTGGAAGCACAAAATTGAAAAATTACCCCTCTGAAAAAATCCAGGCCTTGAAATTCCCTCTCTTAGCTGGTTTTAGGTCCAATTTTGGCAGAAAAATGACGGCCGCTTCGCTCCCGGCCACTTACGGAGCGGGCCATGGCGGTCGGCATTTTGGGCCAGTCGGTATACACAACCGTTGCCTGCATTCAACAGAAGAATTCAAATGAGGCAGATTGTGATGTTAATCCACGTGCAATGCTGATTTGACATACCACGTGCTATTTTGGATGTCACCGCTGGACTGTACGCCCTCTCCAAAGCACGCACAGCTTAACATGCGTTCAGCTGCACAAGGGATGGCCCCCATGCTCATCAATGATATTTAAAGGGAGCATCAACAACTTTTTGGTAACTGGCTCTGTGTAAGTTTGTGGAACTGTTTGATGATTTTTTGAGTTATCAAAAGTTGATGAGGTGACAGGGAGTGGTGCTGCAGGTGGAGGGCCTTGCTCCTGAATTCAAGGGCTCTTGCTCCCAGTCACTTGCAGTCCCCCTCGTGCTGCAGCATGGCAGGGAGTTGGAGCAGAGGCAGCAAAGAAGAGGACAAGCTGCTCGCAGAGGAAGGAGGAGGGACAGGAGGACTCTCAGCAGGAGGCCTTACTCACCTCGAGTCTTCCAGGAGAACTTCTCCTACCTGCACTTAAGCCAGGAGCAGTGTATTAGGAGGGTCTGCTTCATCAGTGAGGCGGTCACAGAACTCTGTCATCTGCTGCAACCAGACCTGCAGCCTCAGAGCAGGGTGATGATGGCGCTGCCAGTGGCCCTCAAAGTCACTGTGGCGATGAATTTTTTCCCCACCGCATCCTTCTCGTCTGAAGCAGCTGACATAGCTAACATCTTGCAGTTCGATGTCCATACTGCATCTGGGAGGTCACAGAGGCTCTGTACTCCAAGAGAAGGACCTTCAATTGTCTTCTCTCTGAACAGAGAGAAGCAGGAGGAGCGCGCATGTTTTCCAGGGTATCGGACTTCCCCATGGTGCAGGGTGCCATTGACTCCACGTACATGTCTGAGATGTACTGCAACCGGAAAGGCTACCTCTTACTTAATGTGCAATTGGTGTACAACCACGCCCAGCACATCATGATTATGATTGCTTGGTATCTTGGCGGCAGTCATGATTCCTTCATTCTGTGCCAGTCTACTGTGCCAGAAATCTTCCAGCCATCACATCGAATCCAAATGTGGCTGCTTAGAGACAAGGGCTATCCACTCTGCACCTGAGTGATGGCACCCCTCCGTGACCCCACCATTCGTGGCCAGCAATTATATAATGACAGCCATGCTGCCATGATACCATGAGGAACCTCATCGAAGAGACTATCAGGGTACTGAAGCAACAGTTCTGCTGCCTTGACCACTTGAGCGGAGCCCTCCAGTACTCGTTGGAGCTGGTGTACCATTTCGTGATGGTCTGCTGCATCCTCCACAACTTGGCCATCATAAGACCACAGTCCTTGGCACCACAGCTTCCATGACCACCTCAGAAGGAGAAGGGTGAGGAGGAAGAGGCGAGGAGGCAAGCAACAAACAGGCTGTCCGTGACCACCTCATCAGACTTTGGTTCCAATGAATGAAACCCCAGAGCCCTGTTGCTTAAGACTTCCCCACCTTACCATCCCTCTGTCACAGAACATCATAGCATCCTCTTGAGCACAAGGCAGAAATGAAAGCCACCACAAACCAAACATTGCAAACATAATTTATAAATTAATCAATCAAATACTACATAACAAAGTCAACTAATTATCTTTGTACATTCCCTTAGTGTCTGCCTTTCATGTTCCTTTGCCTATTCTAGTGCTCATTTGTAGTGCTATCCCAGTGGCTGCAGTATGGCTTGTGGAGTGCTGCTGACTTTCCATAGGGGACACTGCAGATGGCCTTGCAGGGCGACCTCAAGCAGCTCTGGTACTAGAAGGCCCATCTGTAGACAGCACCAACTCGGCATGGTGGCAGCAGTCTGGCTGGCTGGCAGAGATGCAGCAGCAAGGGCACTGGTGGAATGGCAGTGCTGGGTGTGTGAATGCTGTCATCCTGACAGAGGACAGCAGGGTCTAGCTCCAGGGAACCACTGGCACTCCCCAAGGTGGCGCCTCAGCAAATCCTAGTCATCTGTTGCAGGACAGATTGCTGGACCACTGTGAGACCTTCAATCCCCTTTCCACGCTCGTGAACCCAGCCAGGATGTCAGCAAACTGAATCTGCATGAGACAATCTGAGCTTGCATGACACAAGCTAAGCCAACATGAGAGTTCTGAGCTTCCACTGCAGCACTCAAACATTGGGTTGCTTCTGCTTGTACTGCATTGTAAACTGCAAGATTGATCATCACTCCCAGCATCATGGTTGGGTTCACAAGTGCTCTAATAAAGTTGCTCATCACCCACCCTGAAAATCATGGGCCCCAAGCTCCACACAAACCTCAGTACAATGTTCAAGCTGATTCCTCTTCACTCCTTGACACTGACAACAGGCTCTCTGGCAGGCCTATCATTGCACCAAGCATTTCTGTATCCTACAGATACGTATCCCCATCACCCTTAATCTGAAGGCCGCCTCATCGAAGTCCTCATCTGTATCCTGTGCAGCAGAACTCGTGAGTGAACTCGCCCACCGGGGAGCTGGTACCTGAGCTACCCTTTCCCCCTGGCCTGGCTGTAGCCCACTCATGCCTGGTGACTCATCACGTGCAGATCCCCCCTCTATATTACCCTTTAAAGTTCGCGCAGTGCCATTTTCTCAGCTGGCGTCTGGGTGTGTCAGATCGAGTGATGGTGTCTCTTCTTCTCCATCACTCTCCTCCTCTACTTCTTCCTGCACTTGCTGGGGTGCTGGCAGTTCATGGGTATCTGAAAGGAGAAAAGCACAAGGGTCGGGTTGTGATGCGGGGAGAGAGGGAAAGCATGCTTACACCGTCAGCAGCTTGTAAGTCAGAAGAGATTTTGCGATTGGGGGATGTGGAATGTGGCAAGAAGGATTAGGTATGAGCATTCAGTCATCATCAATGCTTTGAGTTGGGGGACCTCCAAACAGCGCGAAACCAGAGAAGGAGCGGCAGCCTTTAAACAGTGTGAGAGGAAGGGCCCAGGGACACACCCCACAGTGTGAGAGGGAGAGCCCAGGGACACACCCCGCAGTGTGAGAGGGAGAGCCCAGGGACACACCCCACAGTGTGAGAGGGAGGGCCCAGGGACACACCCCACAGTGTGAGAGGGAGGGCCCAGGCACACACCCCGCAGTGTGAGAGGGAGAGCCCAGGGACACACCCCACAGTGTGAGAGGGAGGGCCCAGGGACACACCCCACAGTGTGAGAGGGAGGGCCCAGGCACACACCCCGCAGTGTGAGAGGGAGGGCCCAGGGACACACCCCGCAGTGTGAGAGGGAGAGCCCAGGGACACACCCCGCAGTGTGAGAGGGAGAGCCCAGGGACACACCCCGCAGTGTGAGAGGGAGAGCCCAGGGACATACCAAGCAGTGTGAGAGGGAGACCCAGGGACATACCAAGCAGTGTGAGAGGGAGAGCCCAGGGACATACCAAGCAGTGTGAGAAGGAGAGCCCAGGGACATACCAAGCAGTGTGAGAGGGAGGGCCCAGGGACATACCCCACAGTGTGAGAGGGAGAGCCCAGGGACACACCAAGCAGTGTGAGCGGGAGAGCCCAGGGACATACCAAGCAGTGTGAGAGGGAGAGCCCAGGGACATACCAAGCAGTGTGAGAGGGAGAGCCCAGGGACATACCAAGCAGTGTGAGAGGGAGAGCCCAGGGACATACCAAGCAGTGTGAGAGGGAGAGCCCAGGGACATACCAAGCAGTGTGAGAGGGAGAGCCCAGGGACATACCAAGCAGTGTGAGAGGGAGAGCCCAGGGACATACCAAGCAGTGTGAGAGGGAGAGCCCAGGGACATACCAAGCAGTGTGAGAGGGAGAGCCCAGGGACATACCAAGCAGTGTGAGAAGGAGAGCCCAGGGACATACCAAGCAGTGTGAGAGGGAGAGCCCAGGGACATACCCCACAGTGTGAGAGGGAGAGCCCAGGGACATACCAAGCAGTGTGAGAGGGCGGGCCCAGGGACATACCAAGCAGTGTGAGAGGGAGAGCCCAGGGACATACCAAGCAGTGTGAGAGGGCGGGCCCAGGGACATACCAAGCAGTGTGAGAAGGAGAGCCCAGGGACATACCAAGCAGTGTGAGAGGGAGAGCCCAGGGACATACCTGGATGCTGTGTTCCACGAGGCAGTCGCACCCCTTAGATTAATTCATTCAAATTTGGTCCATGGTCAGGGACAGGAGGGTGTGACTACAAGTGAGGAAGGTATGGGACCCAGGAGGTAGCAATGGAGGAGCCTGAGCGCTTGCTCTTGTCCAACAGGTTCGAGGCTCTTACTCCCTGTGTGAACGAGAGCAGGGACTGCAGGGAGGATGAGCAAACTGACCACAGTACCATGGTACAGGGGTTCATTCAAATGGGGGGAGTAAAAAGAAACATTGTAGTGATAGGGGACAGTATCATTCGAGGGATAGATAAGGTTCTCTGCAGCCGAGAGCGTGAGTCCCGAAAGCTGTGTTGCCTGCCCGGTTCCAGGGTTAAGGACATCTCTGGGCTGGAGAGGAACTTGGCATGAGAAGGGGAAGATCCAGTTGTCGTAGTCCACGTGGGTACCAATGACAGATAGGACAAAGAAAGAGGTTCTGCTGAGGGAGTATGAGCAGCTAGAGGCTAAATGAAAAAGTAGAACCACAAAGGTAATAATCTCTGGATTACCATCTGAGCCATGAGCAAATTTGCATAGGGTAAATAAGATCAGAGAGATGAACATGTGGCTCAAAGACTGGTGTGGGAGAGATGGATTTCGGTTCATGGGGCACTAGCACCAGTACTGGGGTAAGAGGGAGCTGTTCCATTGTGACGGGCTCCACTTGAACCATAATGTCCTGGTGAATCGAATAACTAGGACTGTAGACAGGGCTTTAAACTATATAGTGGGGGTTCAGGTGAGCAGAAATGGAGAAAGTCAAAGAGCAAGGAGAACGCAATAGAGCAGAGTAGCAGTGGGGGAAATGATAACCGGAGTGTGACAGGAAGGGACAGAATGTCTAAAAATAAGAGTGTATCAGAAAGTGGCATCAAAGCAAGGAAAAGTGATAAAAAGAAAAAATTAAGTGCTCTTTATCTGAATGTTCGCAACATTTGTAACAAATAGATGAGTTGACGGTACAAATAGATATAAATGGGTATGATCTGATAGCCGATACAGAGACATGGTTGCATGGTAACCAAGACTGGGAATTGAATATTTAGAGGTATTTAACAATTCGGAACGACAGACAGAAAGTAAGAGGAGGTGGGGTAGGTTTGTTAAAAAGAATGAGATTCGTGCAGTAGTGAGGAATGATATTGGCTCAGAAGATCAAGATGTAGAATCAGTTTGGGTGGAGATAAGAAATAATAAAGGGAAGAAGTCATTGGTGGGTGTAGTCTATAGGCTCCCTAACAGTAGCTACATTATTGGACGAAATATAAAAAATGAAATAATGGAGGCTTGTAAGAAAGTTACGGCAATAATCATGGGCGATTTTAATCTTCATATTGATTGGACAAATCAAATTGGCCAAGGTAGAAACATAGAAACATAGAAAATAGGTGCAGGAGTAGGCCATTCGGCCCTTCGAGCCTGCACCACCATTCAATAAGATCATGGCTGATCATTCCCTCAGTAACCCTTTCCTGCTTTCTCTCCATACCCCTTGATCCCGTTTAGCCGTAAGGGCCATATCTAACTCCAATGAACTGGCATCAACAACTCTCTGCGGCAGGGAATTCCACAGGTTAACAACTCTCTGAGTGAAGAAGTTTCTCCTCATCTCAGTCCTAAATGGCCTACCCCTTATCCTAAGACTGTGTCCCCTGGTTCTAGAGTTCCCCAACATCAGGAACATTCTACCCGCATCTAACCTGTCCCGTCCCATCAGAATCTTATATGTTTCTATGAGATCCCTTCTCATCCTTCTAAGCTCCAATGTATAAAGGCCCAGTTGATCCAGTTTCTCCTCATATATCAGTCCTGCCATCTTGGGAATCAGTCTGGTGAACCTTCGCTGCATTCCCTCAATAGCGTCCTTCCTCAGATTAGGAGACCAAAACGGCACACAATATTCCAGATGAGGCCTCACCAAGGCCCTGAAACTGCAATAAGATCTCCCTGCTCCTCTACTCAAATCCCCTAGCTATGAAGGCCAACATACCAATTGCTTTCTTCACCGCCTGCTGTACCTGTATGCCAACTTTCAATGACTGATGAACCATGACTCCCAGGTCTTGTTGCACCTCCCCATTTCCCAATCTGCTGCCATTCAGATAGTATTCTGTCTTCGCGTTTTTGGCCCCCAAAGTGGATAATCTCACATTTATCCACATTATACTGCATGAGGAAGAGTTCATAGAGTGTATCCAGGATGGGTTTCCTTGAACAGTACATTGTGGAATCAACCAGGAAGGTGGCTATCTTGGATCTGGTACAGTGCAATGAGACAGGATTAATAAGTGATCTCCTAGTAAAGGATCCTCTGAGAAAGAGTGACCATAGCATAGTTGAATTTCAAATTCAGTTGGAGGGTGAGAAAGTTAGATCTCAAACCAGTGTCCGATCTTAAATAAAAGCGATTACAAAGATATGAAGGCAGAGTTGGCTAAAATAGACTGGGAAAATAGATTAAAGTGTAAGACAGGTGATAAACAGTGGCAGACATTTAAAGAGATATTTCATAACTCACAACAAAATATATTCCAATGAGAAGGAAAGACTTTAAGAGAAGGGAGGACCATCTGTGGTTAACTAAGGAAGTAAAGGATGGTATCAAATTGAAAAATATGGCATACAAAGTTGCCAAGATTAGTGGGAGGCCAGAGGATTAGGAAATGTTTTTAAATCAGCAAACGGCAACTAAACAAATTATGAAGAGAGGGAAGATAGAGTATGAGTGTAAATTATCAAGAAATATAAAAACAGATATTAATAGCTTCCGGCTTTTTCTGTTTTTATTCCAGAGTCTAGCATCCGCAGTATTTTGCTTTTGTATTATTGTAGTAAGAGCTTCTACGTGTCTATAAAAAGGAAGAGAATAGCTAAAGTAAATGTTGGTCCCTAAGAGGATGAGTCTGGGGAATTAATAATGGGGAAAAGAGAAATGAGGGAGACTTTGAACAAATATTTTGTATCTGTCTTCATGGTAGAAGATACTAAAAATATCCCAATAATAGATAATCAAGGGGCTATAGAGAGGGAGGAACTTAAAATAATCAATATCAGTAAAGAAAAAGTACTTGGTAAAATAATAGGACTAAAGGTGGACAAGTCCCCTGGACCTGATGGCCTGCATCCTAAGGTCTTAAAAGAAGTAGCTGCAGAGATAGTGGATGCATTGGTTCTGGGGCAGTCCCAATGGATTGCAAAACCACAAATGTAACACACCTATTTAAAAAAGGAGGCAGACAGAAAGCAGCCAGCCAGTCATAGGCAGTCCCTCGAGGTCGAGGATGATTTGCTTCCACACTAAAAATGAGTAATCAGGTGACTGATGAAACTCATTTTAAATGGTGGAAGATGCCTGTGCGTGAATTCTTTTAACGTAGGGTGGCTGTTGCACACCAGACATCACATGGGCTTGACGGAGCAAGGTCTTGGTTCAGTGGCAAGGGGATCCAAGACGAATGGAGACCAGGCTCCACTGCACGTGTCAATACATACACACAAACTTAAACATACTCCTACTGCCCTCCATCCTTCCTTCTTTCCACAGGACCTCTCCCTATGTATAATTCATAGTACGCAATCTGAGCCTCACGACCTATAGAATAGTACAGCACAGAAGGAGGCCATTCAACCCATCAGGTTTGCGGCGGCTCTTTCAAAGTGCAATCCAGATAGTCATACTCACCCACTCTTTTCCCATCGCTCTGCAATTTTTCTCTTTAAAGTTTTATTCCAATTCCCTTTTGAAGCCTACTATTGAATCTGTATCCACCAACCTATCAGGCAGTGCATTCCAAATCCTAACCACTCACTCCATAAAAAAAAGCAGGAAACTATAGACCAATTAGCCTAACATCTGTCATTGGTAAAATGCTGGAATCCATTATTAAGGAAGCAGTAGTAGGACAGTTGGAAAAGCATAAGTAAACCAGAGTCAGCATGATTTTATGAAAGGGAAATCATGTTTGACAAATTTGCTCGAGTTCTTTGAGGATGTAACGTGAAGGGTGAATAAGGGGGAACCAGTAGATGTGGTGTATTTGGATTTCCAGAAGGCATTTGACAAGGTGCTACGTGGTTGGCGGTAATATATTAGCATGGATAGAGGATTGGCTAACAGAAAACAGAGAATGGGGATAAATGGGTAATTTTCTGGTTGGCAAATGGTAGTGGGGTGCCAGAGGGATCGGTGCTGGGGTTTCAAATATTTAGAATCTATATTAATGCCTTGGATGAAGGGACCGAGCGTAATGTAGCCAAAGTTGCTGATGATACACAGATGGGTGGGAAAGCAAGTTGTAAGGAGAATACAAAAAATCTGCAAAAGGATATAGACAGGCTAAGTGAATGGGCAAAAATTTGGCAGATGGAGAATAATGTGTGAAAGTGTGAAGTTATCCATTTTGGCAGGAAAAATAAAAAAGCAAATTATTATTTAAATGGAGAGAAAGTACAATATGCTGTAGTACAGTGGGATCTGGGTGTCCTTGTGCATGAAACACAAAAAGTTAGTATGCAGGTACAACAAGTAATCAGGAAGGCAAATGGAATGTTGGCCTTTATTGCAAAGGGGGATAGAGTATAAAAGCAGAAGTCCTGCTACAACTGTACAGGATATTGGTGAGACCACACCTGGAGTACTGCATACAATTTTGGTATCCATATTTAAGGAAGGATATACTTGCATTGGAGGCTGTTCAGAGAAGGTTCATTAGGTTGATTACGGAGATGAGATACTTATGAAGAATGGATGAGCAGGTTGGGCCTATACTCATTGGAGTTCAGAAGAATGAGAGATGATCTTATCGAAACATATAAGATAATGAGGGGGCTCGACAAGGTGGATGCAGAGAGGATACTTCCACTCATTGGGGAATCTAGAACTAGGGAGCATAGTTTAAGAATAAGGGGTCGCCTCTTTAAAACTGAGTTGAGGAGAAATCTCTTCTCTCAAAGAGTCGTAAATCTGCCTATCCCAATTTCATGACTGCACACTTCCATCTCCCTGCCACCCCTGCGCCCCCAACCTCCCACCCTCCCAAGGCAACTTCACACAGGTAACAAAGCAAAAAAAAATACTTTGGGCCAACTTAGGAAAAAACTGAAAATTCCTCTCTGACCCTGAAAGTGATCAAGCAAAGCTCCAGGAAACTGAGTGACTGGTTGACTATATGTAGACATATTAGCACCTTTTAGAATGCTAGTGGTGAATCTGCACTCCTGTCATGTGCCAACAATTTATTCCAGAGATAGATGAGGCTCTGCGAAAAGGAGCACCTCATAGCATCTAACCTAGTTCTATGCTTTTGTAACTTTCCCGCGCACTAGTACGGAAATGGATTTTCTACAAAAGCTATTAAAATTATCTTGTTAAAATGACTATTCTTTACAGATAGTTAAGCGAAATGGAAAAACATTTGGCCAATAGAATCCTAAAGGATCACTGCGTTCATGAAAATGTAGCTGGCAAACCTCTTGTCTGATTAAGAAAGAGAGTCACGACTAAGAAGCAGTGCAATCAAGTATTTTATTTATTCGTTCCTGGGATGTGTGTGTCACTGGCAAGGCCAGCATTTATTGCCCATCCCTAATTGCCCTTGAGAAGGTGGTGGTGAGCTGCTGCTGAGCTTTGATGAAGTGAAGTGTTTCAGTGCTATTTTATGTTATCACTTTGTGCGATTACAGACAAAATGAAAAGAGATGCCCTGAATATTTTTCGTTGTCGACTTTACTGGGACTAAACTGGATAAGGCCCAAAAAAAGGCACTCCATTAATGCCCAACTTGTTTCCAATCACAGAAACAGGATCATGCAAGTTTGTGCAAGGTACTTGCCATATGCTTTCATTCTGCGACACTCAATCATTCCCCCAATATTCAATTATTTTACAAACATGACAAAATGGCTGCTGGCAATAAAAGGGAGATCTCCAACATACTTTGCTCATGACATCACTCAGGAACCCCGCCATGCCTGAGCAACACAGGTATAACCATTGCATTAGGACCACCAGAATGATTATTGAGTACATCATTGGGCTGTTGAAGCAAAGGTTAAAAGGTCTGGACAGGTCTGGGGGCCTACACTATGCCGCACAAAGACTCTTCACCCATCAAAACTCATTATACAGAGGAGCCTGCATTTGGAGAAGGCACAACAGCAGGAGACCCATTGGATGAGGAACACCAAGAGAAAAAGAAGGAAAAAGCAGAAGCGGGAAAGCCAACTCAATGCCTTGCAGCAAGAGATAAGAGGGATCAATTAATTATGATTCAGTGGCCTGCTCATTTCCCTGGCCTGAAAACTTACACAAATCCCCTCTGCATTAACAGTCCTTGTGATATCCTTCACATCTCCCTTAGTCGTGTATTGAAGAACATTCAAACCATTCAGCCAACTGCTATATCAATGACATACTGACAATGCAGACTCAGAAGCTGCTATTAAACCACTCTGCAGCTGAAAGTGCTAAATGTGATACAGGTGATGAATTTAATTACTAACACAATGGGGGTAATTTTAGCCCCCAAAAACAGGTAGGTTTGGTTCGGCTAGGACGTTAAAATGTAAAAAATCTCAAACCAGAACCCAACCCGCCTCACTCCGGCGACCTCCAGTATTAATGGAGGCGAGTCGGGCACCTAATCCTTCCCAGGAGGCAGGCCACGCATTTAATATTTTAATGAGGCCGTGTGCCTCAGATTTTATCTTATTTCCAGCATCAACACTGGACTCGGGAAACCCAACAGCTAAAGGGAGGCAAGCACTGCTGCATGCAAGAGGTAAGTGCCTTTACAGCACTGCTTGTGAGCTAGGAGGAGCAGGCGTCTCCCCCCACCTCCTGCCTCCCGAGCTAACCTGCCCCCTCCCCATGACATGAGCGACACCCACTCATGATCATCAAACCTCTCCCTGTGGACACCGAACCCCACAACGTCCTCCATCTTTGTGCCCCAATCTCTCTTCGACCCCATGTAATACTTGATCCTCGGCTGCAGCTGTTATACAGTTCCACCTAGTGAACTACTGATGTAATGCAACTACTGATGTATGAACAATAAAAAGTCATGTGGCAAAGTCACATGATGACATTTCTGTTAAGGAACTATCTTGTAGGGTGTGTGCTTGAGTAGCTGTATAAAGCTATTACAGTTGGCGATGACGATGGGATCTTTGGATTACCTAGCTGAAATCTGTGTTGCTGGACATAGAGACTTTGAGAGGTTCATTATTTTGTAGAACAGCTAAAAATCCAAGGTAAATGTCAAGCACACTTGGCTGAACTGTTGATGTTGCCAGAGTCTAGATGGTCATGCTGATGGGAATAATAGGGTGCTTGGGTGAGTTCCACTGCAACAGAGACTTTCAGAGCATATGTAGAGAGGCTAGAAATGTTTTTCACCATGAATAGTATCGTTGATGAAAACCATGGTTTTAGAAATAAAATAGGCTACTTTCTTGACTGAAGCAAGCCCCGAGGTGTATGAGCCCCTGAAAAATGTGCTTGTTCCCATCAAGCCAAAGGACACAACAAGTAAAACACTCATTAATGTGCGAAGATTGTTTTTTTCATATGGCCTCCCAGAAGAAATTGTGTCTGATAATGGCCCGTAATTTTGTTCAGAAGAATTTGCACAAATCATGAGCAGAAATGGTGTGAAACATACTAAAGTTCTACCATACCACCGTGCTTGAAATGGTGCAGCAAAGCGCACAGTACAATTGTAAAATGTGCCCTCATCAAGCAAATGTTCGATCCAAATCCAGAGAAACGGCAATGGTCGTTGGACCACAAACTGGAAAATGTTCTGATTACTTATTGAGATACTCCTCATACAACTACTGGTAGAACACCAGCAGACGTTTCTCAAATGACAGCCACAAACCAGGTTCTCTTTGTTAAAGCCAACCTTGGCACAGTCAGTAAGAAGCGAAACAATCA
The DNA here is from genome assembly GCF_044704955.1 of Pristiophorus japonicus. NCBI lineage: Eukaryota > Metazoa > Chordata > Chondrichthyes > Pristiophoridae > Pristiophorus > Pristiophorus japonicus. The sequence continues at coordinate 195,031,840 of NC_091978.1, forward strand.
AGACAGAAAGAGTGTCATAATAGAAGTAGAGTAAGAGAGAGAAGTGTGAAATTGAATCAGAAGGTTTGTAGGATTGCAAAATTCGTGGAAATCCCTCAGTGTTTGCACTCATTGTAAAGGAAATTTAATTTGGGACTATCAAACAGAAAGTTTGGGATCCTAAAATGCTTAAGAAAGAAATCTACGAATTTTAACCAAGTTTGGGATTTTTAAAAGGTGAATATTGGGTCTGAAAGAAAAGGGGTGGATCAATCTCTAAAGGGCCAGTTTGGACATTGGGGAGCTAATCAAATTGTCTGGGAACTGTTCACCCTCGATACCTGCCCCTAGAAAACATTAGCATTTAAACAATCGACCATGGAAAAAACATTATCCACCCCACCCAGAGGACCCAAATGTCACATACATATTCCAACACCTTTTCAACAGGCTCAGCCCAGAATTCCTGAAGGAAAAAAAAAAGCAGTGCTATCATAATGGACAAGAGCTCATCAACTCAGAAAAGTCTATCAATGGCAGATTAAAACTTAATCAAGTTTCAGTTAGCTGGGCTACAAAACTTAAACAAAGAACCAAGGTTGATTTGGGGCACAGATAAGGAAGTCTCTCAAAGTATAATTAAAGCCTGTTTTACAGCCAGCAGGACACTTTGCTTCTATACCAGCTTCGTATGCTTCAGACCTGGCAGACGTCAAGACCAGCACACCAGTTTTTCGTTAACTTGGTTTTTCAGAACATCAACCAAGACAGCATCGCAAATGACCATGACACCAAGCACGCCACGACAGCAAGAGACTCACAGAACAACCACCAAGATATTACCAGCAACCAAATTGGTAATATTGAGCCACCGCGACCAACGATTTACAAACCGAAGTCAACTCGCCGAAAATTCGAAGATTCGCAAACTGTTTCCACTCTACAAGCCATCCCTCAGCTACCAATGGGTAAAACATTACCTAAAAGAACCTTAAAACCTACTACTGAAGGAAGAAAATGGGTACTTACCCCATAAATCCAATACGCGCCCTACCGCATCAGCGGATACCACCCAACTGAGGAACACACAGCAAGAAGTCCTCTCCTAAGTTTGGGGTATGGCTAGCAGAATCGACAAAATCCAACGCACCCCAAAACCGTGACCCATTACCGACTGTCAAGGAAGGATTGGTGAGCATAGTCCCTGAAGCCCCAGAGCCTAACCTAGTTAGATAGGGAGAATTGGGAGGTGGGAGGTGTTGTATTGCTGTGTATTCCCTTGTGTTTGAATAAAGGATTCCCCATTAGAATGATAAGTTTTCTTTCCTTTAAAGTGATAAGTTTTCTCTCATTTAAAGTGATACGGTTTCTCAGTTTTAATAAAAGTGTATTCATTCTTCTTGAATAAAAACCATACATTTCTTGTACAAAACAGTTGTTTGCTATACTTTATCACACCCTGATTAATAAATCCAGGCTCAAGAACTAGGGAGTGGGAGCGACTCGCAACCGCTCTGGGTCAGGGACCCCACACACCATCCCCTACAGTTAGAGTGCAGAACCATCACCATAAAGAGTTAAGGTGATTACCAGGAAGAGTAGTGAAGATATGTGGCCCTCGCACATATTTGGTCAAGATGTTTGATCATGGAAAGGTGAGGTTTGTTCACATTGATCATATTTTACCTACAGATGAGGAAGGAATTGAAAGTTGGAATGATTCGATTATTTCTGATGAGTCGGATAGTCAGGTTAGAAGTAGAGTACCTGTAGCAAATCCTGTATCAGATGTACTGGAAACAAGTCCAAGAGAAAGTCAGAATTTAAGTCTGAGTCCGAGTCAGGCAGACAAACAGTCTGAAGTTGTGGAGAGTCAAAATATAGATCAAGGTCAGCCCTTGGAGAAAAACTCTCCTCAGGCTCAGCCTAGAATGAGTCTAGATATTTCAACAAGATTAGATAGTTTTGTTCAAGCATGAAGGTACCCTCTTCGAAACAGAAAACCAGTGGTTAAGTTTGATTTGTAAATATGGGAAAATAAGTTTATATCTTTTGTTGTGTATACCATGCAAGTTAATAATTGACTTCCATTTTTTTCTCACCTAAGTGTCTTTCTTATAAGAAGGTTTCTTAACTCTTCTACTATGAGGTGCTCATGTTGGGACCCTCCAGCTGCTCATGGCCACTGTTTTCTGGGGGCTCAAGTCCTTGAGGGCCTGGATGCAGACTACTGCACCTCGGCTGCTGCCGGGACGACTTGACCAAACTGATTTGCTGGCATCATAATGTGCATTGGTTGAACAGGTGGCGAAGAACCAGATGTACTGGAATCATGAGAGAGGGCAACAGGTACTGCTCCCATCATGCCACTCCCAAGGGGCTCAGGCTCAACATTTTCACTGATCTGCTGGAGAGCAGACTGGAGACAATGGGTAACTCCTTGAAAACCCCTATCCATTTGTTCCACTAATCTGTCCAAGGTGGACATCTGTCTCCCTAAGATTGAATCCAGAGCTTGTATGGTAGCTTCCTCCAAAGCTGCATAGACTGCTGACGTTGACTCCTATGGTGAAGACAGCATCCCTGGAGGTGACCACATTCTCCAGGGTAAACTGCAGAGTACTGATGCCATGCAAGATAGCACTACACAGGATGGAAGTGGACTTCTCCATGATTTCAGTGATAGCACTCAAACAGGTCTTACAATACCTGATATTGTGAGAGGCAAGTGGTTTGCTTTTCATAGCTGGGCTCCTGAAGTCTTCATCTCTGTCCTACTCACCAGTGCTGGGAGAGACCCTCGCTCTCCCGTGAGCTTTCTCCTGGCCTGTCCCTACCACCAGTACCTGCCACTGCTCACTCATGCTGGATGTTTCATCATGTACAGACCCCTCAGACTCACTATCTAACCCCCATGGCGTGCCAATGCCTACTGATGCTTGGGAGGGATGGACGCGTGTGGCATTGCAGCCTCAGGAGACTTGTTCTCCTCCTACGTGTATTGTTGTGTAGGGTCTAAGTGCTGAGAAGGACCTAGAGGAAGCAGAAAATGGGCAAAAGTTAGGATGACACAGAGAGGCTGGACATTAGCAGGTGACAGTCTCTTCAGAATGCACCTTGAGGTTGTGAAGTTTGATGAATATTTGCTAAAGAGTTAAAGTCTGTGTCCAGTTGGAAAGAGGCCATAATACATCAGCACTGGTACCAACTGCAGGGAAGATCTTGGGTTTGTGCAACAGATTAATCACCAGGTTTACCATTACTGCTGGTTGAGGATAAGATTTAATAGCCTAAGTGGAAAAGGCACCTAAGAATCTTCAACTAGAAATAAAGGGCCCAAATGTCTGGCCATTTAATTTGCGCAAGTGCAAGTGAGTTAGTTAGGTATTTTTTTAAATTTAGTTTTTTTTTCAAAAGGGGGCGTTTCCAGCCACTTACACCTGTTTTGGCCATTTAAGCGAGTTTGGCCAGCAAATAGTTGCTCCGAATTAACTTAGGCCAGTGTATGTTGCCACTTCTGCCCGCACAGAAAATCCTCACCTAGAGTTAAGGAATCGGCGCAAGTAACTACATTTAAAGCACCACCAAGCACCAAACAAAGCACAAAAAGTAATAAGCATTCAATAAAAAATAAAGAACTGAAGTAAATAATTAAATTTACAAATAAAAAACTGAAGTAAATCCTACCTTCAACTAAACTCGGCAGCGGTTGGCCGTGCAGGAGTCCCTTCGGCCTGGGATAGTGCGGGAGAACGAAGCATCTGAACGGGGGGTGGTGGGGGGAAGGGAGGGAGAAGGCCGAGGGTGGTGGGTGGTGAACGTGGCACCTTAATGCGGGGGGGGGGGGGAAGAGGGAAGAGATCCACAGCGGGCCTGCCCCGGCCGGTGCGGGTGTTCCTTCGGCCAGGGCTAGGTGCGGGACAACGCACCGGCAAGCCCTTTGGCCAGGACTAGGTGCGGGAGGGAGGCTAGGCTGATGGCATCTGAATGGAGGGAGGGAGAAGGCTCAACGCAGCAGGCTGGGGTAGTGGGGGGGGCGATTGCCAATGTTAATAAGCCATTAACATTGCATGCGCAACGCTGCCGGCACTCAAAGAGACGCTAGACCCTAGCCCCGCCCCCCCGCCCGCTATTTACCCAGTACGGCCCTAGCTCCGCCCCCTCTCATTCTGCTGCACCAAGCTGCAGCTGAAGAAGACCTGAGGATCGGCCAGAATTGCAAGTGAACTTTTCGGGTGCGCCGTTTTTGCAGGGGAGGAAACTTGAGCCCCATATCATCAAGGTTACAGGAACAAATCATTTTTTAATCTGACTATGCATAACGAACATTGCATAATATATTTTTAGATTATCATCAAGTGACCCCAACCCTTGCTTACTCTGAAACATTTCTATTGTATTGTAACATGCTCCTTTACCCTCTGCTATAATAATGATCATCCCACTTAACTAAACGGAACACTCAATTGCTTAATGCTTGCTAGACATTGTTGTTTGTAATACAGCCAAGATTTTGCTCTGGACCTTATTGAGTTGAAAGTATATCCTGAATAAGCCATTCACTATAAAATATGAAGCTTCATGTAATTTTAATTGGAAGGAAATTGATAAATACCTGACTTTCATTCTGATGAGTCATGAGCTGCAGCTATAAGCCATTCTGTAAGCAACACTTAATGACTTTGCTTGAGGAAAGTCAAAGGGTTGTGCAAAGAATTGCATCCCTCATTTGAATCAATATCAAGCTATGCAGCAGAGGAGCAGAAGCAAACATCCAGTTTGATATGTATATATAAAGGCTGTGGTATTACAAAAAATTCAGTAAAAAGTTTCATCCTTTATTTCATGTCAGGAAAGCTTCAAATCATCCACTGATAGAATTGTGATATGCTTTCCATATTCAGAGGCTTGCTGAGCTTTATATTTGTCATATATCTGTCACTGGGTATCACATTCATTCAGAAAATAACACCAATAAAGACAGAGTGAGTCCTCTTTAATCTTATGAATACTGACTATTCTTTGTGACTTTCAAAATATATATTATAAAACCTGCACTATATATTGCTGCAGTGCAGTTCTACCCCTGTATTTATGGTTCCTGTTTTGAACCGCTGGCATTCTGTTATACTTAGATGATATACAAAAGATGGGATCTTATAGTTCATGAATTTTATGGTAAAAAATTCCCCAAAAGATATTCTGTGAATACTGAATGCTGAGGATTATAAAACTGAATTTTAGGACTGCACAGAAAATTTCGGCCCAGAAATTACACGAGCCAGCAAACTCAACAATTACACTGTGATCGCACTCACTGGTGACCTCTGGTGGTGACCCCACCAGAGTTTGTGAGACTAGTAGGATGTCAGCTCATTTGAATGGTGTACGACACTAGGGACGTATCTTGTGCGTTCGCCTTGCCCCAACAGGCTGAATAATACACAGGTTCCAAGATCCCCCTCTGCTCCCCGCTCATAAAAATAAATCACAGTTAAATTATTAAAAAGAAACGTTCACTCTTTGGTGGGTCCAGGTTACAATCCCAACATGAACATAAGAACATAGGAAATAGGAGCAGGAGTAGGCCATTTGGCCCCTCGAGATTGTTCCGCCACTCAATAAGATCATGGCTGATCTGATCTTGGCCTCAACTCCACTTTCCTGCCTGTTCCCCATAACCCTTGACTCCATTATAGTTCAAGAATCTGTCTATTTCAGCCTTGAATATATTCAATGGCCCAGACTCCACAGCTCTCTGGTGTAGAGAATCCCAAAGATTCACGATCCTTTGAGGGAAGATTCATGATCCTCTGAGGGAAGAAATACTAAATGGTATATACTTCAATGCAAGAAGTATAGGAATTAAGGCAGATGAACTGAGAGCACAGATAGTCACTTGGGAGTACGATATTATCGCTATTACTGAGACATGGCTGAAAGAAGGGCAGGTATGGCAGCTCAACATTCCTAGTTACAGGGTTTTCAGACGGGATAGAGAGGGGGGTAAAAAGGAGGCGGGGGGTCACAGTATTGATTAAAGAAACAATTACAGCTGTGAGAAGGAATGATATGTTAGAGGGTCATCAAAAGAGGCCATATGGGTTGAATTAAAGAACAAAAAAGGGGCGCTCACACTACTGGGAGTGTATTATAGACCCCCAAGTAATCAGAGGGAGATAGAAGAACAAATATGTGGGCAAATTGCTGCGAAGTGCAAAAACTATAGAGCTATAATAGCGGGGGATTTCAACTACCCTAATATTAACTGGGAAAAAGGTAGTGTGAATGGTAAAGAGGATGCGGAATTCCTACAATGCATTCAGGAGAACTTCTTTAGCCAGTATGTAACAAGCCCAACAAGAGAGGGCGCGGTTCTGGACTTGGTTTTGGGGAATGAAGAGGGGCAGATGAAAGGGGTATCAGTGGAAGAGCATGTTGGTGCAAGTGATCATAATTCAGTAAGATTTAGGACAGTTATGGAAACAGACAAAGGGGGACCAGGAATAAAAGTTCTCAACTGGGGTAAAGCTAATTTTGCTGAGCTGAGATGGGATTTGGCCAAAGTGGACTGGAAATGGCTATTGATGGTAAATCAGTGTCAGAGCAGTGGGAGGCATTCAAGTAGGATATCCTGAGGGTGCAGAGCAAGTATGTTCCCTTAAAAAAGGGTGGGGCTAACACATCTAGAACCCCCTGGATGTCAAGGGACATACAGGGTAAGATAAAGAAAAAAATGGAATCTTATGACAGATATTCAATACTGCAGAAACTCTAGAGGAGTGTAAGAAGTGCAGTGGTGCAATTAAAAAAAGATATCAGGAAAGCAAAGAGAGAGCATGAAAGAATGTTGGCAAGTAAAATCGGGGAAAATCCAGAGATGTTTTATAAATACATTAAGAGCAAGAGGATAACTAAAGAAAGAGTGCAGCCTATTAGAGACCATAAGTCGGGAGGAGGCCAGCATCGCGGGAGCGGAGTGGTCGCGGGACTACAAAGGGCAGCAGCAGCTTGGAGCAGCGGCAGTCGGGAGGAGGCCAGCTGAACAGGGGCAGAAAGAAAAGAAAGAAGTAAAAGAAATTGAAGTGTGATGTCACAGCGAAGCGGGTAAGTGATTGGCTGGTGGATTGGTGAGTATTTTATCTTTTTCTTTTGATAGGAAACATTTGCCATTGATGTAAGTAAGTAAGTAAGAATTGATTGGTGAGTAGTTTTTCTTTTTTCTTTATCTTTTTTCTTTTTCTTATCAGTAAGAAACCGTTAGGCAGTTGCATGTTCAGCCATGAACCCATTGAATGTCAGTGCAGGCTCAAAGGGCTGAATGGCCTACTCCTGCACCTATTTTCTATGTTTTCTATGTTGGCATTGCTGCAAATTAAGTTAATCTAAGGGTTAAGTCATGGCAGGAGAGCCCCGAGCCGTGTTATGCTCCTCCTGTGCTATGTGGGAAATCAGGGATACTTCCAGTGTCCCTGACTACTATCTGTGCAGGAAGTGTGTCCAGCTGCAGATCCTGTCAGACCGCACTGCGCAGTGGAGCTGTGCTTGGATTTACTCTGGAGCTGCCACGATGCTGAGGATGTCATAAATAGCACGGTTAGTGAGTTGGTCACACCGCAAGTAAAGGTTACAAAGGCAGATAGGTAATGGGTGACCATCAGGCAGAGCAAGGGAAGGAACGTCCCCTGCAGGGGTCCCCTGCGGTCATCTCCTTCCAAAACAGATATACCGCTTTGGATACTGAAGGGGGAGATTGTTTATCAGTGGAAGGCAGCAGCAGCCAAGTTCATGGCACCAGGGGTGGCTCTGCTGCACAGGAGGGCAGGAAAAAGAATGTGAGAGCTTTAGTGGTAGGGGATTCTATTGTAAGTGGAATAGATAGGCGTTTCTGCGGCCGCAATCCAGACTCCAGGATGGTATGTTGCCTCCCTGGTGCAAGGGTCAAGGATGTCTCGGAGTGGCTGCAGGGCATTCTGGAGGGGATGGGTAAACAGCCAGTTGTCATGGTGCATATAGGTACCAACGATATAGGTAAAAAATGGGATGAGGTCCTACAGGCTGAATTTAGGAAGCTAGTTAAAAAGTAGAACCTCAAAGGTAGTAATCTCAGGATTGCTACCAGTGCCAAGTGCTAGTCAGAGTAGAAATCGCAGGATAGTTAAAATGAATATGTGGCTTGAGGAATGGTGCAAGAGGGAGGGATTCAAATTCCTGGGACATTGGAACTGGTTCTGTGGGAGGTGGGACCAGTACAAATCAGATGGGCAGGACCGGAACCAATGTCCAATGGGGAGTGTTTGCTAGTGCTGTTGGGGAGGGTTAAAATTAATATGGCAGGGGGATGGGAATCTAAGGAGGGAGACAGAGGAATTAAAATGGGGGCAGAAGCAAAAGATAGAAAGGAGATAATTAAAAGTGGAGGGCAGAGAAATCAAAGGCAAAAGTCAAAAAGGGCCACATTACAACATAATTTTAAAAGGACGAAGAATGTTAAAAAAAACAAGCCTGAAGGCTCTTTGTCTCAATGCGAGGAGCAGTCGTAATAAGCTGGATGAATTAACTGCGCAGACAGCTGTTAACGAATATGATGTAATTGGGATTACAGAGACATGGCTCCAGGGTGACCAAGGCTGGGAACACATCATCCAGGGGTATTCAATATTCAGGAAGGATAGACAGAAAGGAAAAGGAGGTGGGATAGCTTTGCTGGTTAAAGAGGAAATTAACAAAATAGTAAGGATGAACATTAGCTTGGATGATGTGGAATCCGTATGGGTAGAGCTGCAGAACACCAAAGGGCAGAAAACGTTAGTGGGAGTTGTGTACAGACAACCAAATAGTAGTAGTGAGGTTGGGGACAGCATCAAACAGGAAATTAGGGATGCATGCAATAAAGGTACAGCAGTTATCACGGGTGACTTTAATCTACATATAGATTGGGCTAACCAAACTGGTAGCAATACGGTGGAAGAGGATTTCTTGGAGTGTATTAGGGATGGTTTTCTAGACCAATATGTCAAGGAACCAACTAGAGAGCTGGCCTTCCTAGACTGGGTGTTGTGTAATGAGAAAGGATTAATTAGCAATCTTGTTGTGCGAGGCCCCTTGGGGAAGAGTGACCATAATATGGTAGAATTCTTCATTAAGGTGGAGAGTGACACAGTTAAGTCAGAGACTAGGGTCCTGAACTTAAAGAAAGGTAACTTGGATGGTATGAGACATGAATTGGCTAGGATAGACTGGCAAATGATACTTAAATGCATTGGCAGTGGATGGGCAATGACAGACATTTAAAGATCACATGGATGAACTTCAACAATTGTACATCCCTGTCTGGTGTAAAAATAAAACGGGGAAGGTGGCTCAACCGTGGCTAACAAAGGAAATTAGGGATAGTGTTAAATCCAAGGAAGAGGCATATAGATTGGCCAGAAAAAGCAGCACACCTGAGGACTGGGAGAAACTTAGAATTCAGCAGAGGAGGACAAAGGATTTAATTAGGAGTGGGAAAATAGAGTATGAGAGTAAGCTTGCCGGAAACATAAAAACTGACTGCAAAAGCTTCTATAGATATGTGAAGAGAAAATAATTAGTCAAGACAAATGTAGGTCCCTTGCAGTCAGAATCAGGTGAATTTATAATGGGGAACAAAGAAATGGCAGACCATTTGAACAAATACTTTGGTTCTGTCTTCACTAAGGAAGACACAAATAATCTTCCGGAAATACCAGGGGACCGCGGGTCTAGTGAGAAGGAGAAATTGAAGGAAATCCTTATTAGTCAGGAAATTGTATTAGGGAAATTGATGGGATTGAAGGCCAATAAATCCCCAGGGCCTGATAGTCTGCATCCTAGAGTACTTAAGTAAGTGGCCCTAGAAATAGTGGATGCATTGGTGGTCATTTTCCAACATTCTATACACTCTGGATCAGTTCCTATAGATTGGAGGTTAGCTAATGTAACCCCATTTTTTTAAAAAAGGAGGGAGAGAGAAAACAGGGAATTATAGACCGGTTAGCTTGATATTGGAAGTGGGGAAAATGTTGGAATCAATTTTTAAAGATGTAATAGCAGCGCATTTGGAAAGCAGTGACAGGATTGGTCCAAGTCAGCGTGGAGTTATGAAAGGGAAATCACGCTTGACAAAGCTTCCAGAATTTTTTGAGGATGTAACTAGTAGAGTGGACAAGGGAGAACCAGTGAATGTGGTGTATTTGGACTTTCAAAAGGCTTTTGACAAGGTCCCACACAAGAGATTAGTGTGAAAAATGAAAGCACATGGTATTGGGAGTAATGTATTAATGTGGATAGAGAACTGGTTGGCAAACAGAAGGCAAAGAGTAGGAATAAACGGGTCCTTTTCAGAATGTAAGGCAGTGACTAGTGGGGTACTGCAAGTTTCAGTGCTGGTACCCCAGCTATTTACAATATACATTAATGATTTAGACAAAGGAATTGAATGTAATATCTCCAAGTTTGCAGATGACACTAAGCTGGATGGCGGTGTGAGCTGTGAAGATGATGCTAAGAGGCTACGGGTGACTTGGACAGGTTAAGTGAGTGGGCAAATGCATGGCAGATGCAGTATAATGTAGATAAATGTGAGGTTATCCACTTTGGTGGCAAAAAAGGAAGGCAGAATATTATCTGAATGCTGACAGATTAGGAAAAGGGGAGGTGCAGTGAGACCTGGGTGTCATGGTACATCAGTCATTGAAAGTTGGGATGCAGGTACAGCAGGTGGTGAAGAAGGCGAATGGCATGTTGGCCTTCATAGCGAGAAGAATTGAGTATAGGAGCAGGGAGTTCTTCCTGCAGTTGTACAGGGCCTTGGTGAGGCCACACCTTGAATATTGTATACAGTTTTCATCTCCTAATCTGAGGAAGGATATTCTTGCTATTGAGGGAGCGCAGCGAAGGTTCACCAGACTGATTCCCGGGATGGCAGGACTGACATATGAAGAAAGACTGGATCGATTCGGCTTATATTCACTGGAATTTAGAAGAATGAGAGGGGATCTCATAGAAACATATAAAATTCTGATGGGATTGGACAGGTTAGATGCAGGAAGAATGTTCCCGATGTTGGGGAAGTCCAGAACCAAAATTGGCTCGGAGGCAGGAAGCAAAGCGCAATGGTTGATGGGTGTTTTTGTGACTGGAAGGCTGTATCCATTGGGGTTCCGCAGGGCTCATTGCTGCGTCCCTTGCTTTCTGTGGTATATATCAATGAATTGGACTTAAATGTTGGTGGTATGATTAAGAAGTTTACAGATGATACTAAAATAGGATAGAATGGATAGAAAGGATTGTTTCCCTTCCAGAGGGGTCAACAACCAGGGTGCATAGATTTAAAGTAATTGGGAGGAGGTTTAGAGGAGAAATGAGGGGAAATTTCTTCACCCAGAGGTGGTGAGTGTCTGGAACTCACTGTCTGAAAGGACGGTAGAGGCAGAAACCCTCACCACATTTAAAAGATACTTGGATATGCACTTAAAGTGCAGTAACCTACAGGGCTACAGACCAAGAGCTGGAAAATGGGATTAGGCTGGATAGCTCTTGGTCAGCCGGAGCGGACACGATGGGCCGAAACGGCCGTGCTGTAAATTTCCATCATTCTATGATTCTAAATTCCTTCTCATCACCATCTCAAATGGGTGACCCGTTATTCTGAAACTATATCCCCTCGTTCTAGATTTTCCCACGAGAGGAAACATCCTCTCTGCATCTACCCTGTCAAGCTCCCTCAGAATTTTATGTTTCAATAAGATCACCTCTCATTCTTCTAAACTCCAATGAGTACAGGCCCAACCTACTCAACCTTTCTTCATAAGTCAACCCCTTCATCTCAGGAATCAACCTAGTGAAGCTTCTCTGAACTGCCTCCAATGCAAGTATATCCCTCCTTAAATAAGCGAACAAACACTGTACGAAGTGGTCTCACCAACGCCCTGTACAGTTGTAGCAAGACTTCCTTACTTTTATACTCCATCCCCCTTGCAATAGAGGCCAATATTCCATTTAGCTTCCCAATTATTGCTGTACCTGCATGTGAACTTTTTGTGTTTCATGTATGAGGACACCCAGAAACCCCAGGTGGAGTCTACGTGGTCCCTTTGGCTAGACAGGACTCACCCGCGTTTAAGGCCAATGATCGTACGCCAGGTCTCTCTGAAGGTCGACAATCACTACTCTCAGCCTCAGCCCCGACTGCATCAATAGCCTTGGAAGCAGAAAGTAAAGGCTTCGCTTCTTACAAGGCCCAATGGGAAGTCCCTTGCATCTAATACTGTCAACCACACTTCAAAGTGCGACACATACATTAGAACATAAGGATATAAGAAATAGGAGCAGGAGTAGGCCATTTGGCCCCTCGAGCCTGCTCCGCCATTTAATACGATCATGGCTGATCTGTTCATGGACTCAGCTCCACTTCCCTGCCCGCTCCCCATAACCCTTTATTTCCATATTGCTCAAAAATCTGTCGATCTCCACCTTATATATTCAATGATCCACCCTCCACAGCTCTCTGGGGAAGAGAATTCCATAGATTTATAACCATCTGAGAGAAGAAATTCCTCCTCATCTCAGTTTTAAATGGGTGACCTCTTACTATGCCGCCTAGTTCTAGTTTCCCCTATGAGTGGAAAACCCTCTCTGAATCCACCTTGTCGAGCCCCCTCATTATCTTATATGTTTCAATAAGATCATCTCTCATTCTTCTGAACTCCAATGAGTACAGGCCCAACCTATTCGACCTATCTTCATAAGTCAACCACTACATCTCCGGAATCAACCTAGTGAATCTTCTCTGAACAGCCACCAATGCAAGTATATCCTTCCTTAAATACAGAGACCAAACTGTATGCAGTACTCCAGGTGTGGCCTGACCAACATCCTGTAAAGTTGCAGGACTTCTCTGCTTTTATACTCCATCACCCTTGCAAGAAAGGCCATGGAATCCAAGGCAAAGTTGGATCCAAAATTAGCTCAGAGGCAGGAAGCAATGGGTAATGTTTGATGGGTGCTTCTGTGACTGGAAGGATGTTTCCAGTGGGGTTCTGCAGGGCTCAGTACCAGGTCCCTTGCTTTGTGTGATATACATCAATGATCTAGACTTGAATATATATAGGGTATGATTAAGAAGTTTGCAGATGATACTAAAATTGGCTGTGTGGTTGATAATGAAGAAGAAAGCTGCGGACTGCAGGAAGATATCAATCAACTGGTCAGGTGGGCAGAACAGTGGCAAATGGACTTTAATCCAGAGAAGTGTGAGGTAATGCATTTTGGGAGGGCTAAAACAGAAAGGGAATATACATTAAATGATAGGAATCTGAGAAGTGTAGAGGAACAAAGGGACCTCGGAATGCATGTCCACAGATCCCTGAATGCAGCAGACCAGGTAGATCAAATTGTTAAGAAGGCATACGGAATGCTTGCCTTTATTAGCCGAGGCATAGAATACAAGAGTAGGGGGGTTATGCTTGAACTGTATAAAACACTGGTTAGGCCACAGTTGGAGTATTGTGTGCAGTTCTCGTCACGTCATTACAGGAAGGATGTGGTTGCACAAGAGAGGGTACAGAGGAGATTTATGAGGATGTTGCCAGGAATGGAGAATCTAAGCTATGAGGACAGATTAGATAGGCCGGATTTGTTTTCATTGGAACAGAGGAGGCTGAGGGGAGACTTCACTGAGGTGTATAAAATTATGAGGAGCCTAAATATAGTGGACAGAAAGTGCCTATTTCCCTTCGCAGAGAGGTCAACAACCAGAGGGCATAAATTTAAAGTAATTGGTAGAAGGTTTATAGGGGATTTGAGGGGAAATTTCTTCACCCAGAGGGTTGTGGGGGTCTGGAACTCACTGCCTGAAAGAGGTCCCTTTGTGCTGCAGCACTGTGCAATTTTTCTCCATTTAAATTATAATTTGCTTTTCTATTTTTTCTGTCAAAGTGGGTAACCTCACAATTTCTCACATTATACTCCATCTGCTAAATTTTTGCCCATTCACTTAGCCTATCTATATCCCTTTGCAGGTTTGTTGTGTCATCCTCACAATTTGCTTTCCCAGCCATCTTTGTATCATCAGCAAACTTGTCTACATCATACTCGGTCCCTTCGTCCAAGTCATTAATATAGATTGAAAGTAGTTGAGGCCCAACCACCGATCCCTGCGGCACTGCACTAATTACTGTTTGCCAACTGGAAAATGACCCATTTATCCCGACTCTATTTTCTGTTCGTTAGCCAATCCTCTTGGTTGGCTGTTCGACTGGTAAGTATAACTCTCTTTTAGACAGACTTTTAGATTGGTTTAATTAGCAGCGAACTACTAAGCAGCTGTTTGGTGTTTAAGTAAATTTTAGTAAGTAAATTAATTTAAGGGTTAAGTCATGGCAGGAGAGCTCAGACCCGTGCCATGCTCCTCCTGTGCTATGTGGGAAGTTAGGGACTACTAGGTGCGCGGGAAGTGTGTCCAGCTGCAGCTCCTGAAAGACCGCATGACAGCACTGGAGCTGCGGATGAACTCACTCTGGAACATGCGCGAAGCTGAGAATGTTGTGGATAGCACATTTAGTGAGTTGGTCACACTGCAGGTAATGGTTAGGATAGATAGTGAATTGGTGACCAAGAGACAAAATAAGAGCAGGAAGGTAGTACAGGAGTCCCCTGCAGTCATCTCCCTCCAAAACAGATATACCATTTTGTTTATTGTTGGGGGAGATGACTTACCAGGGGAAGGCACCAGCAGCCAGGTTCATGGCACCATGGGTGGTTCTGCTGCACAGAAGGGCGGGAAAAAGAGTGGGAGAGCTATAGTGATCGGAGACTCTATTGTAAGGGGAATAGATAGGAGTTTCTGCGGCCACAACCGAGACTCCAGGATGGTATGTTGCCTCCCTGGTGCAAGGGTCAAGGATGTCTCGGAGCGGCTGCAGAGCATTCTGGAGAGGAAGGGTGAACAGCCAGTTGTCAAGGTACATGTAGGTACCAACAATATAGGTAAGAAGCGGGAAGAGGTCCTACAAGCTGAATTTAAGGAGCTAGGAGTTAAACAAAAAAGTAGGACCTCAAAGGTAGTGATCTCTGGATTGCTACCAGTGCCACAAGCTAATCAGAGTAGAGGGAGCAGGATAGTTAGAATAAATATGTGGCTTGAGCAGTGGTGCAAGAGGGCGGGATACAAATTCCTGGGACATTGGAACCAGTTCTGGGGGAAGTGGGACCTGTACAAAAGGGACGGTCTGCACTTGGGCAGGACTGGAACTGATGTCCTAGGGGTAACATTTGCCAATGCAGTTCGGGAGTGTTTAAACTAATATGGCAGGGGGACGGGAATCTATGCAGTGAGACAGGGCAAAGTAATATGGCGTCAGAAACAGATGGTAGAAAGGTAAAAAGCAATAGTGGAAGGCCGAGTAAACAAAGGCAAGAAACAAAAAGGGCCACACTACATCATAATTCTAAAAGGACAAAGGTTGTTAAAAAAACAAGCCTGAAGGCTTTGTGTCTTAATGCAAGGAGTATCCATAATAAGGTGGATGAATTGACTGTACAAATAGATGTTAACAGATATGATGTGATTGGGATTACAGAGACGTGGCTCCAAGATGATCAGGGCTGGAAACTCAACATCCAAAGGTATTCAACGTTCAGGAAGGATAGAATAAAAGGAAAAGGAGGTGGGGTAGTATTGCTGGTTAAAGAGGAGATTAATGCAATAGTTAGGAAGGACATTAGCTTGGATGATGTGGAATCTATATGGGTAGAGCTGCAGAATACCAAAGGGCAAAAAAGTTAGTGGGAGTTGTGTACAGACCTCCAAACAGTAGTTATGATGTTGGGGAGGGCATCAAACAGGAAATTAGGGGTGCATGCGATAAAGGTGCAGCAGTTATCATGGGTGACTTTAATATGCATATAGATTGGGCTAAGCAAACTGGAAGCAATACGGTGGAGGAGGATTTCCTGGAGTGCATAAGGGATGGTTTTCTCGACCAATATGTCGAGGAACCAACTAGGGGGGAGGCCATCTTAGACTGAGTGTTGTGTAATGAGAGAGGATTAATTAGCAATCTCGTTGTGCGAGGCCCGTTGGGGAAGAGTGACCATAATATGGTGGAATTCTACATTAGGATGGAGAATGAAACAGTTAATTCAGAGACCATGGTCCAGAACTTAAAGAAGGGTAACTTTGAAGGTATGAGGCGTGAATTGGCTGGGATAGATTGGCGAATGATACTTAAGAGATTGACAGTGGATGGGCAATGACAGATATTTAGGGATTGCATGGATGAACTACAACAATTGTACATCCCTGTCTGGCGTAAAAATAAAAAAGGAAAGATGGCTCAACCGTGGCTATCAAGGGAAATCAAGGATAGTATTAAAGCCAAGGAAGTGGCATACAAATTGGCCAGAAATAGCAGCGAACCCGGGAACTGGGAGAAATTTAGAACTCAGCAGAGGAAGACAAAGAGTTTGATTAAGGCAGGGAAAATAGAGTACGAGAGGAAGCTTGCAGGGAACATTAAAATGGACTGCAAAAGCTTCTATAGATATGTAAAGAGAGAAAGGTTAGTAAAGACAAACATCGGTCCCTGCAGTCAGAATCAGGGGAAGTCATAACAGAGAACAAAGAAATGGCAGACCAATTGAACAAGTACTTTGGTTCGGTATTCACTAAGAAGGACACAAACAACCTTCCGGATATAAAAGGGGTCAGAGGGTCTAGTAAGAAGGAGAAACTGAGGGAAATCCTGATTAGTCGGGAAATTGTGTTGGGGAAATTGATGGGATTGAAGGCCGATAAATCCCCAGGGCCTGATGGTCTGCATCCCAGAGTACTTAAGGAGGTGGCCTTGGAAATAGTCATTTTCCAACATTCCATAGACCCTGGATCAGTTCCTATGGAGTGGAGGGTAGCCAATGTAACCTCGCTTTTTAAAAAAGGAGAGAGAGAGAAAACAGATAATTATAGACCGGTCAGCCTGACATTGGTAGTGGGTAAAATGATGGAATCAATTATTAAGGATGTCATAGCAGCGCATTTGGAAAGAGGTGACATGATAGGTCCAAATCAGCATGGATTTGTGAAAGGGAAATCATGCTTGACAAATCTTCTGGAATTTTTTGAGGATGTTTCCAGTAGAGTGGACAAGGGAGAACCAGTTGATATGGTATATTTGGACTTTCAGAAGGCTTTCGACAAGGTCCCACACAAGAGATTAATGTTCAAAGTTAACGCACATGGGATTGGGGGTAGTGTGCTGACATGGATTGAGAACTGGTTGGCAGACAGGAAGCAAAGAGTAGGAGTAAATGGGTACTTTTCAGAATGGCAGGCAGTGACTAGTGGGGTACCGCAGGGTTCTGTGCTGGGGCCCCAGCTGTTTACATTGTACATTAATGATTTAGACGAGGGGATTAAATGTAGTATCTCCAAATTTGCGGATGACACCAAGTTGGGTGGCAGTGTGAGCTGCGAGGAAGATGATATGAGGCTGCAGAGTGACTTGAATGGGTTAGGTGAGTGGGCAAATGCATGGCAGATGAAGTATAATGTGGATAAATGTGAGGTTATCCACTTTGGTGGTAAAAACAGAGAGACTTTTATCTGAATGGTGACAGATTAGGAAAAGGGGAGGTGCAACGAGACCTGGGTGTCATGGTACATCAGTCATTGAAGGTTGGCATGCAGGTACAGCAGGCGGTTAAGAAAGCAAAAGGCATGTTGGCCTTCAAAGCGAGGGGATTTGAGTACAGGGGCAGGGAGGTATTACTACAGTTGTACAGGGCCTTGGTGAGGCCACACCTGGAGTATTGTGTACAGTTTTGATCTCCTAACATGAGGAAGGACATTCTTGCTATTGAGGGAGTGCAGCGAAGGTTCATTCGACTGATTCCCGGGATGGCGGGACTGACATATCAAGAAAGACTGGATCAACTGGGCTTGTATTCACTGGAGTTCAGAAGAATGAGAGGGGATCTCATAGAAATGTTTAAAATTCTGACAGGTTGAGACAGGTTAGATGCAGGAAGAATGTTTCCAATGTTGGGGAAGTCCAGAACCAGGGGTCACAGTCTAAGGATAAGGAGTAAGCCGTTTAGGACTGAGATGAGGAGAAACTTCTTCACCCAGAGAGTTGTGAACCTGTGGAATTCTCTACCACAGAATTGTTGAGGCCAATTCACTAAATATATTCAAAAATGAGTTAGATGTAGTCCTTACTACGAGGGTGATCAAAGGGTATGGCGAGAAAGCAGGAATGGGGTACTGAAGTTGCATGTTCAGCCATGAACTCATTGAATGGTGGTGCAGGCTCGAAGGGCCGAATGGCCTACTCCTGCACCTATTTTCTACGTTTCTATGTTTCTAGTCATGCTAATATATTACCCCCAACCCCATGAATTTTATCTTGTGCAGTACTCTTTTATGTGGCACCTTATCAAATGCCTTCTGGAAATTCAAATACACCACATCCACTGGTTCCCCCTTATCCACCTTGCTCGTTACATCCTCAAAGAACTCCAGCAACTTTGTCAAACATGATTTTCCTTTCATAAAACCATGCTGACTCTGCTTGATTGAATTATGCTTTTCCAAATGTCCTGCTGCTGCTTCCTTAATAATGGACGCCAGCATTTTCGCAATGACAGATGTTAGGCTAACTGGTCTATAATTTCCTGCTTTCTATCTGCCTCCTTTTTTAAATAGGGGCGTTACATTTGCTGTTTTTCAATCGGCTGGGTCGTCCCCAGATTCCAGGGGATTTTAGTAGATTATAACCAATGCATCCACTATCTCTGCAGCCACTTCTTTTAAGACCCTTGGATGTAAGCCATCAGGTCCAGGGGACTTGTCCGCCTTTAGTCCCATTATTTTATTGAATATTACTTCTTTAGTGATAGTGATTGAATTAAGTTCCTCCCTCCCTGCAGCTCCTTGATTATCCACTATTGGGATGTTTATAGTATCTCCTACCGTGAAGACCAATATAAAATATTTGTTCAAAGTCTCCGCCATTTCCCTGTTCCCCATTATTAATTCCCCAGTCTCATCCTCTTTGGGACCAACATTTACCTTAACAACTCTTTTCCTTTTTATGTACCTGTAGAAACTCTTACTATCTATTTTTATATTTCATGCTAGTTTACTCATAATCTGTCTACCTTCTCATTGGGCTCAATTTTGCCCAAAGCCGTTTTTTGACGTATTGCCAGAGTTACGCCTGTTTTTCTAGGCCACAGCTGCTCCAAAAATAAATGTGCCAAGTTTCTCCGCTCCAATTTTTTAAACTGGCGCCGTGTAGCCTGTGCTGTAGCCTCGGGGGGGTGGAGCCTCATGTCTGCACTGAAAAAGCGATGCCGCCCCTTCTGCACATGCACAGGAAAAAAAAGTACTTATTTTGCAGCCGAGCCACGAGCCCCTGTGTCCGGGCGCGAGACCGATTCTGCCGGCCGTCTTCCGACCCTCGAGTCCTGTTTGCAGACGTTCAGTGGTCGCTTGTCAGTTGAAAAAAAAATGAAAACTTACAGAATTCCATCAAACTTCTATTTACTGCATTATAAGGTAAAAACATGTCATCTTTACTTTGCATATTTAAGTGTTCTTGACTGCTTCCAAAACTTCACTGAAAAACAATGGCGTCTTTCTGCGCCAATTTTTCAATGTGTGCTGCTTTTTCTTAACTCACCAGAGGTTTTTCGGGAGTGGTCACATACGCCGATCGAGGAGAATTTTTGGGGGGCAAATTTACATAATTGACAAAAACTGGCGCAGACATCAGGTTACACCCCCTATGACGCAAAAAAAAAGAACCTAAAAAAATCGTAACTAGCTGAGTTACGCTGGCGCACATTCCTTGAGGAAACTTAAATTTTATAACATAAGCCAAAAAAAGCAGCGTGCGCCAAAAGACGGTGCAAGTCACTGGGGAAAATTGAGCCCTTTATTATTTTTTTAGTCATTCTTTGCTGGCCTTTAAATGTTTCCCAATCCTCTGGCCTCCCACTAGTCTTGGCCACATTGTATGACCTTGTTTTCAATTTGATACCATTCCTTATTTCCTTAGTTAGCCACAGATAGTTATCCCTTCTCTTACAGTCTTTCCTTCTCATTGGGATATATTTTTGTTGAGAATTATGAAATATCTCCTTAAATGTCTGCACTGCTCATCAACCTTCCCACACTTTAATCTATTTTCCCAGTCCACTTTAGCCAACTCTGCCTTCATACCTTTGTAGTCTTCTTTATTTAAGCTTAGGACACTGGTTTGAGATCCAACTTTCTCACCCTCCAACTGAGTTTGAAATTCATCATGTTATGGTCGCTCATTCCTAGAGGATCCTTTACTAGGAGATCGTTTATAATCCTGTCTCATTACACAGTACCAGATCTAAGATAGCTTGCTCTCTGGATGGTTCCACAACATACTGTTCAAGGAAACTATTCCGGATACACTCTATGAACTCTTCCTCAAGGCTACCCTGGCTAATTTGCTTTGTCCAATCAATATGAAGCTTAAAATCGCCCAAGATTATTGCCGTTCCTTTTTTACAAGCCTCCATTATTCCTTGATTTATACTCCATCTAACAGTGTAGCTACTGTTAGGAGGTCTATAGACTATGCCCACCAGTGACTTTTTCCCCTTATTATTCCTTATCTCCACCCAAACTGATTCAACATCTTGATCTTCTGAGCCAATATCATTTCTCACTAACGCATCGATCTCATCCTTTATTAACAGAACTACCCCACCTCCTTTTCCTTTCTGTCTGTCCTTCCGAATTGTCAAATACCCCATAATATTTAGTTCCCAGCCTTGGTCACCTTGCAACCACGTCTCTGCAATGGCTATCAGATCATACCCATTTGTATCTATTTGTGCGGCCAATTCATCTATTTTGTTATGAATGCTGCCTGCATTCAGATAAAGAGTTTTAAAATTTGTTTTTTAACCATTTTTTCCTGCTTTGACCCCTCTTTCTGATTCACTTCTATGTTTATACAAAGTGTACATCCTTCTAATTGGCTCAGGTATCATCATAATAAAAAGGCACAAGTCATCTAGCATAGCTTAATTTAAGGGAGGGCTGGAAAAACACATGAGGGAAAAAGGAATAGAACGTTATGCTGTTAGAGTTTGATGAAGAGGGGTGTGGGGAGGTTCGTATAGCACATGAACATCGGCATGGATGAGTTTGCTGAATGGCCTGTTTCTGTGCTGTAAAATAGTATATAATTTTTTGTAAACTGAGCATGCTGGTTGCCTAAAATATTACTGAACAGATAGGGAATTTACCAATTAAGGTAATAGCCATTACAGGGACATGGTTGCAAGGTGACTATGGTTGGGAACTAAATATTTGAGGATATTGATGATTCAAAAAGACAGGCAGAATGGAAAAGGAGGGGGACAGTCCTAATAAAAAGGATGACATAAGGAAAGATGTGAGAAGGATCTTGGCTCAGAAGATCAGGAAGTAGAAACAGTATGGGTGGAGATAAGAAATAACAAGGGGCAGAAAACACTGGTGGGAGTAGTTTATAGGCCCCCAAACAATAACTATACCATTGCACAGAGAATTAATCAAAAAATAATAGGAACTTGTAATAAAAGGTAATAAAATAATCATGGGAGATGTTAGTCATCATATAGAGTTGGCAAATCAAATTGGTAAAGGTAGTCTGGAGGACGAGTTAATGGAATGCATTCAGGACAGATTCCAAGAACAATACTTCATGTAACCAACCAGTGAACAGGCTATTGCATTTTTTTTTTGTGAATTCAGACAGGATTAATTAGTAATTTCAAAATAAAGGATCTTCTAGGGTAGAGTGATCATAATATGATAGAATTTCACATTAAGTTTGAGAGTGAAATACTCTCGGAAACTAGAGTCTTAAACTTAAATAAAGCCAATTACATAGGTATGAGGGGCGAGTTGGCTAAGGTAGATTAAAAGTTATCAAGGTAGATGAACAGTAGCAAACATTTAAAAAATATTCCAAAGGCCACAGGGAGGGGCTCGTCTGCAAGCATCAATGGGAGAAGAGCTGCTGTGAGAGGGATATGGGGAATTTACGCATGGAGGCTGCAAGTAGCACACTTTCAGAGGGAAAGGCAGAGTAGGAGCTGGAGCATTCAGGGAGAGATAGCATTAAAGAAGTGCCTTCACTTACCCTCATCGGCATCGCCAGTGCCATGGGCCACAGGGAAGGCATCATGTCTGCCGACGAGCACCTTCACCCTCATCTCCAAGGGTGTGAGGGTTTGAATGTCAGCCTCGCCACCACCCATCCTCCTTTGCTCCATATGATTCTGAGCTAGTTTGGCCTGCAAAACAAAGAATGGTTGGTTTGTAGCACCGTGATAATGCATCAGAAATGAGAACACAAGTGTGTATCCCTGACATGCAGCTGTAAATGTGAGATAAGAGGGCCTCCATTGCGAACACACACATTTATATAGAGGCATCAGCAATGCAATGCTGCTTCAGTGACTAAAGAGTGAAGATGGGAAATAAGAGAAGGATGAAGGAGAAGCTCACAGATGGAAGGTGAGCAGCTGGTGTAACAGATACTCACTTTCATCAAATGAATGATGTCATTAAGCCTTTTCCTGCATTGGGTCGGCGTACGATTATAGATGGAGGTCCCCGACACCTTGACTGTGATCTCCCTCCAGGCATTATTAACTTGGCGAGTTGGTCTCCCTGAGTCCGGTTATAGGACTCGCCTCCTTCCCTCGAGACCCTGAATGAGGGTCTCCAGCTCCGCATCGGAAAATTGCCTTGTCCTCCTTCCCACATCTGCAACAGGACCACCACCAGCACCAGCCATGGCCTTCACTGCAAAGCCCTCCCTCCTCAGGGCCTAGCTGAAAACCTGGCCTTGCAGCTGGTTCATTGGCTGAAAATCACCATAAGGGTGAATTTCCCCGTATGAATAGTGCCCCAATCAACCCACTCACACCGCTGCAAAGTACCAATTCGGGAGGGCAATTAGTGCTGGAGGACATTTTTTCCAAAAAAAAGGTGAATATCGCTCCATTGGCAACCGCAACAATAGCAGCGGTAATCATTGGAAAGAGGCAATAAGTGCACCAGCTTTCTGTTGGCACTGAATTTTGGCCAGGAGGCTTATTATATTGCAAAGAATAGTAGTGAGCCTGTGGATTGGGAGACCTTTAGAAACAAGCAAAATATGGCCAAAAAATTGAATAAAACAGAAAATAGAATGAGAGTAAACGAGCAAGAAATATAAAAACAGATTGTAAGAGTGTCTACAAATATATAAAACAGAAGAGAATAACAAAAGTAACTGTTGGTCTCTTAGAAGCTGAGACAGGAGAAATTATACTGTGGGGATAAGGAAATGTCAGAGACTTTAAACAAATATTTTCTATCTGTCTTCACAGTAGAAGACACAAAAAGTGCACCAAAAATAGTGGGGAACCATAAGGCTTATAAGAGTGAGGAACTTAAAGTAAGTAAGATCAGTGGAGAAAAAGTTAGGATTAGGATTAAAAGCCAACAAATCCCTTGGACCTGATGACCTAGATCCTAGGGTTCTAAAAGAGGTGGCTGCAGAGATAGTGGATGTATTGGTTGTGATCTTCCAAAATTCCATAGATTCTAGAATGGTCCCAGTGGATTGGAAGGTAGCAAATGTAACCCCAATTTTCAAGAAAGGAGGGAGAGAGAAAATAGCAATAGGCCAGTTAACCTGACATCAGTCATCAAGAAAATGCTGGAATCCATTGTTCAGGAAATGATAACAGGGCGCTTAGAAAATCATAATATGATTAGGCAGAGTCAACATGGTTTTCTGAAAGGAAAATCATGTTTAACACATTTATTTGAGTTTCTTGAGGATATAACTAGCAGGATAGATAAAGGGGAACCAGTAGATGTAGTATATTTGGGTTTTCAAAAGGCATTTGATAAGGTACCACATAAAAGGTTGTTATTTAAGGCAAGGACTCATGGGGTTGGGGTAATATATTAGCATGGATAGAGGATTGGTTAACGGATAACCGGGCCATGGCCACATTTACTTCACTTGACGCTGTACACCCTGGATGCCACATGATGCTCCAGGTTGACACCACCGCACACCAACATCATAAAGCATCCCTACAATACCCAAGCCATTCCTTTCACACTCATCAACATTGCGGGGGTACCGTTATATCTCACCATTCACTGCAACTCACGAAACCACTTCCAAAGGTCCACACAGATCTGTCCAAGAACATAAAGATTTCAATGTTTGACAACACAGTAGCAGAAACTTTACATAAACTTTGGCTAAAAATCCCAAGTGCCTACCCTTGTGTGTTGTTAGTTGGTATGATTACATGAGGATGAGGGTGAATGTGAGGGGTGGTTAGTGAGATGGGGATGTGATAATGTAGATAGAGAGAGAGGGATAGGTGGAAGTGCAAGGTAAGTTGGTGTGAGTAACGATGTGCAGGGATAGGGCAAGGAAGGCAGAGTGATGGGGATGTGATGAGCGGTACAGCAGGATGAGGTTGAGTGTGACTTTGCAGTAATGTTTCATGATCTACTGAGATGATTGAAAGGTTTGCGCCATGGCAGCCAGGTCCACCTGACAACATTCCTGCTTGTGCCCTCCTGTACAATGTGCAACCACGCTGCATTGGTGTCCTGGGGAGGTCGCTTTCGCCCATTGGAAGAGAAGAGAACCTCCCTACATGCTGTGACTCCCTCTATAAGCATCTGGAGGGAGTCATGGGAGAACCTGGGTGCAGCCGTGCACCTTTGTGCAGTGCTTGTCAGTGTTTGCAACACCTCAAACCTCAATGCTGCAAAATACTGAATGCACAACTGTCAAAGTGTATGTGGGCACGGTCCCTTTAAGGAAACCGGCTGATGACGCATCATCAGATGATGTCATCAGACCTGATTCCTTTTAATTGGCCGGGAACCTCATAGGGAGGGCTTAACAAGTCCAATCTAGGAAAAGTTGTGTGGGAGCTGACATTGAGCCAGGAGTGGAGTCGCAAGCTGACTCGGACATCGTCCGACTCTCTCCGACATTAGTAGGAAAAATTGAGCCCATTGTGTGTGTGTCTGACAGAGGTATACCGTGGGTGTTTTCATCCTGCTCTGTGAAGCTACAGTACTCAAAGTTCACCATATCTTATGGCTACCCAGCAGAAAGTTTACGAATAGCTCGGAGACATGAAAGGTGCAATGAAGACATCAAAACAAAAATGATATGTTTTTTTCAATGTTTATAATGTTTAAATTAAAAAATCATGGACTCAATTTTGGCCGAGCCTGTTTTTCGACGCATTTATCGGAGTTGCGCCGCTTATGTACGTTCCGAGATGCGCCGGAAAAAAATGTTGCAACTTTAGCCGCTGTCTGGCCTCTTCACTGCAGTCGCGCAGCGTGGCCAGTCGACTCGGGAGGTGGAGCCTGCGTACTGCGCTGGAAAATGTGCTGAGGCATCTGCACATGTGCAGTGGAGAATGGTGATGTCTGCTCATACGCAGTAGCGTGTGAGTTGGCAATTGGCCATTTTTAAAGAGCTAGCTAGCTGCTTGTGTTTTGGTGCCAGGAGTGCTGTGGTAGGTAAATCACTGCTGAATTCAAGAAACAGTGCTCTGTTTGGTAAAATCACTGCTGCATGCAAAATCAGTTCTGTGTGTTTGGAAAAATCACTGTGTGTCTAAGAGCATTGAAAAAGTGTTGTGACTGTCTCAGAGCAGCTGCAGCAATATAGCAATGCAGCAACATGGACAAAGAATTTCTTGCTGGAAGAAGTGGTGATACTAGTTACTGTGATTGAGACCAGATGATAGGAGCTGGACACCAGCAGAGGTCACATAAAAGTGCCACCCAAAGAAATGAAGAAATGCTGGAACCAAGTTGCAGAAGATTTCTGCGCAATGGTGACCACCGCGCAATCTGGAGGCCAATGTAAAAAGAATTGGCAGGACCATGGTCAAGTAGTTAGTGTAAGTAATATTTTCATTTATTCAA
Organism: Pristiophorus japonicus; assembly: GCF_044704955.1. Classification (NCBI taxonomy): domain Eukaryota; kingdom Metazoa; phylum Chordata; class Chondrichthyes; family Pristiophoridae; genus Pristiophorus; species Pristiophorus japonicus. Next base: position 195,057,845 of record NC_091978.1, read on the forward strand.
TGCAATTGCAATTGTAAATATGACCAGCTGTATATGTCCCACCCAGCAGAAAGACACCCTCTCTAAAAAGTTGCATTTTCATCTTTGCAGAAGAAATTGTCCCACAACAAAAGGGAAAGAACTCGAACAGGAGGAGGCCCGCCAAACCTGCACCTGCTGACAACCTTGGCAGACAGGGTCACTGCTTTGAAGGGTCCTATCTGGAGAAAAACAATCAGTGTTGCACAAGCTGGGCCCACACTCAAGAGAGAGGGTAAGTCCTGAAAATCCATCGTGGCCCTTCAAATCAACCTGCTGCCTGGCCTGCTATGTGTGAGCCTACTCATGCCACCCATCCTGCCCCCTCCTCTGCTGCTAACCATTTGAATGTTATGTTATATTTTGCAGAACCCGATGCCAATCCTGAAGATGCAGAAGAAAATTCAGACGTGGACGAGTCTGAAGGCGAGAACATCTTCCAAGCCAACCCTCCAGACCAACATGGGGGTGAGGGGTAGTTGGGTCAGCTGGATGAAACTACCATTTATACACTGAATATGGAGCATGTACAGTTCTCGGAGTTGCCAGCTCCTTCCATGACGAGTGAATTGAGTACTGGTGGGACATTCCATGGTTTCCCCCCTTCCATGACTAGTGGTTTGAGTTCTGGTGGGACATTCTAAGTTAGCCTAACATCTGTGGTTGGGAAAATGTTGGAGTCCATTATTAAAGAAGCAGTAGCAGGACATTTGGATAAGCAAAATTCGGTCAGGCAGAGTCAGCATGGATTTATGAAGGGGAAGTCATGTTTGACAAATTTGCTGGAGTTCTTTGAGGATGTAACGAACAGGGTGGATAAAGGGGAACCAGTGAATGTGGTGTATTTGGACTTCCAGAAGGCATTGACAAGGTGCCACATAAAAGGTTACTGCACAAGATAAAAGTTCACGGGTTTGGCGGTAATATATTAGCATGGATAGAGGATTGGCTAACTAACAGAAAACAAAGAGTCGGAATAAATGGTTCATTCTCTGGTTGGCAACCAGTAACTAGTGGGGTGCCACAGGGATCAGTGCTGGGACCCCAACTATTTACAATCTATATTAACGACTTGGAAGAAGGGACTGAGTGTAACGTAGCCAAGTTAGCTGATGATACAAAGATGGGAGGAAAAGCAATATGTGAGGAGGACACAAAAAATCTGCAAAAGGACATAGACAGGTTAATTGAAAAGGCAAAAATTTGGCAGATGGAGTATAATGTTGGAAAGTGTGAGGTTATGCATTTTGGCAGAAAAAAATCAAAGAGCAAGTTATTATTTAAATGGAGAAAGAATGCAAAGTGCCGCAGTACAACGGGACTTGGGGGTACTTGTGCATGAAACACAAAAGGATAGTACGCAAGTACAGCAAGTGATCAGGAAGGCCAATGGTATCTTGGCCTTTATTGCAAAGGGGATGGAATATAAAAGCAGGGAAGTCTTGCTGCAGCTATAGAAGGTATTGGTGAGGCCATACCTGGAATACTGTGTGCAGCTTTGGTTTCCATATTTACGAAAGGATATACTTGCTTTGGAGGCAGTTCAGAAAAGGTTCACTAGGTTGATTCCGGGGATGAGGGGGTTGACTTATGAGGAAAGGTTGAGCAGGTTGGGCCTCTACTCATTAGAATTCAGAAGAATGAGAGATGAACTTACCGAAACGTATAAGATTATGAGGGGGCTTGACAAGGTGAATGCAGAGAGGATGTTTCCACTGATGGGGGAAACTAGAACTAGAGGACATGATCTTAGAATAAGGGGTCGCCCATTTAAAACTGAGATGAGGAGGAATTTCTTCCCTCAGAGGGTTGTAAATCTGTGGACTTTGCTGCCTCGGAGAGCTGAGGAAGCTGGGATATTGAATAAATTTGACAGAAATAGACAGTTTCTTGAGCGATAAGGGGATAAGGGGTTATGGGGAACGGGTGTGGAAGTGGAGCTGAGTCCATGATCAGATCAGCCATGATCTTATTGAATGGCGGAGGAGGCTCGAGGGGCCGTATGGCCTACTCCTGTTCCTATATTTTATGTTCTTATGTTCTTATGTATTCCATGGTTTCACACAATCCGAGGTTGCGGGTCCCAGTAGTGGGCTGCTGCAAGTAATATCCAGGGCCCCACCGTCCGAGGATGCAGGTTCCAGTGGGATGCTGCGAGGCAGACCCAGGGTGACGGGAAGGAGAAATCAACCACGCTCTCCTGAGATGCAGAATGCAACAGATATGGTTCAGATCATGGCATTGACTGCGGAGAGCATTGACCTTACCCGATCGCTCCGAGACGCCATCAGTGGGGTGAGTGATGAGGTAGCGGATCTGTCGAGAGAAGTAAAAGCAATGGCACGGGAAGTGGGAATGATGTCCGGGAACATCAGTGAGGGAATAGTGTCCATGAGGGAGGGAATGTCAGAGGTAGTGCAAAGCACGGCAGTGGCCATGAGGGAGGGAATGTCGGAGGTAGTGGAAAGGACGACACTGGCAATGACATAAGCCATCAGGGGGGGAATGTTTCAGCCCGCTGAGACGCTGTCAGGGTGCATGAAGGAGGGCATGTGTGAGTTAGTTGCTGCAATAAGGGAACATACCCAGACCATGCGCCCATTGACAGAATCAACTGCCACTCCCACTGCAATCCCCACACTAGCCACTGAAGAGACCCAAGCCGGGCCCCTCCACATTAACACCTGACCACCCCCTCCCTCCCCCCCCACCCATCAAGAAGTGCACATTAAGCAAGATGTTAGAAGGAATAAGCTTGGTACCAAGCCCAAAATCACTGTGCCACCGCCTGTGGGCAGGGGTGGTGGACAGTCCAAGACCAAGCATGGCGGGTGGTGTTAGACTAAGGGGGATGAGAGATGAGTGCAGCCTTTCTTTGCTGCTGTTGTTGTTGTTGATGTTACTGTTGTAAATGTTTTCTAATTGAAAGTTTTTTGTAAGTTATGTAAATTTGCAACTTTATGTAATCTTAAAGTTTTTATGTGATCTTAAAGAGTCATATTAAAGTAAAGTTTGATGCAAGAATAATTTTATTACAGTAAAGTTAAGTACATTATAAACTTTGATATAACATATATTTTACATTAAACCGAAATCATGTTCCATTAACACAACACAACATTACGGAACAGCTCCAAAAAATAAACATGTCTATGTGGAATATTTGTCGCTGAGCCCTCAGGCATCAGTAAAGCGATCACAGATGAGCTGCCTGCCCACCTCCGCCATCATGCTCCGGCCTCAGGTACTTGCATGGTTTCCTCAATGTCATCATCATCCTCCTCCACCTCCTCTTGCTCATCACCTGCATCTTTCAAATCATTATCATTAGCCAATCTCACCGCAGGTGGGTCTTCTTCCACTGCCAGCTGCTGCTGCCTCATGATGGCTAAGTTATGCAGCATGCAGCACACAACAGTGAACTGACCGACAATCTCAGAGGAGTATTGTAAGTAGCCTCCGGAATGGTCCAGGCATCGGAAACGCTGTTTCAAGATGCCAATGGTCCTCTCTATGATGCTGTGCGTCGTAATGTGCAACATGTTGTATTGACGGTCAGCTTCCGTCCGGGTTACACGTAGGGGCATCATGAGCCAGGTGGCAAGGCCGTACCCTTTGTCTCCCAGTAACCAGCTCTGCCCTTCTGGCTGCTGCTCAAACATGGCAGATATAATGCTGTCGCGTAGGATGATCGCATCATGGGTGTTGCCAGGGTATCTTGCATCGACTGACATGATGTGATGCATGTCGTCACACACGAGCGGCACATTAATGGAGTGGAAGCCTTTTCTATTCCTGAACAGCTCGGCATCCTTCAAAGGTGCTCACAAGGCGATCTGGGTACAATCAATGCAGCACTGTACCTTTGGGAAGCCAGCAAACTTTGAGAACTCCCATAGCCCTGTCATGGATTGCTTGGGCAGTCATTGGGAACTTGATGAAGTCATTCCTCTGTGCATACAGTGCAGCCGCGACCTAGCGAATGGAGATATGTATTGAATGTTGGGAGATGGCGCACACATCTCCAGTTGTAGTTTGAAATGATCCGGAGGCATAGAATGAAAGTGCAGCTGTAACCTTCACTTCAACTGACAAAGCAGTCCACCTGCCTCTTCTCGGCTGTAGGCCTGGTCTCAGCAACTCACAGATCTCACAGACAACTTCTCTGCAGATATTCAGCCTTTTAACACATTCTGCATCACTCAGATGCAGGTACGAATGCCTGACTCAAAATTGCTGTGGTGGATAAGGCCTCCTGCACAGCAGCCTACGGGCTCTGATGTTCCTGATGTGATGAGCTCTAATCAATTGTATCTTACATAGCACAATGATGCAGAACGCTTGCAAATTGTCAGTATTTCCCTCACACTTAAAGTTAAACTTTCAAAGAAGGTCAAAACGGCAGGAAAGCAGGCAGAATAGCTCCGTAGCTCTCTCTCTCTACCTCCCCACAAGGTCTGTATGGATGGACCACACCCAAAGGTCTTTTGTCCTCTGCTCTCTCCCTCCCCCCCTTGAGTCTTGTGACCTCTCTCTCCCTCCTCCCCTCCCTTGAGTCTTGCGACCTCTCTCACTCCCCTCCCACACCACCTTCCGCCTCCCAGCCTCCCCGTTGAATTGCAGCCTCTCTCTCTCTGTGGCCCCCGATGATTGCCAGCTTCCTCACTCCCCCCACCCTCCCTCCATTCTCCCCCCGCTCCTCCCCAGCCTCTCCATTGCTTGCAGCCTCTCTGTTGAATCCCAATGACGGCCAGTTCAATCGCCCCTCGCCCCCAGCCTCTCCGTTGATTTGCTTGCTGCAGCCTCTCCGTTGAATCCCAATGCTGGCCAGTTCACTCGCTCCCGACCCTAGTCCAGGCCGAGTGGTCTCCAGGTGCATTGTTCCACCCGTAGCCCAGGCTAAGTGGCCTCCCGCACTGGCCCGCTGCCTTCCCAGGCTGAGTGCAGAAAGGTGAATTGCAGTTTGAAGATGAAGGTAGGACTTTAATTTGTTATTTCTTAGAGAATTGTTAGTAGTTTTTGTTTGCAAACATTGCTAAGGATAAGGCAGGGAATTCCACAGGTTAACAACTCTCTGAGTGAAGAAGTTTCTCCTCATCTCAGTCCTAAATGGCCTACCCCTTATCTTAAGACTATGTCCCTGGTTCTGGACTTCCCCAACATCGGGAACATTCTTCCCGCATCTAACCTGTCCAGTCCCGTCAGAATCTTATACGTTTCTATGAGATCCCCTCTCATCCTTCTGAACTCCAGTGAATAAAGGCCCAGTTGATCCAATCTCTCCTCACATGTCAGTCCAGCCATCCCTGGAATCAGACTGGTGAACCTTCGCTACACTCCCTCAATAGCAAGAATGTCCTTCCTCAGATTAGGGGACCAAAACTGAACACAATATTCCAAGTGAGGCCTCACCAAGGCCCTGTACAACTGAGGTAAGACCTCCCTGCTCCTATACTCAAATCCCCTAGCTATGAAGGCCAACATACTATTTGCCTTCTTCACCGCCTGCTGTACCTGCATGCCAACTTTCAATGTCTGATGAACCATGACGCCCAGGTCTCGTTGCACCTCCCCTTTTCCTAATCTACCGCCATTCAGATAATATTCTGCCTTCGTGTTTTTGCCCCCAAAGTGGATAACCTTACATTTATCCACATTATACTGCATCTGCCATGCATTTGCCCACTCACCTAGCCTGCCCAAGTCACCCTGCAGCCTCTTAGCATCCTTCTCACAGCTCACACCACCACCCAGTTTAGTGTCATCTGCAAACTTGGAGATATTACACTGAATTCCTTCATCTAAATCGTTAATATATATTGTAAAGAGCTGGGGTCCCAGCACTGAGCCCTGCGGCACTCCACTAGTCACTGCCTGCCATTCTAAAAAGGACCCGTTTATCCTGACTCTCTGCTTCCTGTCTGCCAATCAGTTCTCTAGCCTAGCCACGTCAGTACATTACCCCCAATACCATGTGCTTTGATTTTGCACACCAATCTCTTGTGTGCGACCTTGTCAAAAGCCTTTTGAAAGTCCAAATACACACATCCACTGGTTCTCCTTTGTCCACTCTGCTAGTTACATCCTCAAAAAATTCCAGAAGATTCGTCAAGCATGATTTCCCTTTCATAAATCCATGCTGCCTTGGACCGATCCCATCACTGCTTTCCAAATGCGTGCTATTTCATCCTTAATGATTGATTCCAACATTTTCCCCACTACTGATGTCAGGCTAACTGGTCTATAATTACCCGTTTTCTCTCTCCCTCCTTTTTTAAAAAGTGGTGTAACATTAGCTACCCTCCAGTCCATAGGAACTGATCCAGAGTCGATAGACTGTTGGAAAATGATCACCAATGCATCCACTATTTCTAGGGCCACTTCCTTAAACACTCTGGGATGCAGATTCTCAGGCCCCGGGGATTTATCGGCCTTCAATCCCATCAATTTCCCTAACACAATTTCCCGTTTTATAAGGATATCCTTCAGTTCCTCCTTCTCACTAGACCCACTGTCCCCTCCTGATCACTTTTCAGTGACACCTGTTAGAAGAAGCCTCCTTTGCTGCAGCTCCTGCAATAGAATCCTCAAACAGGGCAGCGCTGCTCCTTTATTTTCTGCTCTCCATCACTCAACAGTAAAATTGTTGATTTCCGAACAGTCAATCCCTTTTAGAACTGTTGCTTCACTGATTCCCTGTGCCTCCTCCCCATGTGCCCCCGCCCCCCCCCCCCCCCCCCCACCACCTCCTTCACCACCCCCCAGTCAGTTTGGGGAATCATGTAAGAATGTCCCCATATTAAGTATGTGAGCTAAACTCATGAAATCATGCAATATTGGCTCACCAGCCAAGATATGCACATTACACATGCAGTGATCTGGTGCAGTTGGCAATGCAGAAGGACCGGAACATTGAATCTGTAATGTATTAATTACTTCAATCCATTTGTCATGATTATACAGAACATGGAATGTTGCAATGATGGATTATCCATCCAGTTTTATTGCTTGATCAGTAATTTACATCCCCATCTGATTTGTGTGAATCAATAGCATTCTTTTACGGTCAATGAAATTATGAATCTGGTAAGAGTTTTGCTTTTTATGTTTTTGCTAGATTAGAGATTCTTGGCTGAACATGTCAATTCCTAACTTGGTAGCAATGCTGAACCCTAGCAAGTAGAAAGATGATGCTTCTTTCTATGTCTTGCTCAATACTGTTGAGACAATCTGAGTCATTTTTAAGTCAATGGTAAGTAAAGAGGAGGCCAATCCAATCCATCTGTATCCCTCTGGGCAGATTAGGTTAAAATTACACCCATAATGATTCATAGAGAACATGATTATAGTTTATCATTTAATGTTTTGGTAAATTAAATAATTACATAGGTGTAGTTTATCTGTAAAGCATGCACTCCCATGTTCCGCCACCAGGGAGCTCATCCCCTGAAGTCCCAAGGGATCCCAGCATCCCTTGTGAGCACTGTATATTAGCTGGCTCCTAAGGCCTGTTTCTCACTCTGGAGTGTCTTATTAAAGACTGAGGTCACTATTACTTTAACCTCCCTGTGTGCAGCCTCATCTGTGTTAGGAACACAATAATAGGTTTCCATCACATCTATCCCAATGTATTCCTTAATGCCTACAGTACGTTTCCATATTTTTGTGTGTGATGTTAGTGCTAGGGAATACAACACTCTTGAATCCAGGGTAAAACACTCTCTATCAACATGGCTCAGCCTCAGAGACTTCCTGCTGCCTCCATGTGGTGTTTTTTATTATTTCTCCACACCAACCACATAGGCGTGTCGGAATGATATTGTTCATTAATGACAGTTTTGCAATAAAGCCCGAAAGCCACAAAGGATTGGATTGGGACTAGCTTTCATGGTATCCTCACAACCAGTGGACATCTGACCCATCAGTCTAGACTGGACTTGAACACTAGCCTCATATAAAAAGCTGTTGGCTAATCCACCACACCATCTTGTTCTCCCATGCAGTAAGTATGTTTTCATTCTGCATGCCATGAATTTGTTTGTTTATTCAAAAAAAAACAATACAAAAGTTCAAAATAATAATATTAATATTAATGTTATTAGGCTTAACTAAAGTTGTCTCCCTTAATGATAAATCCAAGACAATACTTATTTCATTTAAATCCAACAATCTTTGAACTATGAATACTGGGTGAAAATTGGACCTCGTTGTATCCATTTTACAGGTGTAAAATGGACATAATGGGCCCATTTTTGGGGACTAACATCCTGTGCCCCAAGGACACATGAATTTTGCCTCAGATGATTTTCCAATGAAAACAGGTGGTAGACACCAACACCTATTTTAGGACCCTTTGGTGCCCAGACGAGGTGAGCAGGTGACGGGCCTTAAGCTATGATAAATCCAAGACAATAATAATTTCTTCACCGGCCACCATCAAAAAGGCGAGCCCTTTTTTTTCAATTATGTGACGGCAGGAGGAGCAGAAATGCTCCTCCTGGGCCCACGGCACTCCTGACGGCTGCTGCCATTTGCAAATGGTCCATCGCCTGCTGTCCTCCCCATGGTACACACCTGAGGCCATTACCATATAGTAGGCAGCCCGAGATTCATTCAGGCGGAAGGGAGAGCTGCCTGTGGAGGCACAACAAATGCCGGCACCGTGCCCAGATTATTTAGATGAGGCCCGAGGACCAATTTCGGGTGAGCATTGTGGCCGCAACACTGCTTTGCGCCCAAAACCAGATGCCGACAAATAACTACCCTGCTGTTTCAAACCTTGGTGTCCTATCCATTTTATCAATTTCCCATTATCATTCAAATAAATATTTGCAACATTGAGAGTAATGTAACATATGGACTGTCTCCAAGTAAAATGAATGTTGACAGAGCTGAAGCATTAAAAAACAAAATTCAGCACATAGTCAGGAATATCAGTTTGCCATGAGGTCTGTGCAAGTTCTTAATAAAGGTTTACATCACAAGTAGGCTGGGTGACTTGAATTGCCTTATTTTACTTCTACCTGTTCATATTTTTCTATAATCAAGCTTTAGTTCTTGTATGGTTCATCTGTATAAGAAATTTATAATGTTAGTGTAGATAAATCTTTGTGTCATTCTCGGGTTGGCAATCAGTAACAAGTGGGCGTGCCGCAGGGATCAGTGCTGGGACCCCAACTATTTGCAATCTATATTAACGACTTGGAGGAAGGGACCGAATGTAACATAGCTAAGTTTGCTGATTATACAAAGATGAAAAGCAATGTGTGAGGAGGACACAAAATCTGCAAAAGGACATAGACAGGCTAAGTGAGTGGGCAATAATTTGGCAGATGGAGTATAATATTGGAAAGTATGAGGTCATGCACTTTGGCAGAAAAAAAAATCAAAGAGCAAGTTATTATTTAAATGGAGAAAGATTGCAAAGTGCTGCAGTACAGCAGGACCTGGGGGTACTTGCGCATGAAACACGAAAGGTTAGTATGCAGGTATAGCAAGTGATCAGGAAGGCCAATGGAATCTTGGCCTTTATTGCAAAGGGGATGGAGTATAAAAGCAGGGAAGTCTTGCTACAGTTGTACAGGGTATTGGTGAGGCCACATCTGGAATACTGCATGCAGTTTTGGTTTCCATATTTACAAAAGGATATAGTTGCTTTGGAGGCATTTCAGAGAAGGTTCACAAGGTTGATTCCGGAGATGAGGGGGTTGACTTATGAGGAAAGATTGAGTAGGTTAGGCCTCTACTCATTGGAATCCAGAAGAATGAGAGGTGATCTTATCGAAGCGTATAAAATTATGAGGGGGCTTGACAGGGTGGATGCAGAGAGGATGTTTCCACTGATAGGGGAGACTAGAACTAGAGGGCATAATCTTAGAATAAGGGACCACCCATTTAAAACTGAGATGAGGAGAAATTTATTTTCTCAGAGGGTTGTGGATCTGTGGAATTCGCTGCCTCAGAGAGCTGTGGAAGCTGGGACATTGAATAAATTTAAGACAGAAATAGACAGTTTCTTAAATGATAAGGGAATAAGGGGTTATGGAGAACGGGCAGGGAAGTAGACCTGAGTCCATGATCGGATCAGCCATAATCGTATTAAATGGCGGAGCAGGCTCGAGGGGCCGTATGGCCTACTCCTACTCCTATTTTTTATGTTATGTTCTTATAAAATAAGCACATTAACCATAGTTACATCTTTTTTACTCAGAGCAGCATAAATTGTGTTACTTACGTGTGGTATTATAGTGGTTATGATACAAATTAGTATTCTAGAGGTCGTGAGCTCTTGCAAATTCTAAAACTTAATTCAATAAATCTGGTAATCTGTGGACTGTTGTCAGAAAAATAATCATGAAAGCTGTTGTATTATTGTAAAAACCCGACTGGTTCAGTAATGTTCTTCAGGGAAGGGAACCTACCATCCCTACTTGGTCTGGATTATATATGACACCAGTCCCGCCCAATGTGAATTGACTCTTCATACCCTGTAAGGTGGCCTAGCAATCAATTGAATTATCAGGATACCTAGAGATCCAGTCTTCTCAGCTTGACCCATATCCTGAGAAGAAATAAGCAAAGCTTTGCCATGCATGATTAATAATCAGAAATATGGAATTCTTCAGTTAATCTTATCTGGTGAATGCTCAAATTCATATTTCTAAGTCCAGGCTACAAATCAAATGAACAACTGTGAATGCTGGATATCTGAAATTAAAACAGAAGTTGGCCCATCAGCATTGGAAAAGATTAATGGATGGACACCTTTCATCAGAATTCAGACAATAGCCAGGCTTCAGAATATCTGTCCCAAGGCTAACCAGAGGTTTACACTCTACATTGCTCTCTTTTTTTGTCTCTATATCTGAAGCACAAAAGTTATCCTTAGGGCAGAAGGATCTTTCACTTGAGTAAATGTTTAAGTCAAGGTAGGTATGTATGTTAGAGGTTATATTTGACTTTGTTTTGAGCAAGGGTAAGAAGTGTTGAGCTGAATGTTAATAATTCAATTTATTAGACTCCCTCGTTCTCTCATTAAATAACTCACTGAAGCTTTTCACTGTACATTCTGTTCATAAAATTGTTCTCTATCAATTTCAATTTCCAAAAATAGTTACTCACTATGTGTTCATTTGCACAATGAAATTACAGTAAATGAGCTGTTCCACCACACTGGGTATTTAGTATTGAGGCTAACATTCATTATGAAGAGTTAGCATGCCATATGTTTATTGAAATTAAGCAATTAAGGAAATTGTTTCTTATCGAGCCAGCTCTACACATGCTCCACGTTCTGTGAAAGGTTAATTCTGCTCCATTTGTTTCATTACTCACTACCTTCCCAAATAAAATATGTGAATGGTAGGGACTATAGGAGATGTTTACACCTATCATCTGATGAATGATTGTAATTGTTACGTATGTAAACATAACCAATGTGTAAGACTTGCCACCAGGGGGCGCACCTGTGGGAGACCCAAGGGTCACCTGCACATCCTGGGCAAGCAGGTATAAAAGGCAGTCGACCATGCTGCCTCCTCACTCTGGAGTTACAATAAAGAGACCATGGTCACAACAGTTTGAGCTTAAGATAGACAGTCTTGTGCAGTTATTCTAAACGTAACAATTGGCGACGAATAACAGATCACGAACTTTCACGCAGTTATGGCTGCCATTGGTATTCTTGCGAGATTTGTTGAGGGTGATGATTGGGAAGCCTTCATTGAGCATCTTGACCAGTATTTTGTGGCCAACGAGCTGGAAAAGGAAGAAACCACGATCAGGCGCAGGGCGATTCTCCTCACCGTTTGCGGGTCCACGATATATGGCCTCATCAAAAATCTGCGAGCACCGACGAAACCAACGGACAAGACATATGAAGAGTTGTGCAAGCTGGTTCAGGAACACCTCAAGCCAAAGGAGAGCATCTTGATGGCCAGGTATCGCTTTTATACGCACCACGGCTCCGAGGGCCAGGACATGGCAAGTTATGTCACCGACCTGAAATGCCTTGTGGGTCCGTGCATATTTGCTGGATTTTTGGGCAAAGTGTTGCAGGACTTTTTCGTGCTTGGAATCGGCCACGAGGTCATTCTTCGCAAACTGCTGTCTGCCGAATCCCTAGATCTGAGCAAGGCCATCACAATAGCCCAGGCTTTCATGTCCACGAACGATAACACTAAACAGATATCATTGCAGCATCGAAGCTCACCGGCAAGTACTGTGCATAAAATAACGTCTTCAGCAGGCAGAACTGTACATGGCAGGCCCTACATGCCCGCAGAGGCCAGACCTAGGATGACTCAGAGTCCACCGTGGGGCGTGAATGCGAATCCATTAGCACCATGTTGGTGATGCGGGGATAATCATCGAGCCCATCAATGTCAATTCAAGCACTATGTGTGCAAGGGCTGTGGAACAATGGGGCACCTCCAGCGAATGTGCAAACGTGCTGCCACTCACCAAATGGCAGATTCGGCAGAAGATGACCGATCCGGCGTGGATCACACTGAACGAGTAAGAGAGGCAACTCAACCCGAGGCTGAAGAGGAAGTGTATGGTGTACACACCTTCACCACCAAAAGCCTTCTGATAATGTTAAAAGTCAAATTAAACGGCATTCCAGTTTCCATGGAATTGGACACGGGAGCGAGTCAGTCAATTATGAACCAGGAGGCTTTTGAGAAACTGTGGGGCAACAAGGCACAAAGGCCAAAGCTAAGTCCGATCAACACTAAGCTGCACACTTACACCAAAGAGCTCATACCAGTCATTGGCAGTGCAGCAGTAAAGGTATCATACGATGGAGCTGTGCATGATTTACCACTATGGATTGTACCAGGCGATGGTCCAATGCTGTTCGGCAGAAGCTGGCTAGGAAAGATCTGATGGAACTGGTCGACATCAAAGCACAGTCTTTGGAGGATGACGCCTTGTGCAACAATGTGCTAAACAAATTCCCGTTGTTATTCGAGCCAAACATTGGCAAATTCACAGGCGCCAAAGTGCAGATCCATTTAGTCCCTGATGCATGACCCATTCATCACAAGGCCCGTGGGGTTCCATACATGGTGCGAGAGAAAGTCGAGATCGAGCTGGATAGACTTCAATGAGAGGGGATCATATCGCCAGTCGAGTTCATGAGTGGATCAGTCCAATTGCTCCGGTGTTGAAGAGCGATGGGACGGTCAAAATCTGCAGGGACTACAAGGTAACGATCAACCAAGTCTCATTACAGGACCAGTACCCACTACCCAAAGCGGATGACCTGTTTTCAATGCTAGAGGGGGGAAGTCGTTCACCAAGCTGGATCTAACCTCTGCTTACATGACACAGGAGCTGGCTGAACCTTCGAAAAAATTGATGTGCATCAACACACACAGAGGACTGTTCATATACCACAGATGGCCCTTTGGGATTCGTTCAGCAGCGGCCATCTGCCAGAGGAACATGGAGAGTCTGCTGAAATCGATTCCATGCACTGTGGTGTTCCAAGGTGACATCTTGATCACTGGCCGCAACACCACCGAACACTTGCACAACCTGGAAGAGGTTCTCAAACGACTGGACAGAGTGGGACTCACGCTCTGTGTGTTTTCCTGGCGCCAGAGGTCGAATTTCTGGGGAGAAAGATTGCGGCGGACGGCGTCAGACCCACAGACTGCAAGACAGAGGCCATTAAGAATGCACCCAGACCACAGAATGTGATGGAGCTGCGTTCGTTCCTGGGACTCCTCAACTATTTTGGCAACTTTCTAACGGGGTTGAGCATTGTGATGGAATCATTGCATTTATTGCTACACAAGGGTGACAACTGGGTTTGGGGTAAATCTTAAGCACAGCCTTTAATAAGGCCAGAAACCTGCTATGTTCTAACAAGTTACTTGTACTGTATGACCCATGTAAACATTTAGTACTAGCTTGAGATGCATCTTCGTACGGGATCGGTTGTGTGTTACAGCAAGCCAATGGGTCAAGCAAACTGCAACCAGTTGTATATGCATCCAGAAGCTTATCTAAGGCTGAAAGAGCCTACAGTATGGTTGAAAAAAAGCATTAGCATGCGTATACAGGGTTAAGAAAATGCACCAATAGCTATTTGGGCTCCAGTTCGAGCTCGAAACTGACCACAAGCCACTCATTTCGCTGTTCTCAGAAAGCAAAGGTATTAACACCAATGCTTCATCCCGCATCCAAGGATGGGCACCAATGTTATCTGCGTATGATTATCCACCACAGACCAGGCACTGAGAACTGTGCAGATGCCCTCAGTCGGCTACCATTGCCCACCACCGGGGTGGAAATGGCGCAACCCGCAGACTTGCTCCTTGTAATGGATCCTTTTGAGAGTGAGTGGTCACCCGTCACGACTCGCCAGATCAGGACCTGGACTAGCCAGGACCCGGTGCTATCACCAGTAAAAATCTGCGTCCTCAATGGGAGCTGGTCGGCGGTCCCAGGGGAAATGCAAGACGAAATTAAGCCGTTCCACCGAGGCAAGGACGAAATGTCCATCCATTTGGACTGCCTCCTATGGGGGAATCATGTAATTTTGCCTAAGAAAGGCAGGGAAACATTTATATGCGACCTTCACAGTATCTACCTAGGCATAGACCAGAAGGAGCAAGAAAAAATTTCATAAAAACTTACCTTTTTGGGTCTCTTCTGGCCCTGTTCATCTTTGTCACTGGGTCAGCCTGACAGAACTCGCATTGCGGCTTCCCACTCAGGCCGACCAGTTAAAATTGTAGTCAGGCCCCGATGGCATCTACATATTTAAAGAAGGATTCTGCCGATTTCGGGCAGGCAGCCTAGCCACCTTTACAGAATCCTGAGTGAAAATTGAGGTCAGCGGAGTCTGGTCGGTTTTCCAGTGAGTAAGTAACTGTCAATTTTAGCAGCTGACCTGCCTGGTTACCGCCAGGTATGTAGGGTTAAAATCACCCCCAGAGAAGCAGAAATGAAATGACAGTAAGAAAACAGTTTTGGGAAAATTAATAATATAGAGTTAGCATACAAGTACAGATAAACTTAGACACAAGCAGCAGAAAAATACAGAGAAATGAGGAGTAAAACGGGACAGTTAGTAGAAGAGAGATGACGATGGGAATCAAAAATCAGTATATAAAAATACACAACAGCAGAGCCATAAAGGCTTTAGTTGCAAACAAGCTGCTTTAAAGTTAAACAGAGACTGCAGGTGCATTGACATATTGAAGGAGGTGCTGACATAGCTTAATAATGGAGAAAGAAAATTACATTCTGTAAAAACACTTCTGCCTTTAGGCTCCTGATGACATTGAAGGTATTGTGGACATAAAGAGAATTGTGCTGCTATCAACGTTCTCTGCCCAAGGAGTTAGTTACTATTGATTTGCAACTTACTGTAAAAATTGAGAGAATATATTCAGTAACACAACATTAGTATTCTTGACTTTAGCTGTAAAGAGACTAATTTAATAATCAAAGTATTCATACACATTAATAGATTTTTTAATAAAAAATGAACCTAGTAGCAATGTGTATTTCTTTCTTCTATTATATGTTACATGTGAAAATTGCAAATATAGCCATTGAAATAACTATCAGATACTGCAACGCATGTAAACTGGCCAGCAATATATGTGAAGAGCGTTCTCTATTCTCAGCTGAATCTCAACTACAGAAAAAAATTGACGACAATGACTACACTACAAAAGTACTTCATTGGCTGCGAGGTGCTTTGAGACGTCCGGTGGACATAAAAGGCTTTCTTTCTTTCTTTTCCAGGCCACTGTTGAGAAGACCAGCTTGCCCGTACTCCTTGTTGTTTTCTTGGACCTATGGAAAATCACATCACTGCAGCTTTGGAGCAATCAAAATGTTAAGCCAACTCTCCTGGTTTGGTGCAAAAGCCATTAGAAGTCTTGTACTGTGGAAGAAAGGATCTAAAAGTTAGAAAATAGGGTTTCGCATAAAACCAAATCCGAAGATATATCTAAGGACAACAACAACAACTTGTATTTATATAGCGCCTTTAATGTAGAATACATCCCAAGGAGCTTCACAGGAGTATTATAAGACAAAATATTTGACACCGATCCATATAAGGAGAAATTAGGGCAGGTGACCAAAAGCTTGGTCAAAGACGTACGTTTTCAGGAGCATCTTAAAGGAGGAAAGAGAGGCAGAGAGGTTTAGGCAGGGTCTTTCAGAGCTTAGAGCCTAAGCAACTGAAGGTATGTCACCAATGGTTGAGTGATTATAATAAGGGATGCTTAAGAGGGCAGAATTAAAGAAGCACAGATATTGCGGGGCTGGAGGAGATTACAGACATAGGGAGGGGCAAGGCCATCGAGGAATTTGAAAACGAGGATGAGAATTTTGAAATCAAGATGTTGCTTAACCAGGAGCTAATGTAGGTCAGTGAGCACAGAGGTGTACCTTCCCTGGGTCCCGACCTCGCTGTTGGCCTCGGCCTCCCGACCTCGCTGCTGGCCCATGCCGTACCTTCCCTGTGTCCCGACCTCGTACTGGTCCATGCTGAGCCTTCCCTGGGTCCCGACCTCGTACTGGTCCATGCTGAGCCTTCCCTGGGTCCCGACCTCATACTGGTCCATGCTGAGCCTTCCCTGGGTCCCGACCTCGTACTGGTCCATGCTGAGCCTTCCCTGGGTCCCGACCTCATACTGGTCCATGCTGAGCCTTCCCTGGGTCCCGACCTCGTACTGGTCCATGCTGAGCCTTCCCTGGGTCCCGACCTCGTACTGGTCCATGCTGAGCCTTCCCTGGGTCCCGACCTCGTACTGGTCCATGCTGAGCCTTCCCTGGGTCCCGACCTCATACTGGTTCATGCTGAGCCTTCCCTGGGTCCCGACCTCGTACTGGTCCATGTTGAGCCTTCCCTGGGTCCCGACCTTGTACTGGTCCATGCTGAGCCTTCCCTGGGTCCCGACCACGTACTGGTCCATGCTGAGCCTTCCCTGGGTCCCGACCTCGTACTGGTCCATGCTGAGCCTTCCCTGGGTCCCAACCTTGCTGCTGGCTTCTCCGACTCAGCGATTTGGCTCCGAGTCTTAATCCAACAGCACCAGGCAGCGAGCGGCGAGTAAACCGGTAAAAAAACTGATATCAGGAGCCAGGGGATCGCGGGCGACGAGAATCAGTGATATTTTAAGAATGGTGAAAATAATCCCAGGGACCGGGAGAGGTAGCGGGGGTGGCGCTTTCCATGGCTGCCATCTTATCTCAATTTTAATCATTGCAAGAATCCTCCTGAACCATCTCCTCCCAGTGGCTGAAGAGCTCCTCCCAGAGTCGCAATGCGGATTCCGCCTACAAAGGGGCACAATGGACATGACCTTCACTGCGTGAAAAATCTAAGAAAAGTGTAGGGAGCAACATCAACCTCTATACTTAGCTTTCTTTGACCTCAAAAAGGCTTTCGACTCTGTCAATGGTGAGGGATTATGGAATGTCCTCCACAAATTCGGCTGTCCTCAAAAGTTGTCACCATCCTCAGCCTGCTTCATGGTGACATGCAAGCCGTGATTCTTAACAGATCCACCACAGACCCAATACAAGTGCAGACTGGGGTCAAGCAAGGCTGTGTCATCACACCAACGCTCTTCTCAATCTTCCTCGCTGCAATGCTTCATCTCACCTTTAACAAGCTCCATGCTGGAGTGGAATTAATTTACAGGACAAGTGGGAAATTGTTTAACCTCCACCACTTCCAGTCCAGATCCAAGGTTGTTCCAACCTCTGCGTTGAATTACAGTATGAAGACGATGCTTGCATTTGTGCACAATTGGAGGCCGAACTCTAAACCATCGTCAACACCTTAACTGAAGCATATGAGAGTCTGGGCCTTACATTAAACACCCATAAGACAAAGTTTCTCTACCAACCTGCCCCCACCACACAGCACTCCTCCCCGATTATCAAGATCCATGATGAGACCTTGGACAATGTGGATCACTTCCCATACCTGGGGAGCTTACTTCAGCAAGGAAAGACATCGATGATGGTCCAATATCGCCTTCAGTGTGCCAGTGCAGCCTCCAGTCGCATGAGGTGAAAAGTGTTCAAACACCAGGATCTCAAACCCGGCACCAAGCTCATGGTCTACAGAGCAGTAGTGATACCCGCCCTCCTATATGCTTCAGAGACATGGACTATGTACAGTAGGCACCGCAAACCACTGGAGAAGTACCATCAATGCTACCTCCACAAAATCCTGCGAATTCACTGGCAGGATAGGCGTGCCAACATCAGTGTTCTTGCTCAGGCCAACATCCCCAGCGCCGAGGTATTGACCACGCTCGATCAGCTCTGATGGACGAGCCACATTGTCTGCATGCCCGATACTAGACTCCCGAAACAAGCACTCTACTCTGAGCTACATCACGGCAAGTGAGTTCCAGGAGGGCAGAGAAATGCTTCAAGGACATCCTCAAAGCTTCCTTGAAAAAAAGGTAACATCCCTACTGACTCTTGGGAATCCCTGGCCCAAGACCGCTCAAAATGGAGGAGAAGCATTGGAGAAGACATCGAATATGCCACGGATATGTGATCAGAAGCTCATGTTGGGGTCAAATATGGCACCAAGGTTGCGAACAGTGTGGTTCCGCCTCAGACAGATATTAGGGAGAGGGATCGAGTCAGTGGCTAAGGAATGTAATTTGTGGTGTGGACTGAAAATAATGGCTTCGGTCTTCCCAACTTTTAATTGGCGAAACTTTCTGCTCATCCAGAACTGGAGGTTGGGCAAGCAGTCTGTCAATGCAGAGACCGTGGAGGGGTCAAGAGAAGTGGTAGTGATGTAGAGCTGGGTGTTGTCAGTGTGCATGTGGAAACTGATGCTGTGTTTTTGGATGATGTCGCCAAGGGGCAACATGTAGATGAGAAATAGGAGGGGGCCAAGGATAGATCCTTGGGAGACACCAGAGGTAACGATGCAGGAGAGGGAAGAGAAGCCATTACAGGTGATTCTCTGGCTATGATTAGATAGATACGAATGAAAGCAGGCATAAGAATGGGTAAGGACAGATCAGGATTTTCAAGTGGTTTCCTCAATTTAAATATTAGGGGGCCGAATTTGCTCCTTTCCTTAAGGCTTGTTACCACCGGAAATCAGCAGCCATCCTGCGGATTGTAATGGCCACCGATCGCCCAATCGCCTGTCACGGTTTTCCGGCAGTGAGCATCATCCCACCGTTTCCCCTCACTTCTGCCACGCTGCAGGCCGACACTCCTAAGTGAGTCATCAGAGCGCGTACCGCCGAGGTCCTGGGCCAGAAGCCACAGTCCGCTCGAAAATTCTTGTCACCGCTCGATGGTGCCAAGAGTAGGTTTTTTTGGTCGGTGCCTAGTTCTTGCTGCAGACCGCCAGCATTCCTTAATGGTGTGCTGGTTTTTGCTGCATCTGTGTCGATGATTTTTTCACCATCTTTCAGAACCAGTGCGAGGATATTACACGGCGAGATTGATTGAGAGTGCTGGAGGCATCTCCACCTGCAGAACCAGTGCAAGGATACTACACTGCGAGATTGATTGAGAGTGCTGGAAATGTCTCCACCTGCAGAACCAGTGCAAGGATACTACACTGCGAGATTGATTGAGAGTGCTGGAAACGTCTCCACCTGCAGAACCAGTGCAAGGATACTACACTGCGAGATTGATTGAGAGTGCTGGAAACGTCTCCACCTGCAGAACCAGTGCAAGGATACTACACTGCGAGATTGATTGAGAGTGCTGGAAACGTCTCCACCTGCAGAACCAGTGCAAGGATACTACACTGCGAGATTGATTGAGAGTGCTGGAAACGTCTCCACCTGCAGAACCAGTGCGAGGATATTACACGGCGAGATTGATTGAGAGTGCTGGAAACGTCTCCACCTGCAGAACCAGTCCAAGGATACTACACTGCGAGATTGATTGAGAGTGCTGGAAACGTCTCCACCTGCAGAACCAGTGCGAGGATATTACACGGTGAGATTGATTGAGAGTGCTGGAAACGTCTCCACCTGCAGAACCAGTGCAAGGATACTACACTGCGAGATTGATTGAGAGTGCTGGAGGCATCTCCACCTGCAGAACCAGTGCAAGGATACTACACTGCGAGATTGATTGAGAGTGCTGGAGGCATCTCCACCTGCAGAACCAGTGCGAGGATATTACACGGTGAGATTGATTGAGAGTGCTGGAGGCATCTCCACCTGCAGAACCAGTGCAAGGATATTACACGGTGAGATTGATTGAGAGTGCTGGAGGCATCTCCACCTGCAGAACCGGGAGCCAAGTTAGAGGAGGCTGGGGAAGGGGTTCGAAATGGCGGTAGTGCTGGCAGGCCAATGGCTCCTGCACATTGTGTGTGCCGCCGAGGCACAGAAGAGAAGGCAGCGCCAGGTCCAACAGCTGCAGAGGTAGCGGGCAAGGGCTGCAGGTATCATGGTGACCCAGCATGGAGAGGGCCAGGGAGATGGCTACAGAGGGGAGGCCAGAGAGCTGCCACAAGAAGACCCTCAGCAAAGGCATCCCCTAAGGAGGAGAGTGAGGTATATGGACCCCCGGCACCAGATACTGGGCCAGCAGGACAGGAGGCAGCCTGCAGCGGAGCCAGATGCTATGCAGCAGCAACCTACCGAGGTGGAGGATCAAGCAGAGCAGCAAGGAGAAGCCAATATGGCAGAAGAGATAGCAAGATGACTGCACAGATGTGGGGGCAGAAGGCCATATCGACAAAGGGTCTTCTGTCACCAATTCCCATACAGGGATCTGAATGATGATCAGTGCCTGCGCAGACTACGATTCCACAAGGACATAGTCACGGAGCTCTGCAATCTCCTGCAGGCAGACTTGGAGCCGCAAACATGGGTGAGGACAGCCCTGAGCGTGGCAACCAAGGTTACGACGGCCTGAACTTTTACGCCACTAGGTCCTTCCAAGCTGCCACTGCGGACACGTGCAACATCTCGCAGTTTGCAGCCCATGCATCGATACGGGAGGTCACAGATGCTCTCTATAGGAGGAAGACCAATTACATCTCCTTCCCTATGAGCAGGGACAAGCAGTTGGAGCAGCAGACTGGATTCCTGTGTATTGTGCACTTCCCCAGGATCCAGGGGGTCATTGATTGCACCCATGTCGGTCTGAGGGCACGCCAACACACTCCCGAGGCCTTCTGAAACCGCAAGGGATACCACTCCCTCAATGATCAACTGGTCTGCGACCACAACTGCAACATTATGGAGGTTGATGCCCGGTTTCCTGGCAGCCACGATGCATTCATACTGCAGCAGAGCGATGTGCCACGACTCTTTACTGGGCCGAATCAAGATTGCGGCTGGCTCCTCGGTGAAAAGGGTTACACGCTGAGCACTTGTCTTATGACTCCCCTTTGCAACCCTAAAGCTGCTGCGCAGCATGCATATAATGGCAGTCTCTCAGCCACCAGGACCATCATCGAACACACAAGTGGGATTGTCAAGCAGAGGTTCTGTTGCCTGGACCGTTCAGGGGATCTGCTGCAGTACTCGCCTGAGCGTGTCTCCATATTTGTGGTGGTGTGCTGCATGCTCCACAACCTGACCATCATGAGGGCATAGCCATTGGAGGATGAGGCAACAGTGGCACCTGTGGAAGAGGAGGAAGAGTATCCAGAAGCACACAAGGAGGAGGAGGCACAGGAGGAGGAGCAGGATGTGGGTGGACAGCCACGCAGGTGTTGCCATCATGAGCCTGCAAGGGAAGCACAAAGCCGTCTCATAGCTGCACGGTTCACATAACTCAATGCTCAGTTGAGCCTGCATCTGGCCATGTCCATAGGCCAACCTGTGAACCCTCATTCACATCATTCCCGCACAGTCAAATGAGAAATGATCACAAATTCCAAACACAAAATGAAGATTTATTAGAAAGCAAACAATGGGTTTTCAAAACAGTCACATAATTAATTATCACCCTTGAGCAACTCCTTATTACCCCTCTTACGCAGACCTATCCTTACACTATGCCGCAGTGTCTCCCCTTTGGCTGCCTCATGGCTTTAGGAAGACTGCTGTGTGTGTGTAGAGGAAGTTACAGATGTCCTTACTGGACGACCTCGACCAGCTCTGGCTCTGGAAGGGCTGGCTGTGACTGGGCCGCATCCTCCTGTGCGCCTTCAGTCGGAAGTGGCTGGGGCGATTCCATGGTTGGTAGCAATTGCGGAGTGGCAGCTCTCAGCTCAGTGCTGCTGTGAACCGGAGAGCCCACATCAGTATTCTGGTCCGAGGAGCCAGCGTCACTCCCCCGGAGCAGCACCTCACCTCCCCCCACCAAGCTGCTGGAGCACAGGTCGGTGAGGTGATGTGGCACTGTTAGGCCCCTGATGGACTGTGGTGGACCCGGCCACAATGGCAGCAGTCAGATCTCGCGTAGCCTCCAGCTGAGACTGCATGACAGCAGCCACACTCTGAAAACCATGAGAGATGACAGCAGTAAAATGCTCTGTGCCCTGTTGCCCAGTGTGCATGAGAACATTCTGAGCTTCCAGGACAGCGGCCATCCTATCCAAAGCAGCACTCAGATGTTCGTTCCCTTGCACCTGTGATGTAATGGCAGCTGCCACATCGCCCATGACACGCACCTGGATCCGCACAGTCCCTCTGGGAGTTCATCGTCTGCACACTGGCAATGATGGTCCCCATGGTGTGCGCAGAGCTGTCCACAATGCGGGAGACAGATGCCTCCATGCTCCTCAGCACTTGCGACAACCTTTCGGGCACCCCTTGCATTACCACCAAGAGCTTGGATTGCATGGCCTCCACCCTTTGTTCATAAGCCCCAACATCGATGGGCTCATCTGAGTCCTCCCCAGCAGGACTCAGCTGTGCACTCGCCCTCTGGAGAGACGGCACTCGAGGTTCCCTTTTCCCTGACCATGCTGCAGCCTGCTATGCCCCAGAGCATCACCCAGTGCAGACCCCTCTCCTAAATCTAAGATATCCGACCGCAGACTCCCAGTATCTGCGCTGGCGGGTGTGATTGTAGGAAGCAGTGACGCGGTAGTGCTGGCACAGCTCTCCCCCTCTCCATCTCGCTCATCGGACATACCGCCAATATCATCCAGGCCCTCAAGTGTGTCCTGACTCTGGCTGCCAGTTGCGTCAAGAGTGTCTGTCTCGCTGTGGCTGACACTCAGGGTCTCATCTGCAATCATAAATGGAACAAGGGGTGTCGTGTCGGTAAGGTAGTGCATTGTGCCATGCAGCAAGCAGCTTGCACACAGTTTTAGCAATAGCCAGGTAGCTGATTGTACTGTCAGGGAGAGATGGCATTGCACAAAGGCCTTCACTTACCCATGCTGCCCCAGCAGCATCGGAGCAACCAGCAGCCACAGGGAATCCAACATGCGTGCCCACTAGTTGCTGCACCCTCTCCTCCAGATCCGTTAGCTCGACATTTTTGGACTCACCCCCACCAGTGGCTTGTTGCTGGGCACAGTTGCGCACCACCTTGGCCTGCAAAGCAACAAAGGGTTGGTAAGTTGGAGTTTCCAGAGGCCTCGGCAATTAGTGTAAGTGTGGGTCCATTACGTGCAGCTGTGAATCTCACATGCAAGGGAGCCTCCATTGTGAGTGTGCCTTAGCAATCAACAGCTACTTCAGCTACTACATAGGGTTTGTAAGAAAGAAGTTAAGGTGAAGGAGAGTGTGGCAGATGTAAGGTGAGGAGTTGGGGGAACATGTACTCACTTTCCTCAGTCGAATAAGGTCGGTGAGCCTTTTCCTGCATTGGGTTGCGGTGCGCTGGTGAGTGGAGGTCCCCGAAACCTCCCCTGCAATCTTCCGCCAGGCATTTAGGAAGATGCTCCTAATTGGTCGCCCACCAGTATCAGGGTAAAGTAACCGCCTCCTTCCCTCCACAGCTTGCATCAGGCTTTCCAGTTCAGTGTCGCTGAAGCAGCTTGCCCTTCTCAAAGGTCCCCTGCTGCCATCTCCTCTGAAGCAACTACGACTGAAGTCAAGACACAGCTGCAAAACCTGTCCTTTAAGAAAGCCAGGGAGCAGCTGCATCGATGTGATCAATTGCTTAGGGGCGGGATTTCGCGGACCAAACCCCACTCCGCTGCCACACCACTGAAACCAGCCCATTATCCCAATCATTACCACTCCGCTCCATTTAGCTGCCGAAAAAGCAGAATTTCGATCTTGACACTGCAGTATCCATATCGCCAGTAAGGCACGCTAAAATGCGGTAGGTGCACCCCATTTTTGGCAAGGGGCAACTTCGGCCCCCAAATGTTAGGGGTCTGAAGAAAAGGGACATTTTCACTTACTTTTCAAAGTGAACCTGGAAGGACAGAAGTATTGAAGTAACATTGCAACAAATATGCTACTTCTGAAAAATGCAAATTGGCAGACCATTGTATACACCGCTCGAATTTTCTTTTCCACTGTGGAAAATGGGCTGCTGATTCGTTATCGTCCATTACGCACTACAGTCCAAAATGAATTGCCCTTGAGAAAGTGGTGGTGAACTGCCTTCTTGAAGCTCTCCAATCCATGTGGTGAAGACACTCCCACAGTGCTGTTCGAAAGAAGAAAAGAAAGAAAGACTTGGAATTATATAGCGCCTTTCATGACCACCAAATATCTCAAATCGCTTTACAGCCAATGACGTACTTTTGGAGTGTAGTCACTGTTGTAATGTGAAAAACATGGCAGAATACCTAGCCTCTGACCTGCTCTTGTTGCCACAGTATTTATGTGGCTGGTCCAGTTAAGCTTTTGGTCAATGATTACCTCCAGGATGTTGATGGTGGGGGATTCGGCAATGGTAATGCCGTTGATTGCCAAGGAGAGGTGGTTAGACCCTCGCTTGATGGAGATAGTCATTGCCTGGCACTTGTGTGGCACAAATGTTACTTGCCACTCACCAGCCAAAGCCTGAAAGTTGTCCGGGTCTTACCATGTGTGGGCATGGACTGCTTCATTATCTGAGGAGTTGCGAATGGAACTGAACACTGCAATCATCAGCGAACATCCCCACTTCTGACTTTATGATGGAAGGTCATTGATGAAGCAACTGAAGATCATTTGGCCTCAGACATTGTCCTGAGGAACTCCTACAGCGATGTCGTGGAGCTGAGATGATTGACCTCCAACAATCATAACCATCTTTGCCATGTATTCAACTATCATTGTAACCCATGTATAAGCTGACCTAAGTTGTACATGTTGAGAACATTGACCACAAGGGGGTGAACTTGTAGGAGAACACTCCTAACCTGGACTTTCAGGTATAAAAGGGGAAGCTCCACCCACTTTCATCACTTGAGGTCTTGGTAATAAAGGAAACTGGTCACAGAGTGACCTTCTCTCAAGTATGGGCCTCGTGTGCATTTATACTGTATAGTAAGGACATATCACTGGCGACGAGAAACTGGGATTAAAACCATGCGAGCATGGCCACTAGCAGCACAGAAGAGAGGTACTGTGTTGGTGATGATTGAGAGACTACAGCAAAGTTTTGTCACTAAGGAATGGTTGGGACGGGATTTGGCCGACAAACGCAGGGCTCATCCCCTGACGGTTTGTGGATCCAGAACATACTCCCTGATGAAGGACCTTCTAGTGCCAGAGAAGCCAGCGGACAAGATGTTCGAAGAGCTCAGTAAGTTGATCGGGGAACACCTTAACCGGCGAGCAGCATGCACATGGTGAGACACCGGTTTTGCACGCACCAGCGGTGAGAAGGGCAAAGCATTCCTGACTTCGTGGCAGATCTCTGGTGACTGGCGAGCCTATGTAAGTTCACAGATGCATGCAGAGCGGAGATGCTGCGAGACTTTTCTATTGAGGGCATCGGGCACGCTGGGGTTTTCAGGAAACTGATTGAGACCAAAGACTTGACTTTGGAAACGGCGGCTCTGATAGCCCAGACATTTATCTCAGGGGAGGAAGAGACCAGAATGATGTATGACAAAAATCTTGGCTCAAATGCGGCAAATGACCAGGGAGTCAACATTGTTAACGCGGCACACAGTTCTCTCGGCAGACAAGGGCAATCGGACATGCCCCAGCATGTAGACAAACCCAAAGGGGGAATTCAACAGAGACAATGGCTAGCTAAACGGCGATTCATGCCATCGCAATGGACAATGCGGCCAGTAATGGGGCCATCAACACCTGTTAATGGTGCACTTAAGGACAGTTACAGAGACAGTCAGAGACGATCGACTGGTAATGGATCTTT
This sequence comes from Pristiophorus japonicus, assembly GCF_044704955.1. Lineage (NCBI taxonomy): Eukaryota > Metazoa > Chordata > Chondrichthyes > Pristiophoridae > Pristiophorus > Pristiophorus japonicus. The sequence goes on from NC_091978.1 coordinate 195,084,083, forward strand.
TGTTTCCAACAACGAGGCCTCCAGCTCATGCTGGAGGTGTGGAGGCAAACACCCAGCCAGAGCTTGCAGGTATCAGCAATATACCTGCAGAAACTGCAATGTCAGCGGTCACTTGGCGCGTATGTGCAGGAAGTCTGCAGCCAGGTTGATGTACGAGGAGGACGAACCCGATGTAAGCCCTACGAGGCCAAATGAATACTGGGGGAAATCGCTGGAAGCTTAAGTTCAGCGAGTTCATGTGGAGCACATATACAGTTCATATACCAGGACGCCACTGATAATGATGAACGTGCTCCTCAATCGCATCCCAGTATTAATGGAGCTAGACATGGGGGCCAGCCAGTCCCTGATGAGTATCAAACAGTTCGAAAGGTTGTGGGTGTCCAAGGCCAGGAGGCCAAAATTATTGCCGATTGACGCACAGCTACGGACATATACAAAGGAGATCATTCCGGTGCTCGGCAGCGCCACGGTAGTCGTGACACACAAAGATTCGGAGAACAGGTTGCCACTCTGGATTGTCCCGGGGGATGGTCCCGCACTACTGAGGAGGAGTTGGCTTGCTGTCATGAACTGGAAATGGGGCGATGTCAATGCAATTTCTTCTGTGGAGCGAGTATCATGCTCACAGGTCCTGGACAAATTTGACTCATTATTTCAACCCGGCATCGGCACTTTCATGGGGGCCAAGGTAGTGATTCACATAACCCCGGACACGAGGCCAGTACACCACAAGGCCAGAGCAGTGCGGGAAAAGATAGAATGCGAATTGGACCGCCTGCTGAGGGAAGGCATCATCTCACCAGTCGAATTTAGTGACTGGCGAGCCCGATCGTGCCGGTGCTCAAGGTGGATGAGTCAGTCAGGATATGTGGCGATTACAAGGCCACCATCAATCGGGTGTCACTCCAAGACCAGTACCCGCTACCTCTTTGCGACGCTATCCGGTGGCAAACTTTTTTCAAAATTGGACCTGACCTCAGCTTACATGACCCAGGAGCTGGCGAGTGAGTCAAAGAAGCTGACCACCATCACGACACACAAGGGGTTGTTTGAGTATAACAGATGTCCGTTTGGGATTCGTTCGGCCTCCATGATCTTTCAACGAAATATGGAAAGCCTCCTCAAGTCGATTCCAAGGACGGTGGTTTTTCAAGACGACATCCTCATCACGGGTCGTGATACTGAAGAACACCTCCATAATCTGGAGGAGGTGCAACGCAGACTGGACCGGGTAGGGCTGCGACTGAAAAAGGCTAAGTGCGTCTTCTTAGCTCCAGAGGTAGAATTCCTGGGGAGGAGGGTAGCAGCAGACGGGATCAGACCCACTGCGTCCAAGACGGAAGCGATCCCGAGAGCACCCAGACCCCGTAACACGACGGAGCTGCGTTCGTTCCTGGGGCTCCTGAACTATTTTGGTAACTTTCTTCACAAATTGAGCAGGCTGTTAGAGCCGCTACATGTGCTCCTATGCAAAGGTCGCAATTGGGTCTGGGGGTCAGCCAGGAAAGGGCTTTTGATAGAGCACACAACTTGTTGTGCTCCAACAAACTGTTGATGTTATATGACCCGTGTAAGAAACTTGTTCTAACGTGCGATGCGTCGTCCTATGGGGTCGGGTGTGTGTTGCAACATGTGAATGCCAATGGTCAGTTACAGCCGGTAGCTTATGCCTCCAGAAGTCTGTCCCAGGCAGAAAGGGGCTACGGCATGGTCGAAAAGAAAGCGCTAGCATTTGTATATGCGGTAAAAAAAATGCACCAGTACCTGTTTGGCAGGAAATTTGAGCTGGAGACAGATCACAAACCCCAACGTCCCTTTTGGCCGACAACAAGGCCATAAATGCGAATGCATCGGCCCGCATACAGAGTTGGGCACTTATGTTAGCCGCCTATGACTACACGATTCGGCACAGACAGGGCACTGAAAACTGCGGCGATGCACTCAGCAGGCTCCCACTAGTCACCACTGAGGGGGCAACTGAGCATGATGCTGAGATGGTCATGGCTGTTGAAGCTTTCGGAAGCGAAGGCTCACGTGTGACAGCCAGTCAGATTAAAGTCTGGACAAATAAAGACCCGCTACTGTCTTTAGTTAAGAAATGTGTCCTGAATGGGGACTGGGCAGCTACGTACGGGGCATGCCCTGAGGAATTTAAACCATTTCATAGGCGCATGGATGAACTCTCAATTCAGGCCGACTGCCTACTGTGGGGAAACCGAGTAGTCATGCCCCAGAGGGGCAGAGAGGTGTTTATCAGAGAACTTCACAATGAGCACCCGGGCATTGTCATGATGAAGGCAATTGCCAGGTCACTCGTTTGGTGGCCAGGGATAGACGCAGATCTGGAACTTTGTGTTCGCAGGTGCAACACATGTGCTCAGCTGGGCAACGCACCCAGGGAAGCCCCCCTTAGCCCCTGGTCCTGGCCCGCCAAACCATGGTCACGTATCCAGGTGGACTACGCAGGTCCTTTCATGGGAAAAATGTCTTTGGTTGTAGTAGATGCCTACTCCAAATGGATTGAGTGTGCCATTTTAAATTCAAGCACATCCTCTGCCACGGTAGAAAGTCTACGGGCAATATTTGCCGCCCATGGTCTACCGGATGTCTTGGTCAGCGACAACGGCCAGTGCTTGACAAGCATTGAATTCCAGGACTTCATGGCAGGCAATGGAATCAACCATGTCAGAATGGCACCGTTCAAGCCGGCCTCAAATGGCCAGGCGGAACGAGCAGTGCAGATAATCAAACAGGAGATGCTCAGAATCCAAGGGAGTTCCCTACAAAGCCGCTTATCACGCCTCCTGTTGGCCAATAGATCCCGACCACACTCGCTCACAGGGGTTCCACCCGAAGAGCTGCTAATGAAAAGGGCGCTCAAAACCAAGTTATCCCTTATACACTCTACTATGAAAGAAATTGTTGAGAGCAGGCGTCAGTCACAATGTGACTATCATGACAGGAATGCGAGGGCGCGATGTGTTGTTGTCAATGACCCTGTTTTTGTCCTTAATTACACTGCAGGGCCCAAATGGCTTGCAAGCACTGTGATTGCCAAAGAAGGGAATAGGGTTTGGTAGTTAAACTAACCAATGGACAAATCTGCTGCAAACACGTGGATCAAACAAAAAGGAGGTTCAGCAACCCCATAGAAGAAGCAGAGGAAGAACACGACGTAGAGTTTACTCCACTTCGGTGACCGAACACCGGAACCAAGTGGAGGAGAGCCCAGTCACTGTGGGCAGTCCGGACAGGCCTGAGGCACCGCGAACAGCAGACACTCAGGCCAGCGCCCAGCAACCGGAGCCCCAACTCAGGCGCTCTACAAGGGAGTGTAAACCACCAGAGAGACTTAACCTGTGATCCCAATAATACTTTCGGGGGGAGGTGATGTCATGTATTCAACTATCATTGTAACCCATGTATAAGCTGACCTAAGTTGTACACCTTGAGAACATTGACCACAAGTGGGTGAACTTGTGGGAGCCACTCCTAACCTGGACTTTCAGGTATAAAAGGGGAAGCTCCACCCACTTTCATCACTTGAGGTCTTGGTAATAAAGGAAACTGGTCGCAGAGTGACCTTCTCTCAAGTATGGGCCTCGTGTGCATTTATACTGTATAGTGAGGACATATCAATCTTCCTTTGTGCTAGGTATGACTCCAGCCAGTGGAGAGTTTTCCCCCCTGATTCCCATTGACGTCAATTGATGCCACACTTGGTAAACTGCTGCCTTGATGTCAAGGGTAGTCAGTCTCACCTCACCTCTGTAATTCAGCTCCTTTGACCTTCAACCAGTAGATGTGGACCTCACTCAACATTTTTCAGGAACATACATAAATTTTAAAGAAACAAAAGAGAAGACTTTCTGGTTGGGTGCTGAATTGGCGCAATTTCAACAGTACTCCAGTCCAATGCAGCAGTCGGGAGGCCTGAACCACTTTCAAGTTTGGGCCTCATTCACACTTTCTTGGCAAACTGCAAGTACCAAACAGGCACCCCACCACAGCTCACCATTCTGGCCTGGAGGAAAATTGGCCTGCTACTGCATGCAGCCATCTAGCATATAAGGCCTATTGGTGGAGTGGGGGGTGGGTGGGGGCTGCAGGTGCTGCGGTTAGGAGGGGGGAGAATAGGTTAGGAATGAACATACAAAACCACAAAAGGCCACTGTGTTCCATCTGGCTGGTCCCAGTGTCTTAGAAATATTAAATGTCATGAACCCTGTCACACCTCTCTGTCAAATTCTTCACCATATATTTATCCAACTCTTACATAAATGTAATGATGCAATCAGTCCCAACTGCAGCTTTACTGACTACCTAGAATGACCTAGTATTGCCTATGAAAGTACTACAAAAGAATTGGATTCAATTGACTTATAGCTAGGAGATAAAAAAGGAAACCTTGGTCCAGTGGCAAGGATTAACCAAAATGACTGGAGACCAGCTCTGCTGCACGGACCTAGTGCACATACATATTGCAGTGTGGGCTGGCTTGTGCTGTCCCTGGATCCTTGCCTCTTCTGGGCCCCAAATTCATGCCTTTCCTAGGCCCTGATCACGTCGCTTCACAATCACTCGCCACTCCTGCACCACAACCTTGCCGCTCCTGCTGTACCTGCCCACGCTCCAATCACCGACTTGGACCTTGGTGACATCCAATCCAGTCACCCTCTTCACAGCCATCGCTTTCCAGCACGCGCTGTACCTTGAAACTCCTTTGAAGGCCCCGACCTGCAAGGACCATCAAAGGTGTAATACACTCTGCACAAAACACAAATGAAATAGTCCCACAATTTTATTTTTATTTGCACAAGTAGAATGTAACCTTCTGAATTAATTTCTCTTAAATGTCATTCAGCAAAAAGTTATAGACCTCAGTTATAGACTGACCAAGTCCTTGGATGCAAAACAAATCTGCTGATGCTTGTTGTCTTCTGCATGAGTCTTAACTCGCAGACCCTATCTTAGAAGCTCCAAATGATCTTCATGGGAAGAAGATCAACCACAATGATATCGGTGAGAAAGGATTGCACATTGGAGATATGGGGCTGAGTCAATACAATGGTAAATGTTGTGATGTATTGTTGTAGCCGTGTTGTCCAGATACTGTAATCATTAAGGCCAATCTAGACGACACCCTGCAGCTGATTTAAACCAGCTTGGATTTTCCCTTATATGTGCTTAAACCCATTCTGAAGATATGTTTGTCCAAATTGATTTAAATGTTAGACATTCACTAATAACATACCGATTTTGTCAAATACTCCAATATAATTGCCAGGAATATGACAGATGAAGCCAGTGTGAGATCTGCTTCTCACAGCAAAGTTGGTCTTTTTAGTATTCCTTTAGAATTTGACCCAACAGTAATTGAATATTGATGGGGCATATTTCCACTGTTTAGCAATGATGGTCACGATCACTACATCTCTGAGATCTCCCAGCATGCTCTCCTCCCTCCAGATGAGAGAGATGAGGTCATGTATTCGCGCCAACTCCACCATACTTCAGTGCCTCAGCGGGGATTCCATCCGCTCCCGTAGTCTTGTTATTCTTAAGCTGTCTTATGGGTTTTTCTATCTCGTGCAGTGCTGGGGTTTTACTGAGGTGGTGGCGGGTAGCATGCTGCGGGATGGAGTCGAGAACACTCAAGTCAAAGGCAGAGTCTCGATTGAGTAGATCTTCAAAATGCTCCTTCCAGTGGGCCCTGGCTGCCTCGGTATTCTTGATGAGTGTTTCCCCGTTCTTGGCCAGTAGTGGGGTGGGGCCTTGGAAGTTTGGACCATAGGTGGCCTTTACTGTGATGAAGAATCCTTGCACATGATGGCTGTCAGCCAGCTGTTTTATCTCCTATGCTTTCTCCATCCACCACCTGTTCTTTAGATCCCGGCTTTTTTGTTGGACCTCAGCCTTAAGCCGTCTGTAATGCTGCCTTGCTGCTCCCGAGTTGGGTTGTTGTTTCAGGCTCAGAAATGCCATTTGCTTGCGATCTATTAGCTTTTGGATCTCCTGGTCATTCTCATCAAACCAGTCTTGGTGTTTCCTGGTTGAATGACCAAGCGTCTCTTCACAGCCATTGGTTATGGAGGCCTGGAGGGCAGACCAAGTGCTATGGGCTTTCAGTGTCTCAGGGTCATCAAGGCATGCCAGGTTAGCTGTGAGGCGCTGGCTGTATAGGGCTCTCTTAGCTGAGTCTTTAAGTGCCCTGGCATTGGCTTTTTTGTGGCACTGCTTCTGCTATCACCTCTGCTTTGGGGCTATGTTTATGTCAATGATGGATCGGATTAGGTGGCGGTCGGTCCAGCAGTCGTCAACTCCTGTCATGGCGTGGGTGATGCGCACATCCTTGCGATCCCTGGCTCGGACGATGACATAGTCGAGCAGGTGCTAGTGTTTGGAGCGATGGTGTTGCCACGATGCCTTGTATTTGTCCCTCTGGCGGAACAGGTTGTTTGTGATAACAAGTTCATGTTCCAGACATTTTGTCAGGAGTAGGGTACCACTGGAGTTAGCTTTCCTTACCCCCTCTCTGCCAATCACACCTCCCCAGAGGGCTGTATCCTTGCTGACCTTGGTGTTGAAGTCCCCGAGGAGGATCAGTTTGTCGTCCGCAGGGACGCGGGACAGGGATTTTTCGAGTTTGGAGTATAAACCCTCTTTGGTCTCATCTGTCGCATGAAGTGTTGGGGCGTATGCACTGATGACTGTGGCACATTGATTCCAGGATAGGGTGAGTCGGAGAGTCATGAGACATTCACTAATCCTGCAGGGGGAGTCTTTGAGGCGGTCGACCAGCTCGTTTTTGATCGTGAAACCGACTCCGTGGAGGCGGCGTTCTTCCTCTGGTTTCCCTTTTCAGAAGAAGGTGTAACCTCCACCTTGTTCCTTGAGCTGGCCTTCTCCTGCCCGCTGGGTCTTGCTTTGGGTGGTATCAAAGGGACTAAGTTCCCAGGCAACTATGGCGGTGCGGTGTTCCGGCCTGTCACTGTTTGAGTTGTCCATGAGGGTCCTGACGTTCCAGGTCCCGAACTTCATGTTAAAGGAGTGGAAGGCGCCTGTGCGTGAGTTCTTTTAACGTGGGGTGGTCGTTGTACACCAGCTACCACACGGGCTTAGCTGAGCAAGGTCTTGGTCCAGTGGCAAGGGGATCCAAGATGATTGGAGACCAGGCACTGCTGTATAGGCCTAGATGCCTACGGCGAGATGTTGGCCGACTGCGGCAACTACAGAGGAATCTCCCTGTTATCAGCCACTGGGAAAGTCGTCGGTAGAGTCCTCCTCAATCGTCCTCTCCCTGTGGTTGATTGAGCTCCTCCTGGAGTCACAGTGTGGATTTCGTCCCCTACGGGGCACAATGGACATGATTTTTACAGCGCGACAGCTGCAGGAAAAATGCAGGGAACAGCACCAGCCCTTACAAAGGCTTTTGACACTGTCGACCGCGAGGGTCTATGGAGCGTCCTCCTCCGTTTCGGATGCCCCCAGATGTTTGTCACCATCCTCCGCCTGGTCCATGATGACATGCAGGCTGTGATCCTTACCAATGGATCCATTACAGACCTAATCCACTTCTGGACCGGGGTCAAACAGGGCTGTGTCATCGCCCTAACCGTCTTCTCAATCTTCCTCGCTGCCATGCTCCACCTCACAGTCAACAAGCTCCCCGCTGGAGTGGAACTAAACTACAGAACCAGTGGGAACCTGTTCAAACTTCGTCAACTGCAGGCCAGGTTCAAGTCCACCCCAACATCTGCTGTCGAACTATAGTACGCGGACGACACCTGCGTCTGCGCACATACAGAGGCTGAACTCCAAGTTACTGAGGCGTACAAAAGCATGGGCCTTATGCTAAATATCCGTAAGGCAAAGGTCCTCCACCAGCCTGTCCTCGCCGAATTGCACTGCCCCCCAGCCATCAAGATTCACGGCGTGGCCTTGGACAACGTGGACCATTTCCCATACCTCGGGAGCAGACATTGACGATGAGATTCAACACCGCCTCCAGTGCGCGAGTGCAGCTTTCGGCTGCCTGAGGAAAAAAGTGTTTGAAGACCAGGCCCTCAAATCCACCACCAAGCTCATGGTCTACAGGGCTGTAGTAATACCTTTCCGCCTGTATGGCTCAGAGGCATGGACCATGTACAGTAGACATCTCAAGTTGCTGGAGAAATACCACCAACAATATCTCCACAAGATCCTACAAATCCCCTGGGATGACAGACGCACCAACATTAGCATCCTCAATCAGGCCAACATTCCCAGCATTGAAGCACTGACCACACTTGATCAGCTCCGCTGGGCAGGCCACATCATTTGCATGCCAGACACGAGACTCCCAAAGTAAGCACTCTACTCAAAACTTCTTCATGTCAAGCGAGCCAAAGGTGGGCAGAGAAAACGTTACAAGGACACCCTCAAAGCCTCCCTGATAAAGTGCAACATCCCCACTGACACCTGGGAGTCCCTGGGCAAAGACCGCCCTAAGTGGAAGAAGTGCATCCGGGAGGGTGCTGAGCACCTCGAGTCTCATCGCCGAGAGCATGCAGAAATCAAGCGCAGGCAGCGGAAAGAGCATGCAGCAAACCTGTCCCACCCACCCTTACCCTCAACGACTATCTGTCCCACCTGTGACAGGGACTGTGGTTCTGGTATTGGACTGTTCAGCTACCTAAGGACTCATTTTTAGAGTGGAAGCAAGTCTTCCTTGATTCCGAGGGACTGCCTATGATGATGAGCAATGATGGCAGAGATGGGTGTTAAAGCCAGGAATTAAATTGAAATTGCTACTTCCACCAATGTTTACACTGCTCCCTGTTTTCCATTCATAAAAATGGAGTGAAAATGTTTTGAAAAATATGCTGATGCTTACTAATTGACCAGCCTTCAGAGAGACATGTGGCAGTTTCCCACTGACAGCATATAACATGATCAGGTAGGAACCAGTTTACCAACTGAACTAGAATTAATTCAACAATGAAGCAAGTGCACTCTTCAGCAGAATATCTGTTTAACATGAGTTTTGCTGCATTTGTTATTGACTGATTCAGTGCTGCTGTTGGTGGGAGCAGGTTGCCAAGGAGGGCAGGCGCAACCAGAGACTGAACAGCTACTCCAGCGACACCATCAGGCTTTTAAATTGTCTTCTTTGCTGCACTGACAGGCGCTTATCAGCTGAGCATTTGGCACAGGGACAATCTTATACAGATGAGAAGCAAACTATTAAAATATGCCAATGTGGTGCTCAGCTGAGTATTTCATTCTTCCTCATGAAAATTAAAATCTCGAGGTTTGAATCTTTAAATGAATCCTCACATGTACAATGAAGACGAGAACTAACCTAGGATTAACTTCGATAACACTTTCAGTACTGACTACACAGGCAGACAGCATACACAATTTTTAAAATTTAAATTGTGGTTTTCTCTTTATTTCTGATTTCAAGACACACAGTTCTGGGTACCCCTTTACAGAAAGGATATTAAAACAATACAGATCATACAGACTGGATTCACCAACAATGGGTAACTCACCATCATAGGAGGTCCCTTAAACCAGGATGACTTGCTTCCATATGAGTTCACAGGTGTTTCAATGAAGGAGCCGATGTTCCAGTCCTGAACTCCAATTGAGGGGGTGGAAGATGCCTGTGCGTGGATTTTTTTAAGGTGTGGTGGCCGTTGCACACCAGCCACCACACGGGCTTGACAGAGCTAGGCCTTTATCCAGTGGTAAGGATTAACCAGGACGACTGGAGACCTCCTCTGCTGCATGGACCTAGTGCGCACACAGTGTGGGCTGGCCCATGCTGCTCCTGGGCCCTCGGCTCTTCTGGTCCCCGTACCCCCATTCGCCGCACCTTTGCCCACGATGTTCCAGGGCGAACTATAGTACCAATGGGAAACTATTGTTATAAGGACAGACTTAAGATATTGAAACTATTTCCACTGGAGCAGAGAGGCAAAGAAGAGATTTAATAGAGGTTTTTAAAATAATGGCACATTTTGATAGCAAACATGAAAAGACTATTTCATTTGTTTGGGGAGTCAGGGACCCATGGCTCATCAATTTAAAATTGTCACTAAGAAAGTAAGGAGAGAGGTTAAGAGAAATTTATTTACACAGAGGGTTGTTGGAACATGGGACACTTTGCAACGTACAGAGACTATTGCATCTTTTATGGGGAAATTGGATAAATATTTGAAGCATGAAAGAAAAAGTGTGAACTTACATAGCACCTTTCATATCTGCAGGACATTCTAAAAGATTTCACAATCAATGAAGAACTTTTTGAAGGGGAGTCCCTGTTGCAATTTAGGCAAATGCGCCAGCCAATTTGTACACTTTACTGGCACTTTCCCATACCCTACAGACATGTCAAAAGACACACCGGATGCAAGCCATCTAATTATATGGAACCTACTGTCAACAATCTTTATTGCTTACTTTGTGAGAGTGTGTTTTTAACTACAATAATGGTAGAATTTTTAGCAATACGATAAGCTGATTTTACATGTTTGCCTTCCCAGCTCAAAGCCTTGCCCTCCGAGTGCGGATAATGGAAATATGGGCTCATGCGCGGCATCAAAGCGGCTCCATGCCAAGGGTCCAATTTCATAAAATCAGCCCTCTCATAGAACTCAATTATCTTCCATTTCAATGACCAAACTACTTTGTCACATCTTGCACTGTTGATTTTTCAAATAAGATAAAACAAACTAAAAAAAAGAAAAAGGAAAAATAATTTCAAGCTACCTATTTTTTTTAACCAAAAAGATGAAATTAAAGCAGACTACCTGAGTACCAAGTCTCTCATACAGTTCTGATGCTCAGAACCATGGCTCTCTGTTGATGAGCTAACATTGGTACACTCTATCTTCAGAATCAAAATAAAAAGTGAAATCAAAAAGGTCAGCTTCTGTGTATCATTGAATCCTAGAAATTACAGAGCCGAAATGGGCTCGTCAGCCCATCACTCCTGTGCCCATGTAAATGTGTACGGTATAAATATCCACTGGGCTAATAACAAAGATTAATTTCTTGAAATAAATTCAACAAACATATTCGAAACACCTTCTCATTGGCCTCACACATTCGCCATCTGGTCACAGTTCATAGCTTGTGTTTTCCATTAAACTGGATGTTGAAGATTCTAGTCCATAAGGATGATAGAAATTATAAAATATCAGTCAAGCATTTTATGTATGCAAATATGTGAGGATGAGTTTCCAACACATTGAACACAATCTAAACTGACTTCAACATCTCAGACACTTGCAGATCACAATTCAAAAATGACGTTGTTGGAAGGCATATTTTATTGGTTAAAATCCTTGTAATTATTAAATTATTCAGTGACTTTTTGTTTACAATTAGTTATAGTCATTTGTGATTACGTCAACAACAAAAAATATTCAACCAATTTGTTGGATAATCACTCATCTGAGATTTTCTTAATTTGTTCCTAATACTCAAATATGATTTCCTGCATATCTGCTGATGTAGATCCTATGGTCTCAGGTACGTAGATAAATGCACAAAATTAGTACCTTTCATGAAAAGGTAATGTACTTTTGCCAATTTCAAAGATAGCTATTCTACTAATATCCTTTTAAAATGTGGAGATATTTTTATTAGTATGGCATTCACCTTGATAGATATAAAGTTAAAAGGATTGATCAATCACTTTTCAATGTTGACTATAAATGACACTGCTGAAAGGTTCCATACACTGAAATTCTATTTAGAGCAGGGAATTTAATATCCATGTACAAGTATTCTGTAGAGAGTATTGCATTAGAAATTGCTGAGTAAATCAGATTGCATTTACATTTCTGTTCAGATAAAATAACAGATTTTGTTTCTTAAATCTCATTCTGACTGGTTCTGATGCAGTGCCTTTCAAAACTGCAGAGATTCATGAAATAACTTTGAATCATTTTTAATCATTGGAACACATATGGCCAAAAACAGCAACATTCAAATGAAAATGACCATGTTTGCAGCACTTCTGTCCCAATTAAGTACATTGCAAACGTTTATTTATTTTTAATAATATATCTAGCAGTTTTTTCACATAACTTTCCCCAGGGTTTTGAGAGAAACTGTAACATTTTCATGTTTGATACTAGAATATGAAATCGAGAATGGGAACAATATTGACCCAGAGATTCCAACAGGTGCTTTATGCCAGTGTTGCGCCCCGTAGTCAAGGTAAGCCCACCAATTGTGCCCAGAGGTGACCTGCCGTAGTTTGTGAGGTCAGCTCATTTCCATGTCCTTTGGAGTTTTAGTGGTGCAAATCCCTCTTAACATAGAAGTATTGCACTAGTATAGTTTGGAAACTAGCATTGTATCCTTTAAAAAATAAGAATGGCTGGTGATTGCAGCAGCAGTCTGGGGGAGCATCATCATCATCATAGGCAATCCCTCGAAATCGAGGGAGACTTGCATCCATCTAAAAATGAGTCCATAGGTGGCTGAACAGTCCAATACGAGAGCCACAGTCCCTGTCACAGGTGGGACAGATAGTCGTTGAGGGAAAGGGTGGGTGGGACTGATTTGCCGCACACTCATTCCGCTGCCTGCGCTTGATTTCTGCATGCTCTCGGCGATGAGACTCGAGGTGCTCAGCACCCTTCCAGATGTCCTTCTTTCACTTAGGGCGATCTTTGGCCAGGGACTCCCAGGTGTCAGTGGGGATGTTGCACTTTATCAGGGAGGCATTGAAGGTGTCCTTGTAACGTTTCCTCTACCCACCTTTGGCTCGTTTGCTGTGAAGAAGTTCCGAGTAGAGCGCTTGCTTTGGGAGTCTCTTGTCTGGCATGCGAACAATGTGGCCTACCCAGCAGAGCTGATCAAATGTGGTCAGTGCTTCAATGCTGAGGATGTTGGCCTGGTCAAGGGAGCAGCAGGCAAGTGGTAATCCTTCTTTACCAGACTTAGATAAATGTCAAGTAGATGTCATAGTTGGCTCATGTGTGATCTTGTAGCACTTTGAAAGCATGCCTTCAAGTGGATGACCTGGTAGAGGCCCATAAAGAGAGCAGTGTGGTACAAAGGTGCTTAGAAGAAGGGTTCATAATTTCACAGAGAACGAGCTCCATGTGTCATGTATGTATGCTTGGGTTTACTAGCCACCAGGTGGCACCACTTTCAGAGGTCATTGGGCTGTGCGCACATGTGTGCGGGCCAAGTATAAAAGGCCAACCATCTTGTCATGTAAGCACTTTGGGCCCTAATAAAGTATAGCCAGGTTTGTACCTGATTGGAGTTTACAGTATTCAGTCTATTGAGGTATTGCATACACAACATTTGGCGACGAGGTAACAAGAATCTTCGCATGTAAAAATGAGCACAATTGGAATTCTGGAGCGATTTGTTGAGCATTAAGATTGGACAGACTTTGTAGCCCGCTTGAACCAGTACTTCATAGCCAACAAAATGGAGAAAGTGGCAGACGCAGTTCGGCGCCAGGCGGTCCTCCTCACGGATTGCGGTCTGAAAATCTATGGACTCATAAAGAATCTCCTCTCGCCCTGAAGTCCAACGGACAAGGATTATGAAACATTCTGTGCTCTGGTACGTGACCATCTCAAACCAGATGAAGGCATCATCATCTTAAGATATCGATTCTATACGCACGTTCGATCTGAGGGCCAGGATGTATTGGAATTTGTTGCTGACCTAAGACGTCTAGCTGGACCGTGTAAGTTCGAAACTGCGTTGGCAGACATGCTGTGGGACTTCTTTGTAATCGACATCAACCACGAGGTGATCCTGTGTAAGCTACTGGCGGCGGAGATGCTGGATTTGAGCAAGGCCATCACGATTGCCCAATCATGCATGACGATGGACAAAAGCTTAAAGCAGATATCATTGAAAAATCGGAACTCGGCAAGTACTGTAAACAAGATAGTATCATCGTTTGGCAGAGCTGCATATTGCAGGGCCTACCTGACTGCGTACGCGAAATCTGTGGCTGCTCAAAGTCCGCCAACGGAAATGAATCTGATATCACCATGTTTGCGTTGTGGGGGAAATCATCGGCATTATCAGTGTTGGTTTAAACAGCTTATTTGTAAAGGCTGTTCGAGAGTGGGACATCTCCAGCGCATGTGTCCACAACTGAGCAAGCATGCTGCGACACACCACGTAGAGGATGATGACCAGTATAGCGCGGTTCCAGATATGCAATCCGAGATACCAGAGAAGGAAGTGTATGGACTGTATTCGTTCCTAACAAAGAGCCAACCGATAATGATTAATGTAAAACTTAATGGTGTGCCGGTATCGATGGAATTGGACACATGTGCAATTCAACCAATAATGAGCAAGAGGACATTCGACAGGCTGTGGGATACTAAGGCTGTGAGGCCTAAGCTGAGTCCAGTCAATGCCAAGTTGCGTATGTACACTAAAGAACTCATAACGGTGATTGGCAGTGCAGTAATCAAGGTGTCGTATGATGGTGCAGTTCACGATTTACCATTATGGTTTGTTCCAGGCAATGGTCCAACGCTGTTCAGCAGGAACTGGTTAGAAAAAACCAAATGGAACTGGAATGAGATCAAAGTGTTGTCGTCGTCGCCGGATACTCCATGTGCTCAAGTGCTGAGCAAGTTCCTCTCCCTGTTTGAACTAGGCATCGGCAATTTCACGGGAGCCAAGGTGCAGGTCCACATGGACTCGGATGCAAGACCCATCCATCATAAAGCTCTGGCAGTTCTATACATGATGAGGGAGAAGGTCGAAATCGAACTGGACAGGTTCCAGCATGAAGGGATCATATCACTGATCGAATTTAACGAATGGGCCAGCCCCATTTTTCCCATGTTGAAAAGTGATGGCACTGTCAGGATTTGTGGAGACTACAAGGTTATGATCAACCGAGTTTCGAAACAGGATCAATACCCGTTACCGAAGGCTGATGACCTGTTTGCAACATTAGCCAGGGGGAAGTCGTTCACAAAACTGGATCTGACGTCGGCCTAAATGACACTGGTCAACACATCGAAGAAACTTACGTGCATCAACACTCATAAAGGACTGTTTATCTGCAACAGGTGCCCTTTTGGAATTCGCTCGGCTGCAGCTATATTTCAGAGGAACCCCATGGAGAGTCTACTGAAGTCCATCCCCAGAACTGTTGTGTTCCAAGATGACATACAGGTCACAGGTCGTGACTTCGCCGAACATCTGAACAACCTGGAGGAGGTTCTACATCGTCTGGACAAAGTGGGACTCAGACTGAGACGCTCGAAGTACGTCTTCATGGCATCGGAAGTTGAATTCCTGGGGAGGAAAATTGATGTTGACGGTATCAGGCCTACCGACTCAAAAACTAAGGCCATCAAAAATGCACCCAAGCCTCAGAATATAATGGAGCTGCATTCATTTCTTGGTTGACTCAACTACTTCGGTAATTTCTTATCTACATTGAGCACCTTATTAGAGCCACAGCACATGCTGCTAAGAAAAGGCGACAACTGGGTTTGGGGTGTGTCTCATGATAGAGCTTTTGAGAAAGCTACTAATCTGCTTTGCTCCAACAAGCTGCTGGTACATTATGATCCATGTAAGCATCTAATATTGGCCTGTGATGCTTCGTCATATGGAGTTGGTTGCATGCTCCAACAAGCTAATGAGTTGGGCAAATTACAACCTATTGCATATGTTTCAAAAAGTTTGTCAAAGGCAGAAAGAGCCTACAGCATGGTAGAGAAAGAAGCACTAGCCTGTTTGGGTTAAAAAGATGCATGAATACCTGTTTGATCTTCAGTTTGAACTCGAAACAGATCACTAACAACTCATTGCATTGTTTTCCGAAAACAAAGATATCAATACCAATGCATCGTCCCGCATCCAGAGGTGGGTGCTGACATAATCTGCCGATGATTATATCATTTGCCATAGACCTGGCACTGAGAATTGTGCCGATGCATTGAGCCATCTGCCATTGCCCACACCGGAGGTGGAAACGCCACAACCAGCAGACCTACTGTTAGTCATGGATGCTTTTGAAAGTGAAGGAACCCCTGTCATGGCCCAACAAGTTAAGACCTGGATCAGCCAGGACCCGATATTATCGGTTGTGAAACGTTCTATCCTCAGTGGTGATTGGTCTGCCGTACCCAAGCAAATGTATGAGGAGACCAAACCTTACATCCTTTGCAGACGAACTATCCATTCAATCAGATTGTATACTGTGGGGTAATTGTGTTGTTATGCCCAAGAAAGGCAGAGAGAAATTTGTGCATGATCTATATAGCACGCATCCCGGTATTGTCATGATGAAAGCCATTGCCAGGTCTCATGTGTGGTGGCCTGGAATTGATTCTGATCTGAAATCATATGTGCATCAGTGCAACACTTGCATGCAGTTTAGTAAAGCACCAGCAGAATCGCCGCTGAGTCTGTGGTCATGGCCATCTAAACCATGGTCCAGGATCCACGTCGACTTTGCAGGTCCCTTCCTGGGAAAGACATTCTTAGTTGTGGTGGATGCTTATTCCAAGTGGATAGAGTGTATAATCACATCATCCAGCACATCCATAGCTACCATTGAGAGTCTTCGTGTCATGTTTGCTACACATGGTCTGCCTAACATCGTTAACTTGCTTCACCAGTATGGAGTTTCAAGAGTTCATGAAGCTCAATGGTATCAAACATGTGATGTCAGCACCATTCAAACCCACAAACAATGGACAAGCAGAGCGTGCAGTCCAAACCATCAAGCAGAGAATGAAACATGTAACTCAAGGTTCACTGCAAATGCGCTTGTCACGCATATTGTTTAGTTACAGGACAAGATCCCATATGCTTACCGGGGTCTCCCCTGCTGAACTATTGATGAAGAGAGGTCTCAAGACCAGGCTCTCTCTTGTCCACCCTGACTTGAATAATCGTGTCGAAAACAGACGTCAAAGTCAGCAAGGGTATCATGATCACGCTACTGTGTCACGCGACATCTCTATCAATGATCCTGTGTATGTACTGAATTATGGTCAAGGTCCCAAATGTATCGCCGGTACTGTTACGGCCAAGGAGGGTAAAAGAGTGTTTATCGTTAAGCTCAAGACTGGGCAGACATGCAGGAAACATGTCGATCAGACAAAGCTGCGACACACGGATGAACCAAAATAGTCTGAGGAAGACACAATCAGTGACCAAACAACATACCCTCAGTCAACAGAGGACTCTGCTGTCATCAATGAATCTGGACTTTCAATCCCTATCGTAGTCATTGCCACTCCCATCAGATCGGCTACCCAGCCCCCAGTCATAACAGACTCAGAACTATCGCCCAAGGCTGGAATTGAACTGAGACGTTCAACTCGGGAGCGGAAAGCCCCGGACCGTCTCAATTTGTATAAAGACCGTTACTAATAGCTTGAAGGGGGATATTGTCATGTATGTATGCTTGGGTTTGTTGTGTATCTGTAAAGCATGCACTCCCATGTTCCGCCACCAGGGAGCTCATCCCCTGAAGTCCCAAGGGATCCCAGCATCCCTTGGGAGCACTGTATATAAGCTGGCCCCCAAGGCCTGTTCCTCACTCTGGAGTGTCTTATTAAAGATTGAGGTCACTGTTACTTTAACCTCCCTGTGTGCAGCCTCATCTGTGTTAGGAACACAATAACTGGCGACGAGAATATGAATCCAATGCAAAGATGCAGCAAACTGTGGGCATCCTGGAGAAGTTCTCGGAGGGTGAACTCTGGGAAGCCTATGTCAAATGGCTAGACCAGTACCGTGTAGCCAATGAGCTGGACGGAGAAGGAAGCGCTGCAAAAAGGAGAGCGGTCCTCCTCACAGTCTGTTGGGCACTGACCTACAGCCTCATGAAGAATCGTCTGGCTCCAGTGAAACCCACAGATAAGTCACATGAGGAGCTGTGTACACTGGTTCGGGAGTATCTTAACCCGAGGGAGAACGTGCTGATGGCGAGGTATCGGTTCTAAACATGCCAGCGATCTGAAGGTCAGGAAGTGGCGAGCTACGTCGCCGAGCTAAGGCGACTTGCAGGACAATGTGAATTTGATGGCTACCTGGAGCAAATACTCAGAGACTTTTCTGTACTGGGCATTGGCCATGAGACCATCCTACGAAAACTTTTGACTGTAGAGACACCGACCCTCAGTAAGGCCATTGCGATAGCTCAGGCGTTTATGTCCACCAGTGATAACACCAAACAAATCTCTCAGCACACAAGTGGAACTGTGTTTACGAGCAGAAATGTACAGGGCACAATCCACGAGTCTGCAACAGCCAGCAGGCCTCAGGTGACCCAGATGACTCAGAGTTCCCAACAAAGGATGAATGCAAGGCAATTCACACCTTGTTGGTGCTGTGGAGGCTTCCATTCAGCCTATTCATGCCGCTTCAAAGGGTATGTTTGCAAGAGCTGTGGAACAATGGGTCACCTCCAACGAGCTTGCAAACGAATTGCAAGCTCTGCAAAACCTGTTAATTATTACGTGGCAGAGGAAGATCAGTCCATGGTGGATCAAAGCAATTTCGAGCCTCAGAGAGAGAAGGCAGATGCTGAAGTACACGGTGTGCACACATTTTCGACGAAATGTCCACCTATAATGCTAAATGTAAAATTGAATGGCTTACCCATAGCCATGGAACTGGACACTGGCGCTAGCCAATCCATCATGAGTAAAAAGATGTTTGAGAGACTGTGGTGCAACAAAGCCCTCAGACCAGCCCTGAGCCCCATCCACACGAAACTGAGAACGTACACCAAAGAGCTTATCACTGTCCTGGGTAGTGCCATGGTCAAGGTTACCTACAAGGGCACGGAGCACGAACTGCCATTCTGGATTGTCCCAGGCGATGGCCCCTGACTGATGGAAGGAGCTGGCTGGGCAAAATCCGCTGGAACTGGGATGACATCCGAGCGCTATCACATGTCGATGAGGCCTCATGTACTAAGGTTCTGAACAAATTTCCTTCCCTTTTTGTATTGGAAACTTTTCCGAGAGCGAAGGTGCGGATCCACTTGGTCCCAGAGGCACGACACATTCACCACAAGGCGCGAGCGGTACCTCACATGATGAGAGAGAGAGTGCAAATCGAGCTGGACAGGCTGCAATGCGAGGGCATCATCTCCCCAGTGTAATTCAGCAAGTGGGCCAGCCCGATTGTTCCACGACTCAAAAGTAATGGCACGGTCAGGATTTGCGGTGATTATAAAGTAACTATTAATCATTTCTCGCTACAGGACCAATACCCGCTACCTAAGGCAGATGACCTATTTGCGATGCTAGCAGGAGGCAAGACGTTCACCAAGCTCGACCTGACTTCAGCCTACATGATGCAGGTGCTGGAGGAGTCTTCGACAGGCCTCACCTGCATCAACACGCACAAGGGACTATTCATCTACAACAGATGCCCGTTTGGAATTTGGTCAGCTGCAGCGATCTTCCAGAGAAACATGGAGAGCCTACCCAAGTCAGTACCACATATGGTGGTCTTTCAGGACAACATATTGGTCATGGGTCGGGACACCGCCAAGCACCTACAATACCTGGAGGAGGTCCTCCAGCGACTGGATCGCGTAGGGCTGTGTCTGAAGAGGTCGAAATGCATCTTCATGGCAACAGAATTGGAGTTTTTGGGGAGAAAGATCGCGGCGGATGGCATTTGGCCCATAGACGCCAATACAGAGGCTATCAGGGGCGCGCCCAGGCCACAGAACATCACAGAGCTGCGGTCGTTCCTGGGACTCCTCAACTATTTTGGTAACTTCCTACCGGGGTTAAGCACCCTTTTAGAGCCCCTACATGTGTTATTGCGCAAAGGTGAGAACTCGGTAAGGTGGAAAAAAACAAGTAATTACTTTTGAGAAAGCTTGAAACATTTTATGCTCCAACAAGCTGCTTGAATTGTATAACCTGTGTAAAAGACTTATGCTAGCATGTGACGCATCGTCGTATGGAGTCGAGTGTATATTACAACAAGCTAATGTTGCGGGGAAGTTGCAACCTGTCGCCTATGCTTCCAGGAGCTTGTCTAAGGCCGAGAGGGCCTACAGCATGATTGAGAAAGAGGCATTAGCGTGTGTGTTCAGGGTAAAGAAAATGCATCAGTACCTGTTCGGCTTCAAATTTGAGCTGGAAACCAATCACAAGCCCCTCACATCCCGGTTCGCTGAAAACAAGGGGATAAATACTAATGCCTCAGCCCGCATACAAAGGTGGGCACTCGCGCTATCAGCGTATAACTATACCATCCACCACAGGCCAGGCACCGAGAACTGTGCGGATGCTCTCAGTTGGCTACCATCGCCCACCACAGGGGTGGAAATGGCGCAGCCTGCAAACTTGTTGATGGTGGCACAGCCCGCAGACTTGTTGATGGTCATAGAAGCGTTTGAAAATGATAAATCATCTGTCACGGCCCGCTAGATTAGGACTTGCACCAGCCAAGATCCTCTGCTGTCCCTAGTAAAAAACTGTGTACTGCATGGGAGCTGGGCCAGCATCCCCGATGAAAGGCAAGAGCCAATTCAAGCCATTCCAGCAGCGAAAGGATGAGCTGTCCATTCAGGCAGACTGCCTGTTGTGGGATAACCGCGTAGTGCTACCAAAAAAGGGCAGGAGACGTTCATCTCGGATCTCCACAGCACGCAACCAGGTATAGTAATGATGAAAGCGATAGCCAGATCCCACGTGTGGTATAAGGTTCGAAAATCCACAGTCGCATTTGAAACACCGTAAGGACAAGAAAACTAACGTGGGATCATTCCTTACACTAAATGAACATTTTTGGCCAAGTAAAAGCAGGCTTGGAAAACGTGTGGGCGGATACAGACATTGTGGAGTCTGGCTCACAAGCGAGACCGAGGCACTGGCCAATGGAGGAAAAGTGCATTCTGGCAGGTCAATCAGGGGTCGAGTCGGGCCTGAAGTGGGGAAATCCTCAACCAATGATGACTCCCCGGCCCAGTTTGAAAATGATTTCCCCCCCCCCAATTCAAACTACGAATCTACCTAATTAATATGGACAATAGCTCTGAATCAAAACTATGAATCACTGCAGGAATGGCCCACTGACTCCCAGGACTATAACAAAGGACCCACATACTTTTAGGCACCTATGTGCACTGAAACAATACCCTGGTCCTCACACCTGCATGTACCTGTGAAATCTTCTGATTAAATATTCAAAGCTATCTCCCCGCCCAAACTTACAAAATGGACCACCCACTGGGTTTGAGCGTGAAAATACCAGAACTTAATTGAATACAAATATAGGACACAGAACCACCAGAAAACAGTGGGGAAAAGACTGTTTTGGAGAAAACAGTTGTGGAGAAAAACAGTCTGCTGGCTGCTGGGGGGGAAGGAGCAGAGAGAGTATTGCAAACTTTGATTTTGGTCGAGACTAAAAACCCATGAGCCAACCTCCTGGTTGGTAAGTGGCAGCAGGTGCTGCTGTTAGCCCTGAACACACTGGACAGGGTGAGAATAGCCGAAGCATCAGGTTGGGGCACGCAGAGCTGTGCAGAGCTGTGCAGACCTGGACACCTGGTTCAATAACCTGGATTCACAGCTGTAGTCTGACGATAACCGAGAGGCAGATAGAAGAAACCGACGCAACATCGAAGAGGAAAACCGAACAACAACATAAAACCCACCCCAGAGGGACCCTGAGCTGAAATAAGTGCTACAGAACCCCGGAGTGATAGGATTGTGAGTATAGTCCAAACCCCCTCACAGACTCAATTTAGGATGGGAGTTGGTAGGAAGGGTGGGAGTGGGAGGTGTGGTTGTGTGTGAGTGGGATGTCTTAACCTCTTGTTTTCCCCTTCCCTGTTGCGAGATTTTTCGGGTTGTTGAATGAGATTTTGCCATTACTGCTATTTATGACCTCTTCCTATGCCCTCTATCTTTGTGTTTGCTATTCTAAATAAACAACATTAGCCATTTTGTACTCTTACCCACTGTGTCTGGTGCCTCATTACTCACCCACCCTCATAAATCGCACATACAGAACCCAAGGGGAGTGTGGATTTGAACCCACACCCCAAGCTCCCCTTACAGTGGTGGCCCGGTATCGACTCTGACTTAGAGTCCTGTGTACGGCAATGCAGCGTTTGTGGTCAGTTGAGCAACGCGCCCAGAGAGGCACCACTAAATTTGTGGTCCTGGCCCTCCAGACCATGGTCGAGGATCCATGTCGACTATGCGGGCCCGTTTCTTGGTAAACTGTGCCTGGTAGTGATGGATGCTTTTTCAAAATGGATTGAATGTGAAATAATGTTGGGAAGCACCGCCACCGCCTCCATTGAAAGCCTGAGGGCCTTGTTTGCCACCCACGGCCTGCCTGACATACTGGTCAGTGACAATGAACCATCTTTCACCAGTGCCGAATTTAAAGAATTCATGACCCGCAATGGAATCAAACATGTCACCTCGGCCCCATTTAAACCAGCCTCCAATGGGCAGGCAGAGCGGGCAGTACAAACAATCAAACAGAGCCTTAAACGAGTCACAGAAGGCTCACTCCAAACCCGCCTGTACCGAGTACTGCTCAGCTATCGCACGAGACCCCACTCTCTCACAGGGGTGCCCCCGGCTGAGCTACTCATGAAAAGGACACTTAAAACCAGACTCTCGCTGGTTCACCCCAACCTGCATGATCAGGTAGAGAGCAGGCGGCAGCAACAAAATGTAAACGATGGTCGCGCCACTGTGTCACGAGAAATTGATCTGAATGACCCTGTGTATGTGCTAAACTATGGACATGGTCCCAAGTGGATCGCGGGCACGGTGATAGCTAAAGAAGGGAATAGGGTGTTTGTTGTCAAACTAGACAATGGACAAATTTGCAGAAAGCACCTGGACCAAACGAGGCTGCGGTTCACAGACTGCCCTGAACAACCCACAGCAGACACCACCTTTTTCGAGCCCAGAACACACACCCAAAGTATCAACGACACCGCCCCGGACCAGGAAATCGAACCTATCATGCCCAACAGCCCAGCAAGGCCAGGCTCACCCAGCAGCCTTGCAGGGCCAACAACACGCCAGCCCAGTGAGGGCACAGCCAACACACCAGAACAGACATTTGTACCGAGGCGGTCCACCAGGAAAAGAAAGGCTCCCGACCGCCTCACCTTGTAAATAGTTTTTACTTTGATTTTGCGGGGCGGGAGTGATGTTGTGTATCTGTAAAGCATTCACTCCCATGTTCCGCCACCAGGGAGCTCATCCCCTGAAGTCCCAAGGAATCCCAGCATCCCTTGGGAGCACTGTATATAAGCCGGCCCCTAAGGCCTGAAACTCACTCTGGAGAGTCTTATTAAAGACTGAGGCCACTGTTACTTTAACCTCCCTATGTGCAGCCTCATCTGTGTCAGGAACACAATAGGGTTTACTAGCCACCAGTTGGCGCCACTGTCGGAGGTCATTGGGCTGTGCACACGTGTGCGCGGCCCAGGTATAAAAACCATCTATATTGTAATGTAATCACTTTATGCCAGAATAAAGTAGAGCCAGGTTTGTACCTGTTCGGAGTTTACAGTATTCAGTCTATTGAGTTATTGCATACTCAACACCCTGAGATGTTGTCAAGGAGAGACAGATGCTGGATGTGCATGGAAGGAAACCTCAAAAACCAGCTTTGCATGCCATATGGATGCTGGTGGCATTGGCACTGAGTATCATATTTTGCAGCGTAACACTGCAGTCCAGTGCTGGAAAACATAGAAACATAGAAATTTACAACGCAGAAGGAGGCCATTTCAGCCCATCATGTCCGCACCGGTCGACAAAGAGCCGCACAGCCCTCGGTCAGCAGCCCTGAAGGTTTATAAACCTATGAACAATGAATAATCGCAGAAAGGTAAAGAGCACCCAGCCCAACCAGTCCGCCCCACACAACTGCGACACCCCTTAAACTAAAACATTCTGCACTCCACCCCAACCGAAGCCATGTGATCTCCTGAGAGAGACAAAAATCAGATAAAAACCTAGGCCAATTGGGGAAAAAAAAATCTTGGAAAATTCCTCTCCAACCCATCCAGATGATCGAAACTAGTCCAGGAGAAGCTCAAAGACAAGGTTAGGCGAGGCTGCCCTCCCTGTTCTTCGCTGGATATTGTAAGGTTCTGCAAAACCAACCGCAGAGACATGTGGCAGCGAGAATGGGAAGATGCCATGTTTAAAATGCAGCACATCATGCAGGCAGTAGGGACCGAGGCAAACAGTTGCATTCACAAAGTAAAGGCCCATAACAAACATGAGCCCAGGGCTACAGGGAACCAAAAGGCAGATCAACTGGCCAAAGAGGGTGCCCGAACGGGAACCGAGTGGAACCTGCTCGAGGCAGGCCCCATAGCAGCTATCCGGGGCAGACAGGGGACACAAGGGAGCGCAGGGGTGGCTTTGGCCCCAGACCTCCAGCAGGTACAGGCACGAGATCCTGTCCTCAAGTCCATCATGGACAAGCTGACTGCGGGAGAAAAGGTCGAAGGACCATACGGAGGCACAGGCATCCATGTTAGGGAGAAGATGTTGTTTAAAGGAGAGCAGTGGATAGTGCCCCAGCAGCACCAGAGGGAGTTCCTTCAGCTGGCCCACGTAGGCCCTGGAGCTGGACACCCCGGACCGGAGGTCACCTGGCAACGGGTGGAACAGGTCGGGTTGTGGCCCCAGCTCCGGGAAGGCACTCGTGAATTTGGCGCGAACTGTCTTGTCTGTGCAACCAATAATCCAGATCCCCAGAAAAGAAAGGTGTCTCTAGGACACGCAAGGAGGGTAGAGGGACCATGGCAATCAATACAAATCGATTACATAGGGCCCCTACCTGTGGTTAAGGGAGGGTCCCGGCACTGCCTGGTTTTGGTGGACACTTTCACAAAGTGGGTTGAAGTCTACCCTTGCTGAACAGCCACAGCAGCGGGGACCGTTAGGATATTGGTTAGGGAGGTGTTCTCCAGGTGGGGACTTCCACAGTATGTGGAGTCCGACCGGGGGAGCCACTTCGCGGGACAGGTCATGCAGGCAACCCTTAAGGTGATGGGGATTGAGGGGAAGTGGCATGTCGCCTACAAACCCCAGTCCTCGGGGTTAGTGGAGCATATGAATAGGACCTTGAAAGAAAAACTCAGGAAGGAGACTGGGGACTCCCCGCAGAGGTGGGTGGAGAGGTTGCCCCTGGTCTTGATGGGGATCCGGGCCAGCCAGTCGAAAAGCACGGGGTATTCCCCATACGAGCTCGTGACTGGAAGAGCCATGTGAACCCCCACCCATGTACTTGCCCCGGTCCTGATGGAAGCTCAGGTAATCGAGCTGAATAGGGACGATTTTACCAAGAGTCTGTTGGAGCACCTCAAGCAGATTCACTGGCAGGTGGCCACTAACATGGGGAAGCAGCATCAGACCAACCGATTGCTGCTGGAACCGAGCAAACACCACGAGTGGCAGGTGGGGAACCAGGTCATGGTCCACAACTTTTCCAGGGTGGGAGTCTTTGAGCCACTATACATGGGGCGTTACAGCATTGTCGACAAGGCAAGCCCCATGGTATATGCAGTCAAGATGCCCCGCCGGGTTAAATGGTTTCACATTAACCATGTAAACTGTTTAACCCCAAACTCGTGAGAAAGGGCAGCCCGGAGGGATAATCCCGATGGGAAACCCAGGCCCCCAGCCCACCACTGCAGCCCCACCAATCCCACCACAAGGAGCAGTGAGTTGCTTCACAGGTACAAACTACCCACAGATTTGGGACCCACAGGCAGGGGGATTCCCACCTAACATATGGGACGAGGACTGTATATTAATGATTTAGACGAGGGGATTAAATGTAGTATCTCCAAATTTGCGGATGACACTAAGTTGGGTGGCAGTGTGAGATGCGAGGAGGATGCTATGAGGCTGCAGAGCGACTTGGATAGGTTAGGTGAGTGGGCAAATGCATGGCAGATGAAGTATAATGTGGATAAATGTGAGGTTATCCACTTTGGTGGTAAAAACAGAGAGACAGACTATTATCTGAATGGTGACAGATTAGGAAAAGGGGAGGTGCAATGAGACCTGGGTGTCATGGTACATCAGTCATTGAAGGTTGGCATGCAGGTACAGCAGGCGGTTAAGAAAGCAAATGGCATGTTGGCCTTCATAGCGAGGGGATTTGAGTACAGGGGCAGGGAGGTGTTGCTACAGTTGTACAGGGCCTTGGTGAGGCCACACCTGGAGTATTGTGTACAGTTTTGGTCTCCTAACCTGAGGAAGGACATTCTTGCTATTGAGGGAGTGCAGCGAAGGTTCACTAGACTGATTCCCGGGATGGCGGGACTGACCTATCAAGAAAGACTGGATCAACTGGGCTTGTATTCACTGGAGTTCAGAAGAATGAGAGGGGACCTCATAGAAACGTTTAAAATTCTGACGGGGTTAGACAGGTTAGATGCAGGAAGAATGTTCCCAATGTTGGGGAAGTCCAGAACCAGGGGTCACAGTCTAAGGATAAGGGGTAAGCCATTTAGGACCGAGATGAGGAGGAATTTCTTCACCCAGAGAGTGGTGAACCTGTGGAATTCTCTACCACAGAAAGTTGTTGAGGCCAATTCACTAAATATATTCAAAAAGGAGTTAGATGAAGTCCTTACTACTAGGGGAATCAAGGGGTATGGCCAGAAAGCAGGAATGGGGTACTGAAGTTGCATGTTCAGCCATGAACTCATTGAATGGCGGTGCAGGCTAGAAGGGCCGAATGGCCTGCTCCTGCACCTATTTTCTATGTTTCTATCTTTCTATGACTCACCTCCACCCGTTAAGAGATCTGCTCAGACTCCGCAGCCAAAGGTGCCACCGTCCCTAGCAGCCTGTTTTACTTTCCCGAGAGGCACTAGGGGAAAAGGGCCGCGCAGGGTAGGCAGCCAGTCACTGGACGTGACCCCGCAGCCAAGGTCTCCTGATGGGGAAGGGGTTGTACCGGAGACAGGGGCCGCCGACAGTAAGGAGCTGCCTAGCCTTAGGTGCGGACAGCCCAGAGCCTGCAGGCGAGATAGTGGAGGCGGGTCCCAGCAATGAGTGGTCCCTGGAAGAACGAGAGTCTCCTGACAGGGAAGGGGTTGTACCGGAGGAAGGGGCCTCCGACATGAGGAGCCTGTCGGGGATAGCCTAGCTTTTGGTGCAGACAGCCCAGAGCCTGCAGGAGAGAGGGTGGCGGCGGATCTCAGTAGTGAATGGTCTCTAGAAGAACTGAGGAAACGCTGTGAGAGTATCAGCTGTGAGTGGTTTCGGGTGGAACCCTTGTACACCCCAAAGCCTGCCGGGGGAATTTTCGTTGCTCCCGAGGGCAGTGAGCCATCCCTGGAGGGGTTGAGGGGCTGTACCAGCCCAGTAAGCACCACCCGAAGCTCGGGGACACCTTGGCAGGGGAGACAGAGAGGCCGCAGAGGTCGGTCCGGCCCAAGAGGCCAAAGGAGAGATGGTCTCCCCCTACATTCCCCCGCATAAAAGGAAAACCAAGGAGCATCCCAGGGATTAGCACAGCCACCCGGGAAGGATGGCAAGCAGATTAAAAAGGAGAGCAGTAGGTGCGTACATATATATATAAAGTTTTCTCTAATGTAATGTGGCCTCTGCAATATAGGGAGTGTAACAGTGAGGCTTTTGAGCCAATAGGATAGGGAGCCAGGACTTCTTTTTTTTCTCTCACTTCCTCTTTTGTGTAAGGTTTGTTTGTTGTTTCAAGTGTTTTTTAGTTGAAACCCCTTGACTTCCACAGTAAAATTGCGGTTTGCAGTCAGACCGATAGGCACACACAGTTTAAACACGTGCAGGGGTACTGTGAGGTGTGGACAGCGTGGAAAATGGGGGGGGGGATGAGCCAGGGGGCTCAGGGTTTTTGAACCAAATGAGGTTTTGTCTTTCAGAAGAGGAACCAGAGATGAGGAAAATCCTGCTCCTGTGCACCTACATCAGAATGTGCATCGGCTACCGGGGAGAGACTGAAGAAGCCATTATTTTTGGATGCTCAGTGGGGCAGGCACCGACTGTCACCACAGGAGAAGGGACACCAGGGGTAGAGGGGACCGCAATATATACCCACAGGGGAAGGTGGCCAGGGTGGTTGGGATCCAATTCCACTAGCTACTCCAGCCACACCGGGGTCACGTATGGGGAAGCATCAGTCTCCTGCCCCAACATTAAGGTGACCGCATCCCGGGTTAGGGTAGTGGTTGGGAAGAGGGTTCGCCTGATCTGTAAGGGGCACATCCTGGTGGGAAGGTGGTGGTGGCTCAGGAAGCTGAGCAAGGACATGGGAAACCCGACAGCAGATTGGGAGAGACTGGACAACAGCACCTACTGGACCATCACGGGTACCCAGGGGAGAGTGAGTGCGTGTTGGGATAAATGGTGGGAGGTGGAGTTGGGAGTGTATGTGTGCATGTGGGGATCAGAGAAGATATGCCTGGCAGGCATCTCCATAGCGTTCTCCCGACAGTGGCGGGATGAAGGGGGGGATGGGATGGGACCGGAGCATGGTCGCATGCATAGTAAGCCACCCCAGCTCCATCCACGCCACCGAGTTAAGCGCACACCCCAGACAGCCCCTGCCCACAGCCCCGACCGAACCAACTGACATGGACCGATGCCCTACCACCACCCAGGGACCAAAGAACGGTTTGGTTTTGGTTCCCACGGACAAGCTGCTATACCAGGGGGTCCATTACGCCGTGGCCTCTGTCATCCTAAACCTTACCGAGGTGCACCTACCTGAGTGGTGCCCAAAAGAGACAGAACGCCTCTACCAGGCTCTCCTTCGAGAAATGTTCAGGACATTCTACGGGCTCGATTTTTGGCTATTTGAATAAGACTTTGCTGTACCGTCTACAACCCAAAGACAACGTCAAACTGAAAAGACACAGAAGAGGGATCTGGAATGATGTTTTTACCGGTTTCAACACCGGGGCATCAATGATAGCATGGACAATTTCGGATACCACATTCCATTTTTACCAGAGCGCCTGACAGATCTGTTCAAAGCAGTACAAAAATCCCAGAAACATTGTTTCACCCTACAACAAGAAAAACAGTAAAATTGGGAGCCCAGATAGCTGACTTAAATTCAAGGCCCTGGTGGGATTGGGGGTTGCACGTAGGGATCCCGGCCTGGGACCGCATCCTCTCTCACGCCCTGGTAGTGGCACAGCTGATCATCGTAGCCTATTTGCTGATGATCCGCTGCCAGCTTAGGAGAAAGGGCCGTCGTTTAAAAATTTAAGAAAGCTATGCGGGAGGCCAAGTCAAAGGCCAAACGAAAAGGGAGGGCTAACAAAGTCTATGCAGTATGACGGGACTGACTGTACGCGTCGAATGTATTGCACTGTAAAGAAAAGTCTGTACCTTGTAAAAGGTCCGTACCTCCCTATCTGTAATACTATAATGTGTGATACTGTGTACTATTATGATTTTGGTGAAGGGGGTTGGTTGAGAAGCATTTTTACATTTTCAGTATTGTATTGATTCTTAATGTATGTATACCATTGGTGTATTTTCATGTTTTATCATAGGTTTAGATAAGATTTGGGGAAGATTGGCTCTGTGAGAGGGAAAAGGTTTTGCTTCACATTTTGAAAACACCCTGAGACAGAGTGTTTTAATGGGGGACTGTAAGGTTCTGCAAAACCAACTACAGAGACATGTGGCAGGGAGAATGGGAAAATGCCATGTTTAAAATGACCAACTGCAGCCAACAGCCTGTAAACTGCGGAGGATGATGGGACTCTGGCCACCCTGTACATGCAAAATCTCCCCAGTAATACACAAGGCAACACAAAGGGTATCAGTTTGAATAGTTAAACAAAGGCCCACAGGTCTGATGCAATCGTTTGGCCAGCCCAGACAGAGTGGCACCTCTGTCGAGATAGTGAACAATCATCTTCATTCCAGACAGATGGGTACACATCGAACTGCCATTCATACCCCATGAATAGACTATAAGAAAAGCTGCAAAAACACACAAGGAACTTGGAGAAGTTGGAGGTTTTGGAAGGTGGGGGAGGTTTTGGAGAGGGGGGGAGGTTTTGGAAGTTGGAGAGCTTGGAGCTTGGCGCTTGCAGCTTGCAGTTTATATCCAGAGAGAGCTCTCTCTCCCTCTCGCTCTCGCTCCACCAGAGGGATGAAGCAGCAGTTCCGCAGACGAAGCCACCGAGACTGAAAACCAGCAGGTAGTGGCAGTGACTTCCCACAGCTGAGCTGAGCAAGGAAACCAACCAGAGGTTGGAGGTTGGAGTCAGCTTTTGGGAGTTGAGTTAGCTTTTCACAGGGCCCTCGCTCTGGGGAAGGTGTGCTTAACTCCAGCAGCTTTTTGCTGAGGAGCCAACCGAAAGGCAAAGAGAAGAAACCAATGCAACATCGAGGAGGAAAACCGAACCGACCAACAACGTAGAACCCACCCCAGAGGGACCCCGAGCTGAAATAAGTGCCCCCAGAACCCCGGAGTTGATAGGATTGTGAGTATAGTCCAAACCCCCTCACAGACTGAATTTAGGATAGGAATTGGTAAGAAGGGTGGGAGTGGGAGGTGTGGTTGTGTGTGAGTGGAATGTTTTAACCTCTTATTTTCCCCTTCCCTGTTGCGAGATTTTTTGTGCGTTGAGTGAGATTGTGCAATTACTGCTGTTTATGACCTCTTCCTATGCCCTCTATCTTGGTGTTTACTATTCTAAATAAACAACATTAGCCATTTTGTACTCTTACCCACTGTGTTTGGTGCTTCATCACTCACCCATCCTCATAAATCGCATGTACAGAACCCCAGGGGAGTGTGGATTCGAACTCACACCCCAAGCTCCCCTTACAGTATCCTGGACACCACCACATTGTTTTCCCTCTAAAATTGAGATCTTCAGAAGTAACCCTTCATACTGCACTTTGGTTAAGGGGGGCATACGAACTTAGGATCTTGCAGTATGCATCACCATCTCCCTAATAGCATTTACTTGCATACATTTCCCCTTCCTTCACTTTAAAAAGGTTCTGTCAGAAAACCTATAATTGCATCTATCTTATGCCACTTGGAAGGCATTCCTCAAAAGTTAGCCAAAACCCATTAGACCTTTATGTTACAGGAAAAACTTGTGCACAGGAGTCAGGAATGTGATGGAATATTCTCCACTTGCCTGAATGAGTGCAGCTCCAACAACACGCAAGAAGCTCGACACCATTCAGAACAAAGCAGCCCGCTTGATTGGCATTTCATTCACCACGTTAACATTCACTCCCTCCATCACTGATGTACCATGACTGCAGTGTGTACCATCTACAAGATGCACTGCAGCAACTCGCCAAGGCTTCTTCGGCAGCACCTCACAAACGCACTACCTCTACCACCGAGAAGGACAAGGGTAGCAGATGCATGAGAACACCATCACCTCCAAGTTACACATCCTCCTAACTTGGAAGTATATCACCATTCCTTCATCGTCGCAGGTTCAAAGTTCTGAAACTCCCTCGCTAACAGCACCGTGGGAGAACCTTCACTACACGGACTGCAGCCATTCAAGAAGATGGCTCACCACCACCTTCTCAAGGGCAATTAAGGATGGGCAATAAATGCTGGCCTTGCCAGCGACGCCCACATCCTGTGAATGAATAAAAAATAGCAATGGCTGTGAGAAATTATGCAATCAACAGGACAATGCAGGTTGCCGGTGAGTGGCAGTGCACCTAGGCAGTCGCCATGACATTGCTATGACATGTCAGGCAGTCACAAGCTTCCACACCTTTCGTTGTCTCCCTAATGCCAAAAGAATAATAATCACTCATTCTTAGCTTGCATCCTTGTTTCTCACAGAACCGTTACAAATTATTTTTTGAGGAGGTAACCAAGGTTGTAGAAAAGGGAATTTCTAGGGATGTTATTTATATGGAATGGGTGCGGCCAGCCAAGTCCCTCCCAGGGGGTCCTTGTGCATGAAACTCAAAAAGTTAGTATGCAGCCTTTGGTCGCCTGAGGAACAGAGTGTTTGAAGACCAGGACTTCAAACCTGGCACCAAGCTCATGGTCGAAAGAGCAGTTGTGATACCCGCCCTCCTATATGGTTCAGAGATGTGGACTATGTACAGCAGGCACCTCAAAACACTGGAGAAGTAACACCAACGCTGCTTCGCAAAATCCTGCAAATCCATTGGCAGGATAGGCGCACCAACGTCAGTGTTTTTACTCAGGCCAGTATCCCCAGCATTGAAGCATTGACCACACTTAATTAGTTCGGTTGGATGGGCCACATCGTCCACATGCCCAACACGAGACTCCCAATACAAGCGCTCTACTCAGAGCTTTGACACGGCAAGCGAGCCACAGGTGGGCAGAGGAAACGCTTCAAGGTCACCCTCAAAGCCTCCTTGGAAAGTGCAACAGCCCCACCGACACCTGGGAATCCCTGGCCCACGATCACTCAAAGTGGAGGAAAAGCATCCGGGAAGGCACCGAACAACTCGAGTCTCTTCGCCGGGAGCAAGTGGAAGCCAAGCATAAACAACAGAGCTGTGCACGACAACCCAAGCACCCTACCCATCCGTCCCTTCAACCATCATCCGCCCCACCTGTGGCAGAGACTGTAGGTCCTGCATTGCACTCATCGGTCACCTGAGAACTTATGTTTAGTGTGGAAGCAAGTCATCCTCGACTCCGAGGGACTGCCTAAGAAGAAGAAGAGAGAAACTATTTCCTCTGGTGGGGGAGTCCAAACAAGGGGCATAACCTTAAAATTAGAGCTAAGCCATTAAGGGGTGATGTCAGAAAGCACTTCTTGACATAAAAGATGGTGGAAATCTGGAAGTCTCTCCCCCAAGAAGCTGTTGAGGTTAGGTCAATAGCAAATTTTCAAACTGAGATCGATCATTTTTTGTTAGGCAAGAGTATTAAGGGTTACAGAATGAAGGCGGGTAGATGGAGTTAAGATATACATCAGCCATGCCCTAATTGAATGACGGAACAGGCTCAAGAGGCTGAATGGCCTGCTCCTGATCTTATGTTCCTATGTTCCTAGATATGGAAGCAGATGAGAAGATGATGATGAGGAGGAGAAGAGTAAGATACATTTCTTCTTTGTCCACAGATCACAAGGTAATTATGATGAGAAATGCCATTTAGCCTATCTTAATTCATCCCTCTACAGAGACCCTAACTGGCCTCTTCTCAATTGTAGCAGGCAATTGCTGCAATTATTTTTGCCTCCACTACTAAATCTGGAAGTTTATTCCACATGTTAATCACTCACTGTGTGAAGAATTTTCTGATATCTCTCCTAAAGGACCCTTCTCTAATTTGAACCTGAGTCCCCTAGTTCTACTCCCATAATTTAATTTATTATAATATTCTCGGTTAATTCTTTCCATACCATAATAATAATATACTCCTGGGAGATCACTTCTCAGGCACTTCTTTTCTAAGCTGAAAAGCAGAAGTTTCTTCCATCTTTTCTTCTAACTCATGCCCCTGACACTGGGACCTTGTGGTTCTTTTCTGCATTGCCTTCGGCATTTGAATATCTCTCTTGTTTCTTGCCGACCAGAACTGGACGCAGCATTCAAAGTGTGGTCTGACTAGGACACAATGGAGGAGAAATTCCCTACCTCAGCACCACCCATTAGCATGGCTACAGGTGGGTGCTACTTCATCCACCATTTTTGACCTCCCAGTAACGTCGCTGTTCCAAAGTAGCACCCTAAAAAAGAAATGGCAGAGTGGTGACATCAGTCGACGTGCAATGCCGACGTAACGTCACCACTGCGAACTTTGACCCAAGCACTGAATTCAGTGTTGGGTCCTAAGCAAGCCAAGCAAAGATAGCATCCAAGCAGACTAACAGAGATAGCATCACTTAAAGGGACACACACTTCTTTCAGGTAAGTTTGCATTTAAGCTTTTGGACTGTTTTTTTTTAATTGAAGTACTGGGTTGCTGCAATAGATGTTAAAAGTTTTTAACATGTGTAGGGAGCACTGCTGGATGCTTGCAAGGCCTTGGATGGTAAAGGAAGGCCTCGGAGCAGACAGAGCATGTTAGAAATACTCAGCAGGTCAGGCAACATCTGTGGAGATAGAAACAGAGTTCATGTCTCAGGCCGAGATGCTGAGTATTTCCAGCCTCTTATGCTGTCATTTCACATTTACAACATCCGCTCACAAAGAGAAGAGGAAGACACAGATGAAGAGGAGAAAACAGAAGGAAGGTGCATCCCAGAAAGCCCTTTCTGGCTGGGATATCCGTGATGGAATCATCCACCTGCGGTCCCAGTGAACACAACTCCAATTCCCCTTTCTACATTTGTCCCACACCTCACCTTCCCTCTATTACTGATCATCACATCATCTTCTTGGCTATGATGCTGAAATAAAAGCCACCACAAAGGAAACTTTCCAATCCAAAATTATACATCTAACAATCCAATATGACATCAAGAAATCAACTCATCACCCTTATACAAAATTCTAAAGGGGCAAAGGGTGTTAAAAAGATAAGCCTGAAGGCTCTGTGCCTCAATGCGAGGAGTTTTCGCAATAAGGTGGACGAATTAATTGCGCAGATAGCAGTTAGCAGATATGATGTAATTGGCAGTCACTTAGTGACTGTCTTGTGTGTGCCTTTGCCTATCCTACTGATGTCACGCAGTGCTACCCCATTGGCTGCAGAATGGCTGGTGGAAGGCTGCTGACTTTCAGTGGGAGACACTGCAAATGGCCTTGGTGGTCGACCTTGAGGAGCTGGTGGCTGGTAGTGTCAAATTAATCTTCTTCTTCACTCTCCTCTCCCTCTTCTTGGTCAACCATAGGCTGGACAGGCCGCATTTCTTGGAAGTGTGAAATGAGGAATGCACAAGGGTGGAGGTGTGGTGACGGGAGGGCAGGAAAGCAAGAGGTGCATGCCAGAAGGAGGATAACATATGAGGATATCAGCATCCTGTATCCTTTCTGCCCAGCTGCTAGTCAAAGACTCAGCCATGCCCCTGCCAAGAATAGCCTTCACCATCTCCTCCAAGGAGACGAGGCAAGGCTAGGAATGGGAGACGTGCCTCGTGATTGGTGCAGATTGTTGGTAGATGAGGGATTGTGCAGGGGTGGGGGGGGTGGGGGGCAGGGACTGTTGGGTCATACAATGAGCAGTGTATAAAGCTAGAGGTGCAGTTGGCAGGAAGCAGCACTTGAAGATGCATTCACTGATCTTGACCATTGGTCTGAGGTCATGAAGCCTCTTTGGGCACTGGAGCCAAGTCATGGGGGTGACACTGCGGACAGTGATCTGGTCCCACATCATTCTTTCTCGAGCGCCTCCTGACTCCTGTGGGTAGAGGTCCTCTCTTGCAGTGTTGATCCCTTGCACAGAGATAGAGTGTTGTGTGCGATACCCTGGGTGCCCCTTCTGTGGCTTGCTGAGCCATTTATATTAGTGTTGTTGGGAAGGGGTTAAACTGATATGGCAGGGGGATGGGAACTTATGCAAAGAGAAAGAGGAAAGTAGAATGGGGGCAGAAGCAATAGATAGAAAGAGTAAAAGTAAAAGTGGAGGGCAGAAAGGCAAAAAGCAAAAAGGGCCACATTACAACAAAATTCTAAAGGGGCAAAGGGTGTTAAAAAGACAAGCCTGAAGGCTCTGTGCCCCAATGCGAGGAGTATTCGCAATAAGATGGACGAATTAACTGCGCAGATAGCAGTTAGCGGATATGATGTAATTGGCATCACGGAGACATGGCTCCAGGGTGACCAAGGCTGGGAACTCAATATCCAGGGGTATTCAACATTTAAGAAGGATAGACAGAAAGGAAAAGGAGGTGGGGTGGCATTGCTGGTTAAAGAGGAAATTAATGCAATAGCAAGGAAGGACATTAGCTTGGATGATGTGGAATTGGTATGGGTGAAGCTACGGAATACCAAAGGGCAAAAAACGCAAGTGGGTGTTGTGTACAGACCACCAAACAGTAGTAGTGAGGTTGGAGACAGCATCAAACAAGAAATTAGGGATGCGTCAAATAAAGGTACAATAGTTATCATGCGCGATTTTAATCTACATATTGATTGGGCTAACCAAACTGGTAGCATTGCAGTGGAGGAGAATTTCCTGGAGTGTATTAGGGATGGTTTTCTAGACCAATATGTCGAGGAGCCAACTAGAGGGCTGGCCATCCTAGACTGGATGATGTGCAATGAGAAAGGACTAATTAGCAATCTTGTTGTGCGAGGCCCCTTGGGGAAGAGTGACCATAATATGGTAGAATTCTTTATTAAGATGGAGAGTGACACAGTTAAATCAGAGATGAGGGTCCTGAACTTGAGGAGAGGTAACTTCAATAGTATGAGACATGAATTGCCTAGAATAGACTGGTGAGTGATACTAAAAGCGTTGACGGTGGATAGGCAATGGCAAACATTTAAAGATCACATGGATGAACTTCAACAATTCTCCATCTCTGTCTGGAGTAAAAATAAAATGGGGAAGGTGGCTCAACCGTGGCTAACAAGGGAAATTAAGGATAGTGTTAAATCCAAGGAAGAGGCTTATAAATTGGCCAGAAAAAGCAGCAAACCCGAGGACTGGGAGCAATTTAGAATTCAGCAGAGGAAGACAAAGTGTATGATTAGGAGGGGAAATAGATGAGAGGAAGCTTGCTGGGAACATAAAAACTGACTGCAAAAGCTTTTAGGGAAATTGATGGAATTGAAGGCCAATAAATCCCCAGGGCCTGATGGTCTGCATCCCAGAGAAGTTAAGGAAGTAGCCCGAGAAATAGTGGATGCATTGGTGATCATTTTCCAACAGTCTCTTGACTCTCGATCAGTTCCTATGGATGGAAGGGTAGCTAATGTAACACCACTTTTTAAGACGGGAGGGAGAGAGAAGGCGGGTAATTATAGACCAGTTAGCCTGACATCAGTAGTGGGAACATTTTGGAATCAGTAATTAAAGATGAAATAGCAGCACATTTGGAAAGCAGTGACGGGATCGGCCCAAGTCAGCATGGATTTATGAAAGGGAAATCCTGCTTGACAAATCTTCTAGATTTTTTGAGGATGTAACTTGTAGAGTGGACAAGGGAGAACTGGTGGTTGTGGTGTATTTGGACTTTCAAAAGGTTTTTGACAAGGTCCCACACAAGAGATTGGTGTGCAAAATTAAAGCACATGGTATTATGGGTAATGTACTGATGTGGATAGAGAACTGGTTGGTAGACAGGAAACAGAGAGTCAGGATAAATGGGTCCTTTTCAGAATGACAGGCAGTGACTAGTGGGGTGCCGCAGGGCACAGTGCTGGGACCCCAGCTATTTACAATATACATTAATGATTTGGATGAGGGAATTGAGTGTAATATCTCCAAGTTTGCAGATGATACTAAGCTGGGTGGCGGTATGAGCTGTGAGGAGGACGCTAAAAGGCTGCAGGGTGACTGGGACAGGTTAGGTGAGTGGGAAAATGAGTGGCAAATGCAGTATAATGTGGATAAATGTGAGGTTATCCACTTTGGTGGCAAAAACACGAAGGCAGAATATTACCTAAATGGCGGCAGAATCGGAAAAGGGAGGTGCAACGAGACCTGGGTATCTTGGTATATCAGTCATTGAAAGTTGGCATGCAGGTACAGCAGGCGGTGAAGAAGGAAAATGGTATGTTGGCCTTCATAGCTAGGGGATTTGAGTATCGGAGCAGAGAGGTCTTCCTGCAGTTGTACAGGGCATTGGTGAGGCCACACCTTGAATATTGTGTACAGTTTTGCTCTCCCAATCTGAGGAAGGACGTTCTTGCTATTGAGGGATTGCAGCAAAGGTTCACCAGACTGATTCCCGGGATAGCAGGGCTGACATATGAGGAGAGATTGGATCAACTGGGCCTGTATTCACTGGATTTGAGAAGGATGAGAGAAGATCTCATCGAAACATATAAAATTCTGACAGGACTGGACAGGCTAGATGCAGGAAGAATGTTCCCGATGTTGGGGAAGTCCAGAACCAGGGGACATAGCCTAAGGATAAGGGGTAAGCCATTTAGGACTGAGATGAGGAGAAACTTTTTTACTCAGAGAGTTGTTAACCTGTGGAATTCCCTACCACAGAGAGTTGTTGATGCCAGTTCATTCGATATATTTAAGAGGGAGTTAGATATGGCCCTTACGGCTAAAGGGATCAAGGGGTATGGAGAGAAAGCAGGAAAGGGGTACTGAGGTGAATTATCAGCCATGATCTTATTGAGTGGTGGTGCAGGCTCGAAGGAACGAATGACCTACTCCTGCAGCTATTTTCTATGTTTCTATGTTGCTATGAAGCACTTTTACCATTTTTTTTAGGTGCGGAAGACAATTAATTTGAGCTGAAGACTCCCATTTGAGAATTATTTTTAATCTATTTTTTTGAAAGGCAGTAAGAGCTAAAAAATGCATTTTTTTCATTTGATTTCAACTAGATGGTACTCCACATTGCAGATGGTTCAGCGACTGCTTAGAAATAGATTTGCTATCATAGCCACATTAACTCTTCAGAAGCACAATATCGCAGTTCCGACTCTTGCTTAATTTCACAATTTGGATACCTTATAAGAGTCCAGCATGTATGTGATTGTTGTGGAGTATTAAATAGATTACACTCAACACGAAAGGTCGCATATAGAGAAAAGAATAGTTTATTAATACCTGATTAATCAAGGGAGAACTGGTTGCAACAGTGTGCCCTCTGGTTGCTCTCCACGTCGGTCTCATAGGACAGACTGCGCAATTACAGTTTATAGAGTCAAAATACAGTCAAAATGGTGAAACTAGGCGGGGATGCGTTCCATTGATTATTTGCCACCAGTCCCCGCCCACTTGCTACTAATACATTGGTTAATACAGTTTTCAGCAATGTCATTGGTTACAGTAATTTCTAATGATTCCATTGGTACATTCAGTTCTGATGACTGTTGCAAAGGAAAAGCGCCCTACAGGTTATGTGTTACATTTCTGGGAATGGCTTCCCAGTCTAATTCTCAGACTAATGTCCTTGGCAGACATATGGCTACCCTCTGCTAAAAGAGGCTTTGTTCCTGTTATCTCATGTGGCTGGAACATAATGGCCTCCTCTCATTATTTCTGTGAGCTGTCTACATAAATCTTGTGGGTGTTCTTACCTCCTTAGAGAATTTCTCTGACTTTCTGTGTTTCAGTCTAATTGCTGGGATGTGGGATTTAGCTATTCTACCATGAACGCATTTAAACCTTTCTCTCAGCCTTTCTTGCTTTATACGTTAATTTTACCAAATTAATTTTCCCCTGATTAAGGTTTTGCTACTACAATCCCCCATTTGATCAGGTGGTTACCCCAAACACCCACCATGAGCAATAATTTTCCTTTCCCTATCTTGATCTTAATTTGTGTGTCTTCCGCCTCAGTTTCATTGATCAGGCGATAAGATTGGGACACTCAGGACTCAGAGCAGGTAATCGTGTCGTCTTTGTGTTTGGATCTAGCAAAGGTTTCTGTGTTCTTGGTTACGAGATTTAGCCAAAATCTTCGCTCTGCGTCTCTTGTATCTGCCTGCACATTCTCCCAGGAGTATCAGCACCACTTTCAGCTGCACTCGGACTATCAAATGGGATATAATTCTGATCCCTAGCTTGTAACTTTGCTCGGGTATGCCTCTTCTGTCTTTGCACTTGTTACATAACATCACCAACCAACTCAAGGCTATTACTATCTGTACTGCTATTAGGGTATGTGAGAGGATCCTTATCCATGGATGTATAATCTCAAGTACCAAGGCAGGTTTCTCAGGTTGTCCTTTATTTCACTGTCCAGTTCTTTGCTTTTATCCTTTAGCTCATAATATCTTTTAATTTAATTTATTAGTGGTCCTTTGAGCTCAGTTAAATCTTCAAGTAACAGGGGAATTGGTGGTGTTTGCTCTTCCATGTAATCATCAATATCTTGCTTAATCTCATCGCTTATATTTAAGGTCATTGTCTTCCTGGCGTGTATATATGTCATGTGTGCTCTTCCCACTGCCACCGATACTCTGGGAGTAAAGCAAAGGTTAGGCATTGTAATGTTACAAGTCAAGCCTCCGTAATCGTAAGTTCCCAGGCTAGTTACCACGCAATATTCTCCTCGTCCTTGATAGGCGTAATGCGTGGGTTCGGTTCGGGCAGGGCTTATTCCAATGACACATCCTTCCATAGTATTCCCGCAGCTATTCTTGCTCCCGTCTCCCACTGGGTGAGCACATATTATTAGACTTCCTTCTCTCCGGCACCCAGATAAAGATATTCCCCTTATATTTCCATTCTTTTTGATCGCATGCTGGTCCATCGCGGATGCACTCTTCCCCTCGTAGTATCCCTATGTTTTCAACTTCCTATTGAAGATATAGGTATAAGCTTTGGTTTGTTACGGGGATCACTAGTATCGTCCTCTCATTCCTGCTTATTTAGCTCGTTAATTGTTTGTGCATGACCTTCCAATACAGATATATCCTCTAGCAGTATTTTGGATGTTTTAGATCCTAACTCTGAAGATTCTATCCTTATCCTGGTCTGTTTCCTCATTAGTGCCTCCATCGTTCCCCTCAAAATATCTACTCCTGCCTGGATTGCCTGTATATCTACTAGGGAGGTCCCTGTACTTACTCCAGTTAATATATCATTCCCTATAGATCTCCCCTGTCTTCCTCCTTTGTGTCTCAGCTGCTTGTGATATTCCCTTGCCCCTGATGTGTCACTAGCTTTTCTTAGGATTGTGTCTAGCATGTGTACAACACTTTACTCTTGGGGCTAAACTTTTCTGGCAGGTATAGGGCTATTAAATTTATGCTCACAGGTAACATTTCATGCTGCACATTGTCAAATGACAACATTCCCTCTGATCTTGTCATGAACCCACCGGGCGAGCCTTCAGTAAGCGAGGGGGGGTGGGGGGCAAGTAATTGGTGGTAGTGTTGTTGGTCCTGGGGTTGTGACGATAGGTTTTTGCCTATTAATCATCACTGCTGGACCTGAACACTTTCTCTCTTCCTGACATATGACCCATTCTATTGCTCTTAATGATGACGGTTCTAAGACCGTATTCCCGTCTGGGTCCAGACAATGTACTATTACTTCTGTTCCAGGTTTAGCTACCACGTGCTTTGCCGAGGTTAATTCCCCGAGTTTATAATATTCAGGTAACATTTTGTTACCCATTTATCTTGTGGCTTCAAGATAAAATGGTTCTGACACTCGGATGCCAACCTCTAGGGGCTGCTTTACATAGTGGTGTGGGTACATGCTTCTGGACCCCCTAAGGGCAGCCTTGCAGCTTGTCCTTGTAGAATCATAAGGGCGGTGGTGATCACGTTTATATATATTAGGAGTGCATGCAATAAAGGTGTAGCAGTTATAATGGGTGACTTTAATATGCACATAGATTGGGCTAGCCAAACTGGAAGCAATACGGTGGAGGAGGATTTCCTGGAGTGCATAAGGGATGGTTTTCCAGACCAATATGTTGAGGAACCAACTAGGGGGGAGGCCATCTTAGACTGGGTGTTGTGTAATGAGAGAGGATTAATCAGCAATCTCATTGTGCGAGGCCCCTTGGGGAACAGTGACCATAATATGGTGGAATTCTGCATTAGGATGGAGAATGAAACAGTAAATTCAGAGACCATGGTCCAGAACTTAAAGAAGGGTAACTTTGAAGGTATGAGGCGTGAATTGGCTAGGATAGATTGGCGAATGATACTTAGGGGGTTGACTGTGGATGGGCAATGGCAGACATTTAGAGACCGCATGGATGAATTACAACAATTGTACATTCCTGTCTGGCATAAAAATAAAAAAGGGAAGGTGGCTCAACCGTGGCTATCTAGGGAAATCAGGGATAGTATTAAAGCCAAGGAAGTGGCATACAAATTGGCCAGAAATAGCAGCGAACCTGGGGACTGGGAGAAATTTAGAACTCAGCAGAGGAGGACAAAGGGTTTGATTAGGGTAGGGAAAATGGAGTACGAGAAGAAGCTTGCAGGGAACATTAAGGCGGATTGCAAAAGTTTCTATAGGTATGTAAAGAGAAAAAGGTTAGTAAAGACAAACGTAGGTCCCCTGCAGTCAGAATCAGGGGAAGTCATAACGGGGAACAAAGAAATGGCAGACCAATTGAACAAGTACTTTGGTTCGGTATTCACTAAGGAGGATACAAACAACCTTCCGGATATAAAAGGGGTCAGAGGGTCTAGTAAGGAGGGGGAACTGAGGGAAATCTTTATTAGTCGGGAAATTGTGTTGGGGAAATTGATGGGATTGAAGGCCGATAAATCCCCAGGGCCTGATGAACTGCATCCCAGAGTACTTAAGGAGGTGGCCTTGGAAATAGCGGATGCATTGACAGTCATTTTCCAACATTCCATTGACTCTGGATCAGTTCCTATGGAGTGGAGGGTAGCCAATGTAACCCCACTTTTTAAAAAAGGAGGGAGAGAGAAAACAGGGAATTATAGACCGGTCAGCCTGACCTCAGTAGTGGGTGAAATGATGGAATCAATTATTAAGGCTGTCATAGCAGCGCATTTGGAAAGAGGTGACATGATAGGTCCAAGTCAGCGTGTATTTGTGAAAGGGAAATCATGCTTGACAAATCTTCTGGAATTTTTTGAGGATGTTTCCAGTAGAGTGGACAAGGGAGAACCAGTTGATGTGGTATATTTGGACTTTCAGAAGGCTTTCGACAAGGTCCCACACAAGAGATTAATATGCAAAGTTAAAGCACATGGGATTGGGGGTAGTGTGCTGACGTGGATTGAAAACTGGTTGTCAGACAGGAAGCAAAGAGTAGGAGTAAACGGGTACTTTTCAGAATGGCAGGCAGTGACTAGTGGGGTACCGCAAGGTTCTGTGCTGGGGCCCCAGCTGTTTACATTGTACATTAATGATTTAGACGAGGGGATTAAATGCAGTATCTCCAAATTTGCGGATGACACTAAGTTGGTGGCATCTAAGTGAGAGCTGCGAGGAGGATGCTATTAGGCTGCAGAGTGACTTGGATAGGTTAGGTGAGTGGGCAAATGCATGGCAGATGAAGTATAATGTGGATAAATGTGAGGTTATCCACTTTGGTGGTAAAAACAGAGAGACAGACTATTATCTGAATGGTGACAGATTAGGAAAAGGGAAGGTGCAACGAGACCTGGCTGTCATGGTACATCAGTCATTGAAGGTTAGCATGCAGGTACAGCAGGCGGTTAAGAAAGCAAATGGCATGTTGGCCTTCATAGCGAGGGGATTTGAGTACAGGGGCAGGGAGGTGTTGCTACAGTTGTACAGGGCCTTGGTGAGGCCACACCTGGAGTATTGTGTACAGTTTTGGTCTCCTAACTTGAGGAAGGACATTCTTGCTATTGAGGGAGTGCAGCGAAGATTCACCAGACTGATTCCCGGGATGGCGGGACTGACCTATCAAGAAAGACTGGATCAACTGGGCTTGTATTCACTGGAGTTCAGAAGAATGAGAGGGGACCTCATGGAAACGTTTAAAATTCTGACGGGTTTAGACAGGTTAGATGCAGGAAGAATGTTCCCAATGTTGGGGAAGTCCAGAACCAGGGGTCACAGTCTGAGGATAAGGGGTAAGCCATTTAGGACCGAGATGAGGAGAAACTTCTTCACCCAGAGAGTGGTGAACCTGTGGAATTCTCTACCACAGAAAGTAGTTGAGGCCAATTCACTAAATATATTCAAAAGGGAGTTAGATGAAGTCCTTACTACTCGGGGGATCAAAGGTTATGGCGAGAAAGCAGGAAGGGGGTACTGAAGTTTCATGTTCAGCCATGAACTCATTGAATGGCGGTGCAGGCTAGAAGGGCTGAATGGCCTGCTCCTGCACCTATTGTCTATGTTTCTATGTTTCTATTCTGTTGATAAAACACGTCCTGGATATTCCAGGTTTTTAGTTACCGTATATACTCGCGTATCCTGCGATCTCGCGTATCATGCGACCCCTAAATTTTCGTCCCCAAAACATGATTTTACCATATATCTCATGTATCATGCGAGTCACTTTTTTGAGATCGAATACAGACCTTAACATGAAACATCGAGTGGATTCTGTTGTGAAAGCTGTTCGCGAATCGAACACCGATACAGCAATCGTTCCAGCTGGCTTGACTAGCGTCGTTCAGCCACAGCCTCTACTGTGTTTGGGAGTTGTGGGTGGCGGAGGTCGGGTCGCCGGGGGGGTGGGGGGGTGTGAAGAGGAGGTCGGGTTGGGTCACCGGGGGGAAGCGGAGGTCGGGTTGCCTTTTGGGGGGGGAAGTTGGGGGAGCGGAGGTCGGGTCGCCGGGGGGATGGGGCGGGGTGAAGAGGAGGTCGGGTTGGGTCACCGGGGGGAAGCGGAGGTTGGGTTGCCGGGTGGGGGGGGGGGGGGAGTTGGGGGAGCGGAGGTCGGGTCGCCGGGGGGGTGGGGGGGGTGAAGAGGAGGTCGGGTTGGGTCACCGGGGGGAAGCAGAGGTCGGGTTGCCGGGTGGGGGGGGAGTTGGGGGAGCGGAGG
Organism: Pristiophorus japonicus; assembly: GCF_044704955.1. Taxonomy (NCBI): domain Eukaryota; kingdom Metazoa; phylum Chordata; class Chondrichthyes; family Pristiophoridae; genus Pristiophorus; species Pristiophorus japonicus. The sequence goes on from NC_091978.1 coordinate 195,128,604, forward strand.
TTGGGTCGCCAGGGTAGGGAGAGCGGGGGTCAGGTCGGATCTGGTCCGGTCTCTTTCCTCCCCCCCCCCCCCGACCTCCCCAACTCTCTCTCCCCCCCCCGACCTCCGCGACTCTCTCTCATCCCCCCCGATACAGTACAAGCGACAATAGAGGCTGCAATCCAGCCCAGGAGATACCTGCCGAGATTCAGCATGGATACGGTCTACTTAATAGCCTAACAGCCTAATCTTGGCCAGCACTTCACACCCGCAAATTTTGTATCTCGCGTATCATGCGACCCCCCAAATTTAGGTTACAATTTAGGTCTTCAAAAGTCGCACGATACGCGAGTATATACGGTAGATTCTTACCATTTCTATTTCAACCGGATTGTTTGCACTGTTTCTCCAATTGTTTGCACCGTTTCTCTGGGCATGTGCCCTTTTCCAGATCCATTTTATTATAGCCAGTACCACTAATATTGCAAATATACATCTTAATCCTCTAAAAAGTCCATCTGTCGTATCTTTATATTCTTTCAGCTGGGATCAGTGCTTCCACCGGCCCCTACCTTTTATATTCACGCAAGCACAGGTATCTCGACTAATTAATACCTCATATGGTCCGCTCCACCTAGGTGCGAACCCTAGTTTCTCTGCCGCTTCCTTAACCATTATCTTTGCCCCACCTCAGGGATAGCCGAGGCGGTTATCTCATGGCGATCGTCCTCCTCCTTCTGCCTTTCTCGGACTTCCTGTCGCATACCTTTCAACTGCTCACTCAATTCCCTCACATACTTTCTGATTCTGTCTAGTAGAGGGCCTAAGTTGGCTCCACCTGACACTATTCCTTCTACCCCATTGCCTTGCTGAAGGCAGTTTTAAGGGTCCAATTCATTCTCTCTACCATCCCTGAACTCTAGGGGTGATATGGGATCTGAAACTTCTGCTTAATGCCGAATATTCTACAAGTTTCTTTCATCACTTGACCCGAGTCAATCATGTGGTAATGTGACTGCCTCCCATTTTGCCCGGCAGACATTGGAGACGGCCTGGAGCTTCCCTGTATTTAGCATATCCACCAGTGTGTTTTGTGTACAGTATTATTTCTCCTGTCATTATGATAGGCTCGCTAATTTTGACTGCCCAAGTGGCACAATCCAGTGTGGCCATGTATCTGGACAGACCGGCAGCCATTGGTGATTGCTGTGTCGAGTAGTAAGCTACGGGTCTCATCCTATCCCCATGCATTTGTGTCACCATGGCTCCATAGAAGTCTCCCTGGTTCTCACAATATATATGGAATGGGAGATCCATGTTCGGGAGTCCCAGCCCTGGAGCTGACATTAGGGCTTCCTTCAGATTACCGTATGTCGCTTCTTGTTCGGGACCCCGCTCTATAGTTTCTAAGGATGGTTTTTCCCCTTTCACTAGCTGCTGTATTGGTTCTACAATGCATTAAATATTGTGGCTGGGCTAGCCACGATAGGATGTTGATGGGGAGTCACCTTATTGAGGGCGGTGTAATCAATAGTTACCCAGTGTGATCCGTCGGCTTTCACACGAGCCAAACAGGGAGTTTGTTGTTCCCTCTACCTCTCGGAGTATACTGCAAACTCTGTTCCCTGAAGGTATTTCTAGATTGTTTCCAAACCTTTTAGTTTTATTTCTTTTTTTTAAAAAAGAGACCAGATTTAACATTTTATTTTAAATGTATCTCAGTATTTTGTTGTGCCTTTTCTTAACCAGTGGTACTTGAAATCTTCACAACAAAATTAACTCTTCACTGTTCCCATCCTAATTTCTGCTCCCCTTTTGTAGTATTTGTATATATTGTTGGATTACAAAATGTCAAATGTTTTGTACTGTTTTTTTTAATATCGGACTTTTCATTTATGCTTATAGTTTCTAAGTGATTCACATATCACAGAATGCAAAGTACTTGTTTAATAATTATGCCGAACTTCTGTTTTAGAAGCTGAACATTAAAAACACCAATCCAAATAGGAATAGCATAAGTAGAAAATCTTCTGCTCTGTAACTTCAAGATATATTTTGTGATAAAGTATCTCATAAATTACATCTTTTTAAGCTTCAGCTTCTGATGCAGTAGTTGTGTACTTTTATTAAAAAGGCTTCCAAACCCAAGATTTTCCAATACCACCAAAATATTTATCAAGGAGAATCACCTGAAATATCTCAAAATCCCAATTCAAATATTGTACTGCCAATCTTTTATTTAAAACTATTTTTCCTGAGCTAGAAGCTTTCACGTCAAGGTTTTACACAAAGGAAAAAGGGGGCGTAACTTTCCCAGCCTGCAGCCTCGCAGGCTTTTTTTAAAGGCATTACAATTTCCCTTCTCCATTCTTTATCTCATTCCTAGACTAAATTTATTGTCTTTCAACCCAATGTAATGATTATGTGTTTTCTTTTGACAAGTAAGTGAGCGTGTCGAAAACATTTTTTTTTTAAACAAACAAGACCATGCATTTTTTATCTTTTGTTAAACAAACCTATCCCTTGTGCATTTCCGAGCTCCATAACTTATCATCAGAATAAATCCGCATCTGCGTTTCTATCTTAAAATATAATTCAATTCTCGGTTTACATTTTCTTAAAACTTCCCACATCCAGGACAACATTAAAAAGGGTTAAAAATGTTCAACTTTCTGTCCGAAAAAGTGGGTGGAGCTAAAACAAACAGACAGCTCCACCATTTTTTCAAACAGGCTTTCAGACACATGAAAAATGTATTAATTCCTACCTCAAATATTCCACAGTCAAATATCACACAAGCACTTTTCATTTTAAAGACAGACATTCACATCAGTTTTTTTTCATTCAACAAAGCTTATTAATTCTATTGTCTGGCTGGCTCTCTTTTTGGATCATCCGTTACTTAACATAGTCATTATCAGGTTTTTTACAGTCGTCTGAAAAATATCTACCCAGCCACGCAAAAGGGAGCAGTGTCCAGCATATCTTTAAATGCCATACTCAGTTTTTGATACGTCTACCCTTATATCAGTTTCACTGTATATAGAGAGAAAAGAATTGTTTATTAATCAAGGGAGAACCGGTTGCAACAGTGCGCCCACTGGTTACTCTCCTCACCGGTCTCGTAGGACACAATTACAGTTTATAGAGTCGAAAACAGTCAAAATTATGAAACTAGGCGGAGAAGTGTTCCATTGGTTATTTGCCACCAGTCCCCACCCACCTGCTACTAATACATTTTAATACAGTTTTCAGCAATATCATTGGTTACAATAATTTCTAATGATTCCATTGGTACATTCAGTTCTGACGACTGTTGCTAAGGAAAAGCCCCTTACAGGTTATGTGTTACATTTCTGGGAACATCTTCCTAGGCTAATTCTCAGACTAATATCCTTGGCAGACATATGGCTACACTCGACTAAAAGAGGCTTTGTTCCTGTGGCTGGAACATAGTGGCCTCCTCTCATTATTTCTGTGAGCTTTCTACATAAATCTTGTGGGTGTTCTTATATCCTCAGAGAATTTCTCTGACCTTCTTTGTTTCAGTTTAATTGCTGGGATTTGGGATTCAGCTATTCTATCAAAAATGCATTTTTCTCAGCCTTTCTTGCTTTATACTTTAATTTTACCAAATTACTTTTCCCCTGATTAAGAATTTGCTACTACAGTGATTGAGCTCCTTTGGGAGTGATGTATGATTCCTGCACCATGGTTTTACCCACATCGTGCTTTTTATTTTATGTTATGGCTGTCTCAGATGATGACCCAGCAGATGTTGTTTGGTTTGACAACTCTTTCATTGAAAGCTTAATTAAACAGAAAGGAAGCACCAATCGCAGATGGTTAAATATAGGGACACAGCACTGGACCCAACAGTTAAGAATCTGAAAGCAAAATACTGCGAATGCTGGAATCTGAAATAAAAACAGAAAATGCTGGAAATCTCAACGGGTCAGGCAGCATCTATGGAGAGAAACAGAATTAATGTTTCAGGTTGATGACCCTTCATCCAAAATCCAAGAGGGACAGGGTGTGGCAGTTAACTCTCATCTTGTCAGATTTATCTCAAGATCAGGAACCTGGTGCACTAACTGCAAAAGCTGAACCACCCCCAAAAAATGGGGGTGAAATTCAATATCGCCCTGTTTGAGGGCGGTAACTTTTGAAAGCTGTGAAATTTAGCGGCTGGTGCTACTGCTCCCCAGCTTTCAAAAAATTGTCTTTACCACTCCAGGAAGGAAATGGACGCTAAATCAAGCACTCAAAGGGAAGGGCCATCACTGCAGGCTCTGCAATTTACGGTACACAAGCAGAATGCTGGGCTGAATGATCGCGAGGAGGAACCTGCAAAGAAAACATCAGCAACAAAGGTACGTTTTTCAAATTTACCTTGACCACCTCTCCTTTAATCATCGGCCAGCGCTGCTGCAAGGGGCGGAAGTAAATTTTGGGTCCAGGATGCTAATGGGGCAATGTGCACGGCGATGATGTCACGATCGCCAGACGCAGGAGATCAGGGTGCAACACCGTAGTGTCGCCACTCAACTTCCGCCAATATGGCGGGAGCCGATGTCAGCACCACGCCCGGTCGCAAAGGCATTTGTGTCCCATTTGCGCTCTCTGGGGGCTCTATCAGGAGGTGCAAATGCACCCAATTTCTCCCTCAATGAATCTTCACTTTGCAGCATCTGATTCACAGGACAAATTTGAAGGAACAAAGCCAACCAGCACTGCTTTGGATGGTTATAATGCAGAACTGGTTATCAGCATTGGGAGGATGTCCTCTGGAATGATGGACAAAGTGTTTCTTTCTCATGAGGATTTAGCAAAGCTGGCATGTAAATACTTAGCAATCAGGAAAGATTGTAAATAAGAATTGAGCACCATTATCTCCCGGAAACTTAAACAAATGTGTCTGTATAAGCAACTGGCTAAATGGCAGCAAGAAATAGAACTGAAGTTTTAGACTTGTCGACGATGTTGCATTTTTTGCTCTATTTTTAGCAATGTAAGGCCTACAAATTTTTCTTTTTAATTAGTACTTTCAGATATGATGACTCACATGTTTTTTGATGTTCTCTTCACAATAAATTGTTCAGTTTATGAGGTTTTCTATATAATTCTGTGTAATAGTTATAACATCAGTAATAAAGCAAACTTGAATGAGCTGGATGCAGTCATTGTATCAATTACATTTATGATTAAAACCAAGATTAACTGAGAATAACATTTTTAATCAAGAGATTAATAGTAATACATTTTTTATTTGTTTGTCAGATCTATTAGAAATAACTGCGGTCCCAGCACTGTGCCTTAAGGCACCTGGTTCAGTCCTTCCCCCAACTCTGAGGTAACTCCTCTAATAAGAGCTTGTTGGTTCCTACCCTCAGGCAGTTTCGTTCCCAGGGTTTATCCTGAATCCCCATAACATTGAGTTCAATTAGTAACCTTTTCATGTGGGACTTTGCCAGAAGCATTTTGTGCATCGAAGTACACCACACTGTAGCTTCCTACGTTCCACTTAAGCCATAATTTCCACAAAGAAGTCAAGTCAGACATAATCCGGCCCTTCTGATCCATATTGACTGCTGTTTACTAGATTGTCATTGCACAGATGATTGATTCCATTATTTTACATGGAACAGAAGTAAGACTCATGCATCTTTTTGTCACCCTTTTTGAATATGGGCATCATATTAGCTTGTTTTCAATCTTCTGGTACCTCTGATGATTAGGATGATGATAATGGGGAACAGGATAAGGAGGATAACTGTTCATGCAGCAACCTCCAACTCCATGTTCCACTGTCAAAACTCCCTCTGCAACACCTGTTTTTCCCCTCCCATGCACCAGCTTAGATAGTCATCTGTGGGAATGAGATCATGTTAGTGAGGATGTGGCGGCTCACTGTGAACAAGAGAACCGGAGGAGTTGGGAATGGGCAAGGATGTGCCATCTTCCCAGTAAAACCAAGGAAAAGGCTGCCTGTGCCTTAAGATTAGTGGCACACTGATCTTATGGGTAGTTACCTGAAAAGAAAGGTGACTACATGCAGGTGAGACTGAGCTCATTCTCTAAGGATGTGTGGCTTTGAAAGCAGCTTTTTCATTGAAGAAATCACTGGAGCATGTGGCAGGTTCATTAGAAACTGCTGCAGATCCCCACCTTAGAAGTGACCACAAACATGGCATGAATGAACGAGCAGATAATTTGGCCACAATTTTCCCGTTACCGAGGGGCAGGTTTGGGGGCGGGTCAGCAGTGAAAATCCAAGATATTGTGAGCGCATCAGGAACCCGCCGTCATCCCAGCACCTTGCGCATTTAACTCGGGCAGCTTTGAAGGCGCACCACGGCCCCGATCGGCAGAGGCAGACAACCTCATTCAAGTCATTAACTGCTTGCTGAGAGACTCTTAAGAGGATTTTTAATGCCAGCTTTTGACTTTTACTGCAGGAGCACGGGATTCATGGAGGTCAGGTACCTTGCCTGTGAAGGGGAGACAGAAGCTCAGTGTCCGTTGCCGAGTCAATTGAGAGCTGGGAAAGGCAAAGAAAAACCGTAACATTACACCTCATTACTTGCCACATGGAAAGGCTCTTGCTCACTCCATTATGTCCACAGTTGTAGCTGTCAGCAGATTGCTGGTCATTTCTGAAACCTCGGAAGCCACTCTCACCACATTGCTACTCAATATCAGAACAGTGAGGGATTGACCCTCTGATCTCCATTTTACCTGCCATCTACAACATCAGCATTGGTGCTGCTTATTCTGTCTCACCTTGGTCCTCAGAATTAGACCAAGATGAGCCCCACTAACAGCAGCAGCAACCACAATGCCAGCCATCTCCTCCACAACCTGATGCTCCACAGGAGAGAGGGGGTCAGCACAGGGCTGCACTGTGCCAGAGGCAATATACCCAACATAGGGTATACAGGCAGAGGATGAGCTTCTTGGACATGACTGAACACCGGTGCTTCAGGAGGCTCAGGTTATCACACCAGATCATTGTAGACATTTGTAGCTTGCTGGAACAAGACCAGCTGCCTAGAGGTCCTGGTGGAGACTCCTTACCAGTGGCTGTCAAAGGCACCACCGTCCTCAACCTCTTCGCCTCAGGCTCCTTCCAGGGATCTGAAGCAGACTTTTGCAGCATCTCGCAGACGGTCACCCACAGATGTATCACACTGGTGACTGATGCCATGTTTGATATGTCAGGCACTTGTATCAACTTTGCCACTGATGAAGCCAGTGTTACTGAGTGGTCGCTCAGCTTTGCGGATCTGGCTGACTTCCCACAGCTGCACACATGTGTCCCTGAAGGCACCCAGGAATGTTTGTGAACTGCAAGGGCTTCCACTCCCTCAATGTGCAACTCATCTGTAACCATAAAAAGATGATCATGCATGTGAGTGCCAACTTCACTGGCAGCTGTCCTGCGCCAGTTCAACCTTCCTCAGCTCTTTGCATCTCCAAACAGGCTTAATGGCTAGCTGCTTGGAGACAAGGGCTATCCACTGAAGATGTGGCTTATGACACCCTTTGAGGAGGCCAAACAATGAGTCTGAGGAAGGATATAATGATAGCATATGTCCACAGGATGTGCTATAGAGCATACAATAGGCATGCTGAAGATGCGCTTCAGATGCCTTGACATATGTGGAGGAACCCTTCAGTACGCACCAGCCAGGGTCTGTAGAATCATCGTTGTTTGCTGCATGCTATACAACACAGTGCAGCAGCAAGGATTGGAGCTGCAGGAGGAGCAAGGAAGAGAACGTACAGCCTCTTCAGAGGAGGAGCAGGAGGAGGAAACTGAGGAGAAGATGGCACCAAGAGCGGTGCACATTGCTGCCCAGTAGACCCAGGGTGGCATCAACGTGGCCAGATTTACTTAACTTGTTCCAATCCAGCCACATGGCTGCCACATGCTGTACTAAGTACCCCCCAAAAAAACACCATAAAGCATCCCTACAGTGATCAAATCATTTGTCTCATGCAAACCCCCAGTGCTCGAGATTACATAATGTCTCATCATTCACTCCAAGGTAGTAGACAAAAATGGACAAGAACGGTGCGAAGTAATTCATTTATGTGTGTCATCAAAATAACTGAATCTCAACACGAACATTTTTCATACACCCATGTGCTTACCCTTGTGCATCTACTTTTGGGTCTATTTTCTTTTCCGAATGCTTCAACGACACGCAACTCCTGTGACTTCAGCACAGTTAGAGGCAGCCTGCTCACTTCCCTGCTGCAACGGCATAGACACTTTTGGTGGATGTTGTTGTGTTCATATTCTATTTATTTGTTACAGCTCACTGGACGGTCATTAGGACCCTACGAGAGCCATTCACAGTTGCTGTATTCATTCAGGTTCATGCTGGTTTGGGGCACCATTTTGGGTTGTATAAAAGCACAGTTAAGTTAAGTTACTTTTCTCCTGGCTCAGTTTGTCAGTTATTTACACATTCACAACAGATGTTCTCTGGGTTTTGGAGCCTGTGATGGCCCGCTCAAAGACTGCTTCTCTTGCAACTCTGCAGGGGCAGGCTCGGCATCGGGGTCCGAGGAAGCATATGGGGCTCTGATTGAGGGGGAGGCAATGGGTGAGAAATGAAAGCACTTTGAACAGAGCCCCCACTTCCATGTCCCCTCTCACCATCATCCCTCTCATGGGCCACCCACACATCCCTGCTAGCAAGGAGCTGGAGAGCACCTTGCTGCACAGCAGTGGGGCGATGAACTCCCACGTCTACGTTTATATCCCTCCTAGAGAGGAGGTCTATGAGCATCTGCCACCAGTTCTCCAGAGCAAGCATGTGCTCAAGTGAGTAGCACATTAGTTGCTCCATGCAGGTGGCCATCCTTTCCAGGGAACAGCTTATTGTTGCCATCACTTGTGACATGGTGCTGCTCATGTTGGAGATGGACACCTCCATTCTCTGCACATTTGCAGACATCGCAGCTGCAAAAGATGCCAGAGCCCCATGCAATTGTTGCTGCCCCTCCAACATCACTCTCTTTCTCGATGGACCCAAGGCTCAGCATCTGCTGCAGCTCAACAGAGCTGGGAAAGTCCTGTGCCTTGCAGTGAGGAGTCACGGAGCGGCTGCAGGGCATTGTGGAGGGGGAGGGTGAACAGCCAGTTGTCGTGGTGCATATAGGTACCAATGATACAGGTAAAAAACGGGATGAGGTCCTACAAGCTGAATTTAGGGAGCTAGGAGTTAAATTAAAAAGTAGGACCTCAAAGGTATAATCTCAGGATTGCTACCAGTGCCACGTGCTAGTCAGAGGAGAAATAGCAGGATTGTTAAGATGAATACGTGGCTTGAGGAATGGTGCAAGAGGAAGGGATTCAAATTCCTGGACATTGGAACCGGTTCTGGGGGAGGTGGGACCAGTACAAATCGGATGGTCTGCACCTCGGCAGGACCGGAACCGATATCCTAGGGGGAGTGTTTGCTCGTGCTGTTGGGAAGGGTTTAAATGGGGGCAGAAGCAAAAGGAGCAAAGGAGATAAGGAAATGTGGAGGGCAGAGAAGTCAAAGGCAAAAATCAAAATGGGACACATTACAACATACTAAAAGGACAACGAGTTTTAAAAAACAAGCCTGAAGGCTCTGCATCTCAATGCGAGGAGCATTTGTAATAAGGTGGATGAATTAACTGTGCAGACAGCTGTTAACGGATATGATGTAATTGAGATTACGGAGACACGGCTCCAGGGTGACCAAGGCTGGGAACTCAACATCCAGGTGTATTCAATATTCAGGAAGGATAGACAGAAAGGAAAAGGAGGTGGGGTAGTGTTGCTGGTTAAAGAGGAGATTAATGCAATAGTATGGAAGGACATTAGCTTGGATGATGTGGAATCTGTATGGGTAGAACTGCGGAACACCAAAGGGCAGAAAATGCTAGTGGGAGTTGTGTACAGACCACCAAACAGTAGTAGTGAGGTTGGCGATGGCATCAAACAGGAAATTAGGGATGCGTGCAATAAAGGTATAGCAGTTATAATGGGTGACTTTAAGCTACATATATATTGGGCTAACCAAACTGGTAGCAATACAGTCGAGGAGGATTTCCTGGATTGTATAAGGGATGGTTTTCTAGACCAAAATGTCGAGGAACCAACTAGTGAGCCAGTCATCCTAAATTGTTGTGTTGTGTAATGAGAGAGGATTAATTAGCAACTTTGTTGTGCGAGGCCCCTTGGGGAAGAGTGACCATAAAGATGGAGTGTGACACAGTTAATTCAGAGACTAGGGTCCTGAACTTAAAGAAAGGTAATAGACTGGCAAATTATATTAAAGGGTTGACGGTGGATAGGCAATGGCAGACATTTAAAGATCACATGGATGAACTTCAACACTTGTACATTCCTGTCTGGCATAAAAGTAAAACGGGGAAGGTGGATCAACCGTGGCTAACAAGGGAAATTAGGGATAGTGTTAAATCCAAGGATGAGGCATATAAATTGGCCAGAAAAAGCAGCAAACCTGAGGATTGGGAGAAATTTAGAATTCAACAGAGAAGGACAAAGGGTTTAATTAGGAGGGGGAAAATAGAGTATGAGAGTAAGCTTGCAGGGAACATAAAAACTGACTGCAAAAGCTTCTATAGATATGTGAAGAGAAAAAGATTAGTGAAGACAAATGTAGGTCCCTTGCAGTCAGAATCAGGTGAATTTATAGTGGGGAACAAAGAAATGGTAGATCAATTGAATGAATACTTTGGTTCTGTCTTCACTAAGGAAGACACAAATAACTTTCCAAAATACTAGGGGACAGAGGGTCTAGCGAGAAGGAGGAACTGAAGAAAATCCTTATTAGTCAGGAAATTGTGTTAGGAAAATTAATGGGATTGAAGGCCGATAAATCCTCAGGCCTGAAAATCTGCATCCCAGAGTACTTAAGGAAGTGGCCCTAGAAATAGTGGATGCATTGGTGGTCATTTTCCAATATTCTATAGACTCTGGATCAGTTCCTATGGATTGGAGGGTAGCTAATGTAACCACACTTTTTAAAAAAGGAGGGAGAGAGAAAACAGGGAATCATAGACTGGTTAGCCTGACATCGGTAGTGGGGAAAATGTTGGAATCAATTATTAAAGATGTAATAGCAGCGCATTTGGAAAGCAGTGACAGGATCAGTCCAAGTCAACATAGATTTGTGAAAGGGAAATCATGCTTGACAAATCTTCTAGAATTTTTTGAGGATGTAACGAATAGAGTGGACAAGGGAGAACCAGTGGATGTGGTGTATTTGGACTTTCAAAAGGCTTTTGACAAGGCCCCACCCAAGAGATTAGTGTGCAAAATTAAAGCACATGGTATTGGGGGTAATGTATTGACGTGGATAGAGAACTGGTTGGCAGACAGGAAGCAAAGAGTAGGAATAAACGGGTCCTTTTCAGAATGGCAAGCAGTGACTAGTGGGGTACCGCAAGGTTCAGTGCTGGCACCCCAGCTATTTACAATATACATTAATGATTTAGACAAAGGAATTGCATGTAATATCTCCAAGTTTGCAGATGACACTAAGCTGGGTGGCAGTGTGAGCTGTGAGGATGATTCTAAGAGGCTGCAGGGTGACTTGGACAGGTTAGGTGAGTGGGCAAATGCATGGCAGATGCAGTATAATGTAGATAAATGTGAGGTTATCCACTTTGGTGGGAAAAACAGGAAGGCAGAATATTATCTGAATGGTGAATATTAGGAAAAGGGAAGGTGCAACGAGAACTGGGTGTCATGGTACATCAGTCATTGGAAGTTGACATGCAGGTACAGCAGGCGGTGAAGAAGGAAAATGGCATGTTGGCCTTCATAACAAGAGGATTTGAGTATAGGAACAGGGAGGTCTTACTGCAGTTGTACAGGGCCTTGGTGAGGCCACACCTTGAATATTGTGTACAGTTTTGCTCTCCTAATCTGAGGAAGGACATTCTTGCTATTGAGGGAGTGCAACAAAGGTTCACCAGACTGATTCCCGGGATGGCAGGATTGACATATGAAGAAAGATTGGATCGAGTAGGCTTATATTCACTGGAATTTAGAAGAATGAGAGGGGATCTTATAGAAACATATAAAATTCTGACTGGATTGGACAGGTTAGATGCAGGAAGAATGTTCCTGAGGTTGGGGAAGTCTAGAACCAGGGGTCGCAGTCTAAGGATAAGGAGCAAGTCATTTAGGACCGAGATGAGGGGAAACTTCTTCACTCAGAGAATTGTGAACCTGTGAAATTTTCTACCACAGAAAGTTGTTGAGGCCGGTTCATTAGATATATTCAAAAGGGAGTTAGATGTGGCCCTTACGGCTAAAGGGATCGAGTGGTTTGAAGAGAAAGCAGGAATGGGGTACTAAAGTTGCATGATCAGCCATCCACTGCTGTCCCTGTGAACACCATCTGCTCCTGCTCACATGTGAAGTGTGAGACTACTCTATGGCATTCAGGCCCCACCGAGGTGTGCATATCTGCACTGCTGCTGGGTGTGCTTGGGTCTGCTGATGGTGCATCCTTAGAGGCTGGAGCTTCCTCTGAGGAGTTGTCTTCTTCCTCCAGCTGGACAATTGAGGGGGACTGCATTGATTGACCTGTGGTAGAGTGAAGAGCTGAATTAGAAGTGTTATAATAATAATGGTTAACATTACCATTATGCACGTGATGACATTTCATTGGCTGCTGACATCAGTCACCATATGGGTGACTGCTGTAAGCCACGTGGCTGTATGAGATGTAAGTCTGACACCAGGTTGCTGGGATGTCCCCCTCTCTCCATCTCCTACCGCCAGCAGCTCTGCCACTCCCTTTATCTCCAGGGTCCTCTCCTTTGCTGGTGTTAGTAGGATGGAGGGCCACCTCCGGTTCTCACCCTCTCCCTATTGTTGTGGGCTCTCTTCTCCTGCAAGTAGGGAAAGAAGAGAACTTTGAGTGAGAGTGATGGAATGAATGTAAGGAATGGATGGGTTACATCTATTGAGGGTGACTATTGCCAAATGGCCTCCTTCTGTGGTGTTACTTGCTATGATTGCATTAGGATGAGGGTGAGTGTCAGTGGCAGTTTGTCAGAGAGGATGCAAGTATGCAAGTATGTACATAGAGAGTGAGGGATGGGTGGACATGCAAAGTACGTTGGTGTGCAGAATAGTGTGCAGGAGTAGGCTTGGGAAGGCAGAGTGATGGGAATGTGGTGGCAGGCATAACAGGATGAAGGTGAGTGTGGCATTGCACTCACGTTTCCTGATCTCGAGATCATTTAATCATTTCCTACACTGGATCCACAACCTCATGACCACATCACTGATGCTGACCTCCTCTGCGATTTCCAGCCAGGCTCTTTTGGTATCTTTTGGAGGTCTCCTGCACCTATCAGCAGGGAACAGGACCTCCCTGCATGCTCTCACTGCCTCCACCAGACATGTGTCAGAAAATCGTGGTGCAGCCCTTTGCCATTGACTATCCATCATTGCTGGTTTAGCCCTTTGTATTTCAACTTCCACACTCCTCTAGCAACCTTCAAATAAATTGAGTGCAAGGCTGCCTTAAATATTAGCGCTGGAAATGAGTCATCGATGACGTTATCAGACCCGCTCCATTTAATTGGGCCGGGAAACACATATGACTGCTTTAAGTGGGGCCATTAAGTTAAAGTTGCCCTGAAGAACATGCTGAGCAGAACATTGCGTTTCCGACCCACTACACAGCCCACACGCACCCGACCCGACTCCATGGTAAAAATGTAGGCCTTTGTCTTTAGTGGCTTTGATTGAGGAAGGCATGTTGGCCAGGATACTTGAGGAATTCTATATTCTTCTTCAAATTGTGCACTGAGGAGCCAGGCAAGCTGGGCCTTGATTTAATGTCTAATCCAAAAGGCATTGGGAGTGATATTGCTCTTCAGCAGTAGCACAAGATGGATGATAGAGAATTTTCAATCTGTTTATATCCCACCCAATTTTCACTATTTCACCCCCAGCATCTCTCCACTGAAATGTCAACCTAGATTATGTGCTAAGTCCATATTGGAATGGTAAACCCACAATCTTCTAACACAGAGGCAAAAGTGCTCAGCCAAGCTGACACTAGAAATGACCATAGAATCCATTGTATTTGTCACAATGAAACCCAGTGCATTGTTGCATAAGTTACACCCCTAGGTGTGTAGATCTTAGGAACTTGAATGAAGGTGAGCAATATGCACCAAATTTTATGGTCAGCATTTTTTATTTAACATTTAAGCCACAACACACACTAATGGGGAAAAGGACATGTGGTGCTGTGGTGAGTTAACACATGTCAAATCAATGTTTCATCCCTTTTTATCCTTCTGGTTCTAAATAAGATTACTGATATCATTTGTACAGGACCTCTTCAGACTAATGTCTCTTCAGATGAGTCTGCTCTCTCGGGTGGATGGAATAGATCCCATGGCACTATTTTGAAGAAAAGCTGAGGAGTTCGCCTCAATGTCCTGGCCAAAATTTATCCCTCAAACAGCAACTAAAACCAATGATCCGGTCATTTATTTCATTCCTGTGTGTGAGATCGTGCTGTGTGCAAAATTAGCTGCCGCATTTCTTATATTATAACCGTGACTACGCTACAAGAAAAGTACTTCATTGACTGTAAATCCATTGAGATGTCCTGAGGTCGTGGAAGGCTCTATATAAATGTAAATCTTTCTTTCTCTTAATGTACAATCAGTACCTCATTTAGGACCAGCCGGCACTGACATTAATCCCAAGACAGCCTGTACAAAGTAATCAATAGCCTTATATAGAACAAGTCACCCACACACATCTGCAGTGATTGCAAATATCAAGGTTATGCATCAAAAATTAACATCATCACACAGGAATATTAATGTATGATTGGAGACTAGTAAATAGACAACGGAATTAAGCAATAGTATTGAAACTAAGTGGATACATTTCCATACACCACTGAAACCAGGTAGAAACCCAATTCATTATGTATAATCCTCAGTTCACCAAGAAACTATATATAGAATCATTGTAAATTCACGCTATCAGGTCAGCAAAAGAAAATTCAGCAATATACTGCAGGCCATTTAAAACAGAATAATTTTATCATATAATCGTGGTTCCCAACTACAGGAACATAAATTCTTACCTACATGCCAGTACACCCCAGGCTGACTAAACTATACTTCATATATAATCTAAACAGAGACTATCCACCATTTAATGACAGTCAATACCACAAGAGTGTCTTATGGCAACACAAGGTACTTAAATGACTATCTGGAATAACTAAATACAGGCATAATTTTAACTACAATGATCTATAACTGCAAATGAGAAAAAACTTAAGAATTAGGAACAGGAGTAGGCCATCTAGCCCCTCGAGCCTGCTCCGCCAAATAAGCTACTGGTATCAGGAGAAAGATGAAGGTTAATGTCCTTCTCACATTTGTACACATTCCTTGTGGATCCCATCAAGCACAACACAAACCTAAGTTCTTCTTCTTAGGCAGTCCCCCGGAGTCCAGGATGACCTGCTTGAGTTCTAAGGTGACTGATGAGACCAATGCGGGATCTACAGTCTCTGTCACAGGTGGGGCAGGTGGTGGTTGAAGGAACGGGTGGGTAGGATGCTTGATTTGTTGTACGCTCCTTCCGCTGTTTGTACTTGGCTTCCACATCCTCCCGACGAAGAGACACAGTGTTCAGCGCCTTCTCGGATGTTTCTCCTCCACTTTGAGCAATCTTGAGTCAGGGATTCCCAAGCGTCCGTGGGGAAGTTGCACTTTTTCAAGGAGGTTTCGAGGGTGTCCTTGAAGCATTTTCTCTGCCCTTCTGGGGCTCGCTTGCCTGTCCGAGTTCGGAGTAGAGTGCTTGTTTTGGGCATCTAGTGTCGGTTATGCGGACAATGTGGCCGTCCATCAGAGCTGGTCGAGCATGGTTAATGCTTCGATGCTGGGGATGTTTGTCTGAGAGAAAACATTGAAATTGGTGTGCCTATCCTGCCAATGGATTTGCAGGATTTTGCAGAGGCAGCATTGGTGGTACTTCTCCAGTGCTTTGAGGTGCCTGCTATACATAGTCCATGTCTCTGAGGCATATAGGAGGGCAAGTATCACAACTATTCCGTAGACCATGAGCTTGGTGCCAGGTTTGGGATCCTGGTTTTCGAACACTCTCTTCCTCAGGCGACCAAAAGCTGCACTGGCACACTGAAGGCAGCGTTGGACTTCGTCATCGATGTCTGTCCTTGTTGACAGTAGACTCCCGAGGTTTGGAAAGTGGTCCACATTGTCCAAGTTCTCGTCATCGGTCTTGATAATCATGGGGAAGTAGTGTGGTTGGTAGAGAACCTCTGTCTTATGGATGTTTATTGTAAGTTCCAGACTCTCGCACGTTCGGTGAAGGTGTCGACAATGGTTTAGAGTTCGACCTCCGAGTGTGCACAAATGCAAACGTCATCTGCATACTGTAATACAATGACAGAGGTTGGGACGACCTTGGATCTGTACTGGAGACGACGGAGGTTGAACAATTTCCCGTTTGTCCTGCAGTTTAGCAGTTTAGCTCCACTCCAGCGAGGAGCTTGTTGAGGGTGAGATGGAGCATTGCAGCGAGGAAGATCGAGAAGAGCATTGGTGCAATGATACAGCCTTGCTTAACACTGGTCTGCACATGTATTGGGTCGGTGGTGGATCCGTTGGTAAGGATCACGGCTTGCATGTCACCCAAAAGCAGGCGGAGGATAGTGCCAAATATTTGAGGGTAGCTGAATTTGAGAAGGATACTCCATAATCCCTCACAGTTGACAGAGTTGAAGGCCTTTGTGAGGTCAAAGAAGACCATGTACAGAGGTTGATGCTGCTCCCTACGTTACTCTTTGATTTGATGTGCGGTGAAGATCGTGTCCATGGTACCTCTTAGTTGGCATTGCAACTCTGGGAGGAGCTCTTTAGCCACTGGGCGAAGACGGTTGAGGAGGATTCTTGCGATAACTTTCCCTGTGGCAGACAGCAGGGAAACTCTTCTGTAATTACTGCAATCGGACTTGTCACCTTTCTTGAAAATGGTCACGATTACGGCGTTTCTGAAATCCCCTGGCATGCTCTCCTCCTTCCAGATAAGAGAGATGAGGTCATGGAATAAAACCAAGAATATTTCTCCGCCATGCTTTAGTACTTCGGCGGGGAGTCCATCTGCTCCTGAGGCCTTGTTGTTCTTCAGTTGTCGGATGGCCTTTTCAACCTCATGCCGGCTGGAGTTGTGCCGAGGTGGTGGTGGGTAGCATGCTGTGTGATGTAGTCATGGACACTCTTGTCGAAGATAGGGTCTTGGTTAAGGAGATCTTCGAAGCGCTCCTTCCAGTGGTCACTGATTGTCTCTCTGTCTTTGATGAGAACCTCTTCGTTCTTTGCTCTCAGTGGGGTAGGACCTTGGGTGCATGTGCCGTAGGTAGCCTTGACTGCGCTAAAAAATCCACGCATGTCGTGATTGTCGGCTTGTTGCTGGATCTCCTGCTCTTTTTCAACCCACCATCTGTTATTTAGGTCACGAGTTTTTGTTGGACATCGACCTTCAGTTGTCTATATTTCTGCAATAATTCTCCTCAATCCTCCTTAATTGCTTTCTCCCTGTGGCTGAAGAACTCCTCCCAGAGTCACAATGTGGATTCCGCCCTGTAAGGGGCACAATGGACAGTATTCACTGTGCATCAAATTCAAGTGAAATGTAGGGAACAACACCAACCTCTCTACATGGCCTTCTTTGACCTTACAAAGGCCTTCGACACTGTCAACCGTGAGGGATTATGGAGCGTCCTCCTCAAGTTCGGCTGCCCTCAAAAGCCTGCTACACGATAACATGCAAGCCATGATCTTGACCAATTCACGTATGGACCGGGGTCAAGCAAGGCTGCATCATTGCACCAACGCTCTTCTCGATCTTCCTTGCTGCAATGCTCCATCGCACCCTTAGTAAGCTCCCTGCTGGAGTGGAGCTAATCTACAGAAAAAGTAGGAAACTGTTCAGCCTCCATCGCCTCCAGTCCAGATCCACGGTCATCCCATCCTCGGTCATTGAATTACAGAACGCAGACGATGCCTGCGTTTGCGCACACTCGGAGGCCGAACTCCAAACCATCATCAATACCTTCACAGAAGCGTACGAGAGCATGGGCCTCACACTAAGCATCCGTAAGACAAAGGCCTTCTACCAACCTGCTCCTCCGAACAGTACTGCCCCTCGATTATCAACATCCACGATGAGGCCCTGGACAACATGGATCATTTTCCATACGTCAGGAGCCTATTGTCAACAAGGGCAGATGTCGATGACAAAGTCCAACACTGCTTTTAGTGTGCCAGTGCAGCCTTCGGTCACCTGAGCAAGAGGGTATTTGAAGACCAGGACCTCAAACCCAAGCTCATGTTCTACAGAGCAGTAGTGATACCCGCCCTCCTTTATGCCTCAGAGACATGGACTATGCACATCAGGCATCTCAAAACACTGGAGAAGTACCACCAATGCTGCCTCCGCAAGATCCTGCAAATCCATTGGCAGGATAGGCGCACCAACGTCAGTGTTCTCACTCAGGCCAACATTCCCAACATCAAAGCATTGATCACGCTCGATCAGCTCAGCTGGGAGGGCCACATCATCCGCATGCCCGATATGAGACTTCCAAAACAAGCGCTCTACTCAGAGCACCGACACAGCAAGCAAGGCCCAGGTGGGCAGAGGAAACACTTCAAGGATACCCTGAAAGTCTCCTTGAAAAAGTGCAACATCCCCACCGACACCTGGGAATCCCTGGCCCAAGATCGCTCAAAGTGAAGGAGAAGCATCCGGGAAGGTGCTGAACACCTCGAGTATCTTCGTCAGGAGCAAGCAGAGGCGAAGTGCAAACAGCGAAAGGAGTGCTCGACAACACAAGCACCCCACCCACCCCCCACTTCAAAAAACGTCCCTTCAACCACCGTCTGCCCCACCTGTGACAGAGACTGTAGGTCCTGCATCAGATTCATCAGTCACCTGAGAACTCATTTTTAGTGTGGAAGCAAGTAATCCTTGACTCCAAAGACTGCCTATGAGGGAAGAGTATCTGCTTTCTTGCTCTCGAGTTTTGATGTTGTCTTCAATTCAAGATGCCCTGCGTTTGTGATTTATTAGCTCCTGGATCTCCTGGTCATTCTCATCGAACCAGACTTGATGTATTCTGATAGAGTGACAAAGAGTTTCTTTACAGGTGCTAAGTATGGTGGACTACCAGGCACTGTGGACACTCTGAACTCCGGTTCATTGGAAGTCATCAGGTTGTCTGTGAGGCGCTGACTGAATCGGGCTTTGTTAGCATGCTCCCAACGTTGATTTTCCTGCGGCAGTGTTTCTGTTGCCGCCGCTGTTTTGAGGCGTCATTGATGGAGATAACAGAATGGATTAGGCTGTGGTCAGTCCAGCAGTTGTCAGCTCCTGTGTTGGCGCGGGTGATGCAGACGTCCTTGAGGTCCCTCGCTTGGGCTATGACGTAGTCTAACAGATGCCAGTGCCTGGAACAAGTATGTTGCCATGAGGCCTTGTACTTGTCTCTCTGACGAAACAAGGTGTTGGCTATGACAAGAATGACAAGATCATCTTCTAAGCATTTCGTCAGGAGGAGGGTACCGTTGGAGTTGGTTTTCCCTACCCACTCTCTGCCGATCACACCTCTCTTGAGGTCTGTGTCCTTTCCAACTCTGGTATTAAAGTCACCAAGGAGAATCAGCTTGTTGCCCGTTGGGACTCAGGACAGGGATTGTTCAAGGCTGGAGTAGAATTCCTCTTTGGTCACGCCATGGTTTCCAGGGTTGGGGCATACGTGCTGATGATCGTAGCGTACTGGTTTCGGGCTAGGGTGAACCGAAGGGTTATGAGGCGTTCGTTTATCCCACAAGGGCAGTCTCCATGATGCTCAACTAGCTCATTTTTGATGCCGACGCCGACCGCATGGAGGCGGCATTCTTCTGGTTTGCTTTTCCAGAAGAAGGTGTATCCACCACTTTGTTCCTTGAGCTGGCCTTCCCCTGCCTGCCGTGTCTCACTCAGGGCAGCGATGTCGATGTCGAAACACCTGAGTTCCCGGGCAACGACAGCAGTGCAACATTCACATCTGTTGCTGTTGGGGTTGTCCATGTGGGTCCTGATGTTCTCGGTCACGAACTTCATTTCAGAGGCGGGAGATGCCTATGCGTGAGTTTATTTAACGTGTGGTGGCCATTGCACACTAGCTACCACACAGGCTTGACAGAGCAAAGTCTTGGTCCAATGACAAGGGGGTCCAACACAATTAGAAACCAGGCTCTGCTGCATGGGCCTAGCACACACACACGCACATGCTCCCTCTAACCCCCTCCCTCCCTCAAGTCCTCTCTCCCTGGTTTTCAGGGGAGGCGGTGTAGGTGAGCACATTGAGCTTGGAGCAGCTTGTGAGTTTGACCATATAGTACTGGCACTGTACCCCGGGCCCCCCGGCCCCACCTCAAGCATGCTGCTCTCCAATCGCAGGCTCTGCTGCACTTTTTCCTGATCTCTCTCCAGCTGCTCGCGCTTTGGCCTCGTGTCCCGACCTCACTGCTGGACTCGACCTCCTGTCCTCACTGCTGGACTCGACCTCCTGTCCTCACTGCTGGACTCGACCTCCTGACCTCACTCCTGGACTCGACCTCCTGACCTATCTGCTGGACTCGACCTCCTGACCTCACTGCTGGACTCGACCTCCCGACCTCACTGCTGGATGCGACCTCCTGACCTCACTCCTGGACTTGACCTCCTGACCTCACTGCTGGACTCGACCTCCCGACCTCTCTCCTGGACTCGACCTCCCGACCTCTCTCCTGGACTCGACCTCCCGACCTCACTGCTGGAATCGACCTCCTGACCTCACTGCTTGAATCGACCTCCTGACCTCACTGCTGGAATCGACCTCATGACCTCACTGCTGGACTCGACCTCCTGACCTCACTGCTTTGCTCGACCTCCTGACCTCACTGCTGGGCTTGACCTCCTGACCTCACTGCTGGGCTCGACCTCCCGACCTCACTGCTGGGCTCGACCTCCCGACCTCACTGCTGGGCTCGACCTCCTGACCTCACTGCTGGGCTCGACCTCCTGACCTCACTGCTGGGCTCGACCACCCGGCCTCATTGCTGGAATCGACCTCCCGACCTCGCTGCTGGGCTCGACCTCCTGACCTCACTGCTGGACTCGACCTCCCGACCTCACTGCTGGAATCGACCTCCTGACCTCACTGCTGGAATCGACCTCCCGACCTCACTGCTGGACTCGACCTCCTGACCTCACTGCTGGACTCGACCTCCTGACCTCACTGCTGGACTCGACCTCCCGAACTCTCTCCTGGACTCGATCTCCCGACCTCTCTCCTGGACTCAACCTCCCAACCTCACTGCTGGAATCGACCTCCTGACCTCACTGCTTGAATCGACCTCCTGACCTCACTGCTGGAATCGACCTCCTGACCTCACTGCTTTGCTCGACCTCCTGACCTCACTGCTGGGCTTGACCTCCTGACCTCACTGCTGGGCTCGACCTCCCGACCTCACTGCTGGGCTCGACCTCCCGACCTCACTGCTGGGCTCGACCTCCTGACCTCACTGCTGGGCTCGACCTCCCGACCTCACTGCTGGGCTCGACCTCCCGACCTCGCTGCTGGGCTCGACCTCCTGACCTCACTGCTGGACTCGACCTCCTGACCTCACTGCAGGGCTCGACCTCCTGACCTCACTGCTGGGCTCGACCTCCTGACCTCACTGCTGGAATCGACCTCCTGACCTCGCTGCTGGGCTCGACCTCCTGACCTCACTGCTGGGCTCGACCTCCTGACCTCACAGCTAGAATCGACCTCCCGACCTCGCTGCTGGACTCGACCTCCCGACCTCACTGCTGGAATTGACCTCCCGACCTCACTGCTGGGCTCGACCTCCCGACCTCACTGCTGGGCTCAACCTCCTGACCTCTCTGCTGGACTTGACCTCCCGACGTCGCTGCTGGGCTCGACCTCCTGACCTCACTGCTGGAATCGACCTCATGACCTCACTGCTGGAAACGGCAAACTCGCTTTTCACCTTAGAAGAGGCAAACAAGTCATCACCCGATGGCACTTTTGCAGTTCCTTGCTCCTGGTTGCTGATTTCAGCAGATCAGTGAGTCAGCTGTTGCAGGGAGGTCGAGTCCAGCAACGCAGTCAGGGGGAACCTAAGTTGGGATCTACCACACACTCCAGGAGATACCATTTCAAGCACTGCACATAACCTTTGTCCTTTTGTACACATACTTTCATTGTCCCTAAACTGAATGGCAGATTGTCTTGCCAGTGGAGGTGATGGATATGGAATAGGAAACAAATGCACAAGCTTCTGTGCTGAGGCTCTCCTCTGTTGTTAAGTGGAGACAGCAGCCATGAATGCAGACGTTTGATTACAATTACAAGTTTGATTTCTCCATCAGTTCCAAACACTTATCAGGATTTTATTTGGCCAGTTTCCAGCTTGTTAAATACAATTAGGACATAGTTACACACTGAACAACACTTCCAGCACTTGTATTTAGCCTATAGGCGCAGATGACAGTGGGTAGAAAGGGAGCACAGATTGCATAGGATCCTCACAGCTCCTGCCATCAGACACTCAAGGGAATGCATCTACTGCCTCAGGAGCAACGAACTTAATATGGCTACAGAGCACTGCATTCAGCACCTAGAAATAGTCAAGAAGATGGTTATTGAGTTGTGCTTCCTCTTGCCACCCAAGCACAGAGGGTAAATCCGCTATAAGCCAAGCTCTACTTGTGGTTCTCCTTTCAAAAGGTATTACAAGGAGTGGGCTATTCCTTAGTCCAACAATCATCCAAAATGACACCAAGGCTCTGCTGAGGCACACATCCCATTATAGGACATAGGAACATCGCAACCTAGAAGCAAGAGTAGGCCGTTTAGCCGCTCGAGCCTGTTCTGCCATTCTTTTTTGTCTGTGTCCCCTCACACTGGATTCTCCTACCAACAGAAATAATTTATCTCTATCTACCCTATCAGTTCCCTTAATATCTTGAAAACTTTGATCAAATCACCCCTTAATGTACTAAATTCCAGAGAATAAAACCCTACTTTGTATAATCCCTCCTCCTAATTTAACCCTTTGAATCCAGGTATTTTTCTAGTAAATATATGTTGCACGCACTCCAAGACCAATATATCCTGCCCAGAACTGAACACAGTACTCCAGGTGTGGTCTAACCAGAGCTTTGTATAACTGCAGCATGACCTCTAACCCCTTGTATTCTAGGGTTCTAAATATAG
This sequence comes from Pristiophorus japonicus, assembly GCF_044704955.1. Lineage (NCBI taxonomy): Eukaryota > Metazoa > Chordata > Chondrichthyes > Pristiophoridae > Pristiophorus > Pristiophorus japonicus. Next base: position 195,151,925 of record NC_091978.1, read on the forward strand.
AGGCCAGCATTTCATTAGCATTTTTGATTATTTTTTGTACCTGTCCATGACAATTTAATGAACTATATACATGAGCCCCTAAATCTCTTTGGACATCCACTGTTTTTAGCTTTTCAACATTTATAAAGAACTCAGGTCTATCCTTTTTAGGGCCATAATGGATGACCTCATACTTGCCTATTTTGAAATCTATTTTCCAGTTTTGCCCATTCACTTAATCTAATAATATCTCTTTGTAATTTTAAGCTTATCATAGAATCATAGAATGGTAACAGCATGGAAGAAAGCCATTTGGCCCATCGAGTCTGTGCCGGCTCTCTGCAAGAGCACCTCAGCTAGTCTCCCCCCGCCCTGCACAACTGACCCTTTCTCAAGGTTTCAGAATTCTCGCTCTACCTGGACCCCTCCCTCTGGCCTATTACCCTCTCTAGGCCTCTTCATTGCAAACTGCTGATAGGACATCGGCCGTTTCAATTTCTCTGCTCCCCTTACTCACTCCAACCTATCTCCCTCTGAAATTGCAGCACTCCGCTCTCTCTGATCCAACCCCAACTTTGTCATTAAACCTGCTGACAAGGTGGCACTGTTGATGTTTGGCGAACCGACGTCTACCTTGCAGTGGCTGATTGTCAACTCTCTGTCACCTCCTCCTACCTCCTCCTGGACCATGACCCCACTACTGAACATCAAGCCATCATTTCCCAGACTGTCATTGACCTCATCTCCTCTGGAAATCTTCCCGCCATAGCCACCAACCTCATAGTTCCCCAACCCTGCACAGCCCGCTTCTACCTCCTTCCCAAGATCAACAAGCAGGACTGCCCCGGTAGATCCATTGTTTCAGCCTGTTCTTGCCCCACAGAACTTATTTCTTCCTATCTCAACTGTATTCTTTCTCCCCTTGTCCATTTTCTTCCCACCTACATCGGTGATTCCTCCGTCACCCTTTATCACTTTAATAGTTTCCACTTTCCTCACCCCAAGCATCTTCTTTTCACAATGGACATCCAATCCCTCTACACTTCCATCTCCCACCAGGATGGCCTGGGGGCGCTCCGCTTCTTCCTCGAGCAGAGACCCAACCGGTCCCCATCCACCATCACCCTCCTCCATCTGGCTAAACTTGTTCTCACCTTGAACAACTTCTCCTTTAACTCCACTTACTTTCTCCAAATTAAAGGTGTTGCTATGGGAACCCACATGGGTCCTAGCTATGCCTGCCTTTTGTGGGATATGTGGAACATTCTCTGTTCTAGTCCTACTCAGGTCCTCCTCCTCACCTCTTTTTCCGGTACATTGATGACTGTATCGGTGCCATTTCCTGCCCTCTCCCAGAATTAGAAAATTTCATTCACTTTGCATCCAATTTCCACCCTTCCCTCACCTTCACATGATCCATCTTCGATTCTTCCCTTCCCTTCCTCGACTTTTCTGTCTCCATTTCTGGGGATAGGCTATCGACCAGTATCTGCTATAAGCCCACTGACCCCCACAGCTACCTGGACTACACTTCCTCCCATCCTGCATCCTGTAAGTACTCCATTCCATTCTCCCAGTTTCTCCGCCTCCGTCTCATCTGCGCTGATGATGCTACCTTCCACACTAGTGCCTCTGACATGTCTTCCTTTTTCCTCAACCGAGGAGTCCCCTCTGCCGTGGTTAACATGGCACTTGTCCATGTCTGTTCTATTTCCCGCACCTCTGCTCTCACTCCTTCCCCTCCCTCTCAGAACCACAACAGGGATCCCCTTGTCCTCACCTTTCACCCCACCATCTCCATGTTCAACAATCATCCTCTGCCATTTCTGCCATCTCCAGCATGAACCCACCACGAATCACATCTTCCCCTCCCCTCCCCTCTCAGCATTCTGAAAGGACCGCTCCCTCCACGGCATCTTGGTCCATTCCGCAGTCATCCCCAGCAATCCCTCCCCTTCCCACGGCACCTTTCCGTGCAAGCGCAGGAAATGCAACACCTGTCCTTTTACCTCCTCCCTTCCCAGTGTCCAGGACCCTAAACACTCCTTCCAGGTGAAACAGCGATTTATTTGTACTTCTTTCAATTTAGTATACTGTATTCGCTGCTCACGATGTGGTTTCCTCTACATTGGGGAGACCAAATGCAAATTGGGTGACCGCTTTGTGGAACACCTCCATTCAGACCGTAAGCATGACCCTGAGCTTCCGGTTGCCTGTCACTTTAATTCCCCGCTCCACTCCCATTCCGACATCTCTGTCCTCGGCCTCCTACACTGTTCCAATGAAGCTCAACGCAAGCTCGAGGAACAGCACCTCATCTTTCATTTAGGCACTTTTCAACCTTCTGGACTCAACATTTGAGTTTAACAATTTCCGACATAACCTCTGCCCATATTTGGCTCCCTTTCCCCCTTCCCCCCTGCCCCCCCCCCCCCCCCCGATCTTATGTAATTCTTTACTCTCTGTCTCCAATGGCAGCTGGTCATTACTCTGCCATTCACACCCTATCCAGATTAACTTCTGTCATTACTATTTCAAGTCGGCCCATCATCCCTTTTGTGTCTCTAATCTCTCCTGTCTTCCACCCTATCACGGACCTTCCCTTTTGTTCTTTCCTCCCCTCCCCCTTTCAGTGCTCCTTAAGAATCTGTTCTTTTCGAACATTCGCCAGTTCTGATGAAGGGTTATCGAGCTGAAATGTTAATTCTGTTTTTCTCTCCACAGAGGCTGCCTGACCTGCTGAGATTTCCAGCATTTTCTGTTTTTTATTTCAGCTAGTTCCACTCGTCATCCCTTTCCCTGTAGCCCTACAAATGTTTTATTTCAGGTACTTATCCAACTCCCGCTTGAAAGCCGTGTTTGTGTCTTTCAGACAGTCCATACTTTCAGACAGGATCAGGAGTGTGGCACTGAAGTACAACCAGAATTTGAGGAGCAGCCCCTTCAAATATTGGAAGATGGGCTGCAACCTCACAGATTCAATAAAAACGTGGAACACGGACTCCTCTAGACCGCAGAAATTACAGGCGGCCTGGGGCAACAGCTCTACAAATATTTCAGTTGAGAAAACAGAAAATGAAGTGCCCCCTGATTAAAGGTGGGGACACACCAAACATTTTCAAAACAAGTGCCCCCTTGTTTTTTTTGCTTTTTTGGGTGTTTTTTTGAGGGCACAGACACACAAATTATACAAGTGCCCCCTGGCTAAAAGGGGGAAGGGGGGGCACTAAAACTGACAAATTAAACAAATTAAACATTTAGACAAAAAATCTAATTTAAATTTGGTTGCCGGGGGTGATGATGCACTCCAGTCCCTCCGGCGCCCACCTCTCACAGAAGGCCGCGAGCGTACCGGTGGACACTGCGTGCTCCATTTCCAGGGACACCCTGGCTTGGATGCAACCGTGGAAGAGAGGCAGGCAGTCGGGCTGAACGATCCCCTCGACTGCCCGCTGCCTGGACTGGCTGATGGCCCCCTTGGCCATGCCCAGGAGCAGTCTTACGGGGAGGCCTTCTGACCTGTTCGCTCCTCTCCGCACAGGGTGCCCAAAGATCAGGAGTGTGGGACTGAAGTGCAACCAGAAATTGAGGAGCAGCCCCTTCAAATATTGGAAGAGGGGCTGCAACCTCACAGATTCAATAAATACGTGAAACACGGACTCCTCTTGGCCGCAGAAATTACAGGCGGGCTGGGACAACAGCTCTACAACTATTTTGTAGAAAACAATCAAGTGCCCCCGATTGAAGGTGGGGTCACACTCCAAAACCTTTTCAGGTGCCCTGTGTTTTTGGATTTTTTTATACCTGAGGGCACCAAAACACAATTTATACAAGTGCCCCCTGGCGAAAAGGTGGGGGGGGAGCAGTAAAACCGACAAACTTAAACAAATTAAACTTTAGACATTAAAATCAAATAGAAATTTGGTTGCCAGGGGTGATGATGGACTCCAGTCCCTCCGGCACCCACTTCTCATGGATGGCCGTGAGCATACTGGTGGACAACGTATGCTCTATCTCCAGGGACACCCTGGCTTGGATGTAACCGCGGAAGAGAGGCAGGCAGTCGGGCTGAACGACCCCCTCGACTGCCCGCTGCCTGGACCGGCTGATGGCCCCCTTGGCCATGCCCAGGAGCCGTCTTATGAGCAGGTCTTCCGACCTGCCCGCTCCCCTTCGCACAGGGTGCCCAAAGATCAGGAGTGTGGGACTGAAGTGCAACCAGAATTTGAGGAGCAGCCCCTTCAAATATTGGATGAGGGGCTGCAACTTCGCAGATTCAATAAATATGTGAAATACGGACTCCTCTAGGCCGCAGAAATTATAGGTGGCCTGGGGCAACAGCTCTACAACAATTTTAGTTGAAAAAACAGAAAATGAAATGTCCCCTGATTAAAAGGGGGGACACACCAAACATTTTCAAAACCAGTGCCCCCTTGTTTTTTTTGGCTGTTTTGGGGTGTTTTTTTGAGGGCACTAAAACACAAATTATACAAGTGCCCCCTGGCTAAAAAGGTGGGGGGCACTAAAACTGGCAAATTAAGCATTTAGACAAAAAATCAAATTAAAATTTGGTTGCCGTGTGTGATGATGCACTCCAGTCGCTCCGGCGCCCACCTCTCACGGAAGGCCGCGTGCGTACCGGTGGACACCGCGTTCTCCATCTCCAGGGACACCCTGGTTTGGATGTAACCATTGAAGAGAGGCAGGCAGTCGGGCTAAACGACCCCCTCGACCGCCCACTGCCTGGGCCGACTGATGGCCCCCTTGGCCATGCCCAGGAGCAATTATACGAGGAGGCCTTCGGACCTGCCCATTCCCCTCCGCAGAGGGTGCCCAAAGATCAGGAGTGTGGGACTGAAGTGCAGCCAGAATTTGAGGAGCAGCCCCCCTCAAATAATGGAATAGGGGCTGCAACCTCGCAGATTCAATAACAACATGGAACACGGACTCCTCTAGACCGCAGAAATTACAGGCGGTCTGGGGCAACAGCTCTACAACTATTTTGTTGTAAAACAATAAGTCAAGTGCCTACTGATTAAAGGGGGGGGAGACACACCAAACATTTTCAGACAAATGCCCCCTTTTTTTGTCTTTTTTTTTGAGGGCACTAACAACACAAATTTTACAAGTGCTCCCTGGCTAAAAGGGGGTGGGTGGGGGCGGCACTAAAACCCGGCACAATAAACAAATTAAATGTTAAACATATAAAATCAAATTCAAATTTGGTTGCCGGGGTTGATGATGCACTCCAGTCCCTCCGGCACCCACATCTCGCAGAAGGCCGCGAGCGTACCGGTGGACACTGTGTGCTCCATTTCCAGGGACACCCTGGCTCGGAGGTAACTGCGGAAGAGAGGCAGGCAGTCGGACTGAACGACCCCCTCAACCGCCCGCTGCCTGGGCTGGCTGATGGCCCCCTTGGCCATGCCCAGGAGCAGTCCTACGATGAGGCCTTCTGACCTGCCCACTCCCCTCCGCACAGGGTGCCCAAAGACTAGGAGTGTGGGACTGAAGTGTAACCAGAATTTGAGGAGCAGCCCCTTTAAATAATGGAAGAGGGGCTGCAAGCTCGCACATTCCATAAAAACATGGAACCCGGACTCCTCTGGACCGTAGAAATTACAAGCGGCCTGGGGCAACAGCTCGACAACTATTTTGTTGCAAACAAAACAAACATTAAATCAAGTGCCTCCTGATTAAAGGGGAGGACACTCCAAACAGTTTTCAAGTGCTTTTTTTTTTGTGTTTTTTTTTGGACACTTAAACCACAAATTATACAAGTACCCCCTGGCTAAAAGTGGGGGGACACTAAAACCCGGCACAATAAATGAATTAAACTTTAAAACATATAAAATCAAATTAAAATTTGGTTGCTGGGGGTGATGATGCACTCCAGTCCCTGGCTCGGGTGTAAGCGTGAAAGAGAGGCAGGCAGTCGGGCTGAACGACCTCCTCGACCGCCCGCTGCTTGGATCAGCTGATGGCCTCCTTGGCCATGCCCAGGAGCAGTCCTACGAGGAATCCTTTCGACCTGCCCGCTCCCCTCTACACAGGGTGCCCAAAGATCAGGAAGACTGAAGTGCAACCAAAATTTGAGGAGCAGCCCCCTCAAATAATGGAACAGGGGCTGCAACCTCGCAGATTCAATAAAAACATGGAATACGGATTCCTCTAGACCACAGAAATTACAGGCGGCCTGGGGCAACAGCTCTACAAACCTGTGAGTATAGTCACAGGTGCATACATTACAGCTTCCATAAATATATATACACTACTTACAATACTGCCTAGCGTTGTGTCAACAGTAACTTGGATATATGGCTTTTTATCCCATCATCTAAGTCATTAATGAATACGGTGAATAGTTGAGGCTCCAACACAGATCCCTGTAAGATGCCACTAGTCACATCCTGGCAATTAGCTTATCTGCCCATTATTTCTACTCTCTGTCTCCTACCGCTCAGCCAATCTCCTAATCAGGTTAATAATTTGCCTTCAATTCCATGAGCTTCAATGTTAGCTAACAATCTCTTATGAAGGACTTGATCAAAAGCCTACGGGAAGTCCATGTAAATAACATTCATAGACATTCCCCTGTCCACTACTTTATTCACCTCCTCAAAAAATTCAATCTGGTTCGTCAGGCATGACCAACCCTTTACAAATCCATGCCAACTCTCTCTGATCAGCTGAAAATGTTCAAGGTGTTCAGTCACTCCATCCTTAATTATAGACTCAAGTAATTTCCTGAAACAGATGTTAGTCGAACTCAGTGGTTCTTAACCAGTGTTCCGCGGCACATTGGTGTGCCGTGAACCCTTCACAGGTGTGCCGCCAAATTGTGTCAAAGTATGGTGGACTTTAGCTGATTTCACAATGAAACACAAACCATTTAACTCTGAAACAGAAGGGGAGGGGAGAGAGACAGACAGACAGACACATATGTCATCTACCTATTTATATGACGCCACTGCTGTAGTAAACATTGCCAATATTGACAAATAATTATCTATTTATCTCTACTATTATCAAAAAAACTATGTTCTAGAGTTGTACAAGTAATAATGACAAAAGACAACACACACAAACAATTTAAATGTCCATACTCAGAACAAAATCTTTTGGCAAAATTTGTTTCCTTTGAGTACTCGACAACCCCCACCCCTCCCCGCACCCCCCCCCCACCCTCCCACTCCCTTACCCCTTCCCTTTACTGATAGAGAAGTGCGAGTGCCTACCATCGAATGAGACTGTGTGTGTGTGTGTGTGTGTGTATAAGTGTGTGTATAAGTGTGTGTATGTATATTTACATTTGTGTGTGTATGTGCGTCTGTTCTGTAGGGGGGTGGTGTGTGGGGTCAGTTTGCCTTCCCTGACCCAGAGCGGTTGCGAGTCGCTCCCACTCCCTGGTTCTCGAGCATGGATTTATTAATCAGAGTTTGATAAGGTGCAGCAGACAACTGTTTTGTATAAAGAAATGTATGGTTTTTATTCAAGAAGAATGAATACACCTTTTATTAAAACTGAGAAACCGTATCACTTTAGATGAGAGAAAACTTATCACTTTAAATGAGAGAAAACTTAGCACTCGAATGGGGAATCCTTTATTCAAACACAAAGGAATACACAGCAGTACAACACCTCCTACCTCCCAATTCTCCCTATCTAACTAGGTTAGGCTCTGGGGCTTCAGGGACTATGCTCACCAACCCTTCCTTGACAGTCGATAATGGGTCACGGTTTCGGGGTGCGTTGGATTTTGTCGATTCTGCTAGCCGTACTCCGAACGTAGGAGAGAACTTCTTGCTGTATGTTCCTCAGTTGGGTGGTATCCGCTGATGCGGTAGGGTGCGTATTGGATTTATGGGGTAAGTACCCACTTTCTTCCTTCAGCAGTAGGTTTTAAAGTTCTTTTAGGTAAGGTTTTACCCGTTGGTAGCTCAGGGATGGCTTGTAGAGTGGAAACAGCTTGCGAATCTTCGGGTTTTCGTCGAGTTGACTTCGGTTTGGAAAGCGTTGGTCGCGGTGCCTCAATATTACCAATTTGGTTACTGGTAATACCTTGGTGGTTGCTTCGTGAGCCTCTTGCTGCCATGGCGTGCTTGGTATCCTGGTTGCTTGCAATGCTGTCTTGGTTGATGTTCTGAAGAACCAGGTTAACAAAGCTGGTGTGCTGGTCTTGAAGTCTGCCAGGTCTGAATCTTATGAAGCTGGTGTCGAAGCCAAGGAGGGACATGGTCTTGTGCCATTACCTCCATGGTACAGTTAATAGGCTGTGCGCCAGCAGCTTTAAACCCACACTGTGACTTTGAATGGGCACTCAAGTACTGGGGACACAGTATTACATGTGCACCCCGGCTCCGGTACCTGGAGAGGTCATTACCCGTTACAGCGTGCTCCCACTTTATGACATAGGGTGGGACCGCTGCGAAACGAATGTGTTCACCTCCCTGAATAACTCCAATGTTCTCCACCAGATATACCGGTGTAGGTCGGACTGTCCCTCCCATGACCGGCATCCTTAATACTATCTCCATAATAGTGTGGTTAGATTTCCCACAGTCTACTGGGACAGGGTAGGCTTCAGAGGCTAGGTGGAGCTGGCACGGGCTTAGTGAATTGCTGTACGGGTGGAGGGCTGCAAGGTGCTTGTTCCTGATCCAAGAGGGGACTACACCTTGTTTTAAATTCTCCAGGTTGTTGCGGCCCTCGCCCAACAACCATGCCCCATACAGTACGCACACCTCGTTCTGTGCAGCCTGGTCAGAAGCGTTTCTATCCTCCCGTATGAGTGCATTCACTGTCTGTGCATGTTTTTCCAGCTCAGCCACTATTTCTTTTAAATGGACAGTCATAGCCTGGTCCTCGTGTAGTTCTGACCCTACTACGGTATTCTCCTGTTTCAGGATTTTTCTCAATTGGGTCTTTAAACTGTTTATCTGTGTTTGCAGTTCTATGTCATCTAGGTTATTTATTACAGAGGATGCTGTATTGTAGGGAGGGAAAATGTCGTTTCTGATTCCCTTCTAGGTCTCCCCGAGCCCATGGTGTCCCTAGCGTTTTGGGTGTATAGGTTTGCTTTGTCTACATTTCCAAAGTCTAACTCATAAAATTTCTTGAACATGTCTCTAAGTAGGGCCTGGTATAGCAGCTCTGTTACCTTCGGACACCATGCAGGTAGGTGTACCTCGGTAAATTTTAATATTACTGAAGCTACTGCATAATGTACCCCCTGGTATAATACCTTTTCGGTTGGTACCGTACTAATCCGTTCCCAGGTCCCTTGGTGGTGGTAGGACACCTTTCTATTACTGTGCGTATTGACGGGGTTGTGGGCAGGGGTTTCTTAATGTGTGCTCTTAGTTTGGTGGCGTTAATTGGGGGTGGGGAGTGTGGGACCGCGCACCCGTGTAGGCTAGAATCCCACTCCATCCCTTCCCCTTCATCTTGCCATTGCCTGACGAAGGCGATCGATATGCCCTGTGGGACAAAGACTCTCTGATCCCCACATGCAAATGTAAATTCCTTGTTTGGATTCCCACCATTTGTCCCAACACCCTTTTACTCCTCCCCGTGTTCCCGTGATGGTGCGGGACATATCATTACCGAGTCTTTCCCAGTCCGATTCCTGGTACCATGTGTCCTTGCTGAGTTTTCTGAGCCACCGCCATGTTCCCAGGAGAATGTTCCCTTTGCAAGTCAAACATACACGTTTTCCCTCTGTAACACTGACTCGGGCAGTGCTGATCCGTATCCGGGGGCATGGATGTGGGGCCTCCCTATAGGTAAAACCTTCCTGGCTGGAGTAGCGGGTAGAATTAGATCCCAGTCACCCTGGCCATCTTCCCTCGTGGGCGTAAACGGCGAGGGCTTCCACGTTTCAGGGGCCACCCCCGGCGGTTACGATTGGTGCTCTTCCTCCTGAACACCCGTAAATGAGGGATTCTTCCACGTCTCCTCGGTCGCTACTGCTCATCCTTAGCAGGGCAAGCAGGAACAGGATCCTTTCCAAACTGTTCTTTTTCCTGTAGGAGCACATGAAACAGATTGTCTAGCCCTGAGAAAGTTCTCTGGCTTGCCAAGGTGACTGAGTTCCAATTTGGGCTCATAGTCTTTAATTGACTGGCTGTCTTATTCAGTTCCTTGTGGACTGATTCCTGCTTTTAACTTTATCTCACAGTCGCTCTGCTTGTTACCTTACCGGTGCTTCCTTAATAGCTATACCGGTAGATTCTTACTCCCGGGTGTTATCCGGCCAGTGCTTCTTTTAACAGCTGCACAGGTAGATTCTTTTCCTTACCCCAGTTAACTAATACATATATACTTATCATTACACAGATAAATCTTACACTATTCTAAACTTATTCACTAAACATACTTAAATTCATATTGCTAAATAACCTTAAATTCACATCGCTATATATGTACATCTGCCACCCGTCTGCGGGTGGCCAGGTTAATTCCTGCCTTCTCTTTTTCTTCTTCTCCTGCTGAGTGTCCAGCGAGGTAGGTGATAGGTCGGTCTGCACCGTTTAACCCCAAGTACCCTGACCGGACGTAAGTTTGAGTCCCACACTATCGGGGGAACGTCCCCTCCGGTGCTGCAGCACACCGCTCCTTTGGGGGTGGCTACCTGGTCGAGGACTACAGGCTGGGGACTCCCACTTGGTGGCTGGTCCACCGCTATCTCTTCTGGGGGTCCTTGTTGCCCGAGGCTACCAGCTGGGTGTCCCTGCTCGCGGGCTGGTCTCTGACCTTAGGTGCCCTTTTGCGGCTGGTTCCTCTCCCGGGGCTGAACCATTCAAATTGGGGCGCTGGTGACCACGGTGCCTTTGGCCGTGGTGTGCAAGGAGTCCTTCTTAAGGCTCTGGCTGCTGGGGGTGCGACCGAGTCCCAAATGATTGGGGGGACAGCTCCTCCAGTAACACAGTCCACCGCCCCTCTAGGTGCAGTCTGTGGGTCTGCCACATCCCCTGTGGGATTTCCACAGTTGGGGGTCATTGGCTGGGGGTCCCTGTCTTTAGTGCGGTTTACAGGTTTTGGCTGTCCCTTATGTTTAGCTGCAGCCCCTGGGTTGAAAAGTTTGCACTGATTCATGTGGAACCACTTTGTTCGGCGGGGCAATTTTATGGCATAGACCATGGGGCTTGCCTTGTCGACAATGTGGTACAGTCCTACGTACAGTGCCTCAAAGCCCCCTACTCTCGCGTAGTTCCTCACCATGACCTGGTCCCCTATCTCCCACTCATGGTGCTTGCGGGGTTCTAGCAGCAGTCGGTTGCTCCGATGCTGTTTTCCCATGTTGTTAGCAGCCTGCCAGTGAATCTGTTTAATGTGTTCAAACAGATTCCTGACTGGCTGTCCCGGTTCGCTTCCCTAAGCTGACCTTCCGTGAGTACCGGGGCTAACACATGAGTGAGAGTTCGCATGGCTCTGCCGGTCTTGAGCTCGTACGGGGAGTACTCCGTGCTCTTTGACTGACTGGCCCGGATCCCCATGGGGACTAGTGGTAGGATCTCTACCCACCCTTTGGGTGGGTCCCCTGTCTCTTTGCGCAGCCTTTCTTTGATAGTGCGATTTAAACGCTCCACAGGCCCGGATGACTGCGGGTTGTGGGCGACATGCCATTTCCCCTCGATGCCGAGTACCTTAAGGGTCTCCTGCATCACCTGCCCGGTGAAGTGACTCCCTTGGTCGGACTCCACGTATTGTGGTAGTCCCCATCGAGAGAACACTTCTCTGACCAGGATGTTCCCAGGGCAGTGGCTGTTCGGCATGGAAAGGCTTCCATCCATTTGGTGAATACATCTACCAATACTAGGCAGTACTTGTAGCCTCCCTGGGCAGTGGGTAGGGGCCCGATGTAATCGATCTGGATCGACTGCCAGGGTCCCTCTACCCTCCTGATATGTCCCATAGATACCTTCCTTTTCTGGGGATCAGGGTTGTTGGCAGCGCACACCAGACAGCTAGCACAGAACTCGCGGACATCTTCCCTGAGTCCCGCCCACCACCCTGCCTGTTCCACTCATTGCCAAGTGGTCTCAGGTCCGGGGTGTCCTGCTCCTGGGCCCTCGTGGGCCAGCTGGAGGAATTCTCTCCGGTGTTGTTGGGGTACTACCCATTGCTCCCCCCTGAACAGCATGCCTTCTTTAATGGCAATTGCTGCGGTGCCGTACGGGCCGTCTATCCTTTCCCCTTTAGCTAGCGTGTTCAGGACAGTTTTGAGGACGGGGTCTTGGGTCTGGACCATTTTTAGGTCTGGGGGCTAAGCTATCCCTGCCTTCCCTATCCTTCCCCTGAATGCTGCGATGGGTCCTAGGTTGTACGGATCCCAGAGCTTGCCCGTGCGGGCCCCCTGCTTGGCTAACATGTCAGCCTGCTGGTTTCCCTCGCTACGGGGTTCTGTGGTGGAATGTGCCTTCACTTTATGTATGTAGATATTCTCTTCCTCCCCTACGGCTTTCAGGATCTTTTCCAGAAGGGGCTTAATTGCCAAGAATCTCCCATCTGCGGATGCGTATCCGCGGCGGGACCAGATAGCAAGTACTCCGTACACAAATTGCATGTAAACATACTATCCGAGCAAATCGTGTATGGGGTAGGGAATTCTTTGGGGTGTGTGACTACGTACACCACCGCAGACAGTTCAGCATGCTGGACACTCATAGTACTGGGGAGTTTAATCGCCAGGGCAATGCCTGCCTCGGGGTCATAAACTCCACAGCCTGTGAGTCGTTCACCCACAGATACTGTGCTTGAACCGTCCACATAGATCTCTCGGCCTGTGGGGTGTAACCCAGCTCGAAAGCCTATGTTAATTTCCCATACACCTTCAATGGAACACCGATGGGCTGTCCCTGGATAAATCATGTTGGCTGTGAGTCTTGGCTTGCAGAGATCCTTTACCCGCAGGTCCATTTGAGAGAGGAGCAGGGTCCAGTGTCCAGTCCTTGATTCTCCCATCCAGGAGCATTTGGGTGGCGTATGATGGGTCAGGAGTGTGATAAGGGACCCCCCTGTGAAGATCAGTGATCTTTTCACAGCCCAGTGAGTCGCTAGGAGATGCCGCTCACAGTTGGAGTACCCCTTCTCCACGTCTGTGAGAATCCTGGAGGAGTAGACCCCTGGTCTCAGACAGCCGTGCCGCTCTTGGAGCAGTACTGCACTCAGGCTGTCCCCACTGGCTGCTACCTTCAGGAAAAACTCTTTACTCCCATCTATGGCCCCTAGAGCTGGCGGGGTCTGCAGGTCTTTCTTGAGTCGGGTAAATGCTGCCTTGCAACCTTTGTCCCATTCTCATTCCACTCCCTTGTGTAGGAGTCGGAGCAGAGGGGCTGCTGTCGCTGCATAATCCTCAATGAAATCTCTGCAGTACCCGGTTAGCCCTAGGAAAGATTTTTCTCCTGGCACTGTGTGGGGCGCGGGTAACTTCTGCACTGCTTCCCTTCTAGCTTTGTCAACGGCTCCCTTCCAAGCGCGCACAGCCAGTCCCAGGAAATTTACTTCCTTCAGGCCGATCTGTGACTTCTTGGGGTTTACTTTAAATCCTTCTTCTTTCAGCAGCTCCAGCAGCTCAGCCAACAGTGGGCCATGCTCCTCCCCCTCATCGGTGAACAGGAGCAGGTCATTTACATGCTGTACTAATTGCTGCGGTCTGCTGAAACTCTTTAAACAGTTGGCCATACACTGATGGAAAATACTGAGGCTGTTGTGGAAACATAGAAACAGAGAAATATAGAAAATAGGTGCAGGAGTAGGCCATTCGGCCCTTCGAGCCTGCACCGCCATTCAATGAGTTCATGGCTGAACATGCAACTTCAGTACCCCATTCCTGCTTTCTCGCCATACCCCTTGATCCCCCGAGTAGTAAGGACTACATCTAACTCCTTTTTGAATATATTTAGTGAATTGACCTCAAGAACATTCTGTGGTAGAGAATTTCACAGGTTCACCACTCTCTGGGTGAAGAAGTTTCTCCTCTTCTTGATCCTAAATGACTGACCCCTTATCCTTAGACTCTGACCCCTGGTGCTGGACTTCCCCAACATTGGGAACATTCTTCCTGCATCTAACCTGTCTAAACCCGTCAGAATTTGAAACGTTTCTATGAGATCCCCTCTCATTCTTCTGAACTCCAGTGAATACAAGCCCAGTTGATCCAGTCTTTCTTGATATGTCAGTCCTGCCATCTCACGAATCAGTCTGGTGAACCTTCGCTGCACTCCCTCAATAGCAAAAATGTCCTTCCTCAAGTTAGGAGACCAAAACTGTACACAATACTCCAGGTGTGGCCTCCCCAAGGCCCTGTACAACTGTAGTAACACCTCCCTGCCCCTGTACTCAAATCCCCTCGAATATGAAGGCCAACATGCCATTTGCTTTCTTAACCGCCTGCTGTACCTGCATGCCAACCTTCAATGACTGATGTACCATGACACTCAGATTTCGTTGCATCTCCCCTTTTCCTAATCTGTCATCATTCAGATAATAGTCTGTCTCTCTGTTTTTACCACCAAAGTGGATAATCTCACATTTATCCACATTGTACTTCATCTGCCATGCATTTGCCCACTCACTAACCTATCCAAGTCACTCTGCAGCCTATTAGAAACATAGAAACATAGAAAATAGGTGCAGGGGTAGGCCATTCGTCCCTTTGAGCCTGCATACTCCTCGCTTAGTGGCAACTTAGTGGCATCCGCAAATTTGGAGAAACTACATTTAATCCCCTCATCTAAATCATTAATGTACAATGTAAACAGCTGGGGCCCCAGCACAGAAACTTGCGGTACCCCACTAGTCACTGCCTGCCATTCTGAAAAGTACCCATTTACTCCGACCTTTTGGTTCCTGTCTGCCAACCAGTTCTCAATCCACATCAGCACACTACCCCAATCCCATGTGCTTTAACTTTGCACATTAATCTCTTGTGTGGGACCTTGTCGAAAGCCTTCTGAAAGTCCAAATACACCACATCAACTGGTTCTCCCTTGTCCACTCTACTGGAAACATCCTCAAAAAAATTCCAAAAGATTTGTCAAGCATGATTTCCCTTTCACATGCTGACTTGGACCTATCATGTCACCTCTTTCCAAATGCGCTGCTATGACATCCTTAATAATTGATTCCATCATTTTACCCACTACCGATGTCAGGCTGACCGGTCTATAATTCCCTTTTTTTCTCTCTCCCTCCTTTTTGAAAAAGTGGGGTTACATTGGCTACCCTCCACTCGATAGGAACTGATCCAGAGTCTATGGAATGTTGGAAAATGACTGTCAATGCATCCTCTATTTCCAAGGCCACCTCCTTAAGTGCAGACCATCAGGCCCTGGGGATTTATTGGCCTTCAATCCCATCAATTTCCCCAACACAATTTCCTGACTAATAAAGATTTCCCTCATTCCCTCCTTCTTACGAGACCCTCTGACCCCTTTTATATCCGTAAGGTTGTTTGTGTTCTTCTTAGTGAATACCGAACCAAAGTACTTGTTCAATTGGTCTGCCATTTCTTTGTTCCCCGTTATGACTTCCCCTGATTCTGACTGCAGGGGACCTACATTTGTCTTTACTAACCTTTTTCTCTTTACATATCTGTAGAAGCTTTTGCAGTCCATCTTAATGTTCCCTGCAAGCTTCCTCTCATACTCTATTTTCCCTGACCTAATCAAACCCTTTGTCCTTCTCTTCTGGGTTCTAAATTTCTCCCAGTCCCCGGGTTCGCTGCTATTTCTGGCCAATTTTTATGCCACTTCCTTGGCTTTAATACTATCCCTGATTTCCCTTGATAGCCACGGTTGAGCCACCTTCCTTTTTTATTTTTACGCCAGACAGGGATGTACAATTGTTGTAGTTCATCCATGCGGTCTCTAAATGTCTGCCATTGCCCATCCACTGTCAACCCCTTAAGCATCATTCGCCAATCTATCCTAGCCAATTAATGCCTCATACCTTCAAAGTTACCCTTCTTTAAATTCTGGACTATGGTCTCTGAATTAACTGTTTCATTCTCCATCCTAATGTAGAATTCCACCATATTATGGTCACTCTTCCCCAAAGGGCCTCACACAACGAGATTGCTAATTAATCCTCTCTCATTACACAACACCCAGTCTAAGATGGCCTCCCCCCTAGTTGGTTCGACATATTGGTCTAAAAAACCATCCCTTATGCACTCCAGGAAATCCTCCTCCACCGTATTGCTTCCAGTTTGCTTAGCCCAATCTATATGCATATTAAAGTCACCCATGATAACTGCTGCACCTTTATCGCATGCACCCCTAATTTCCTGTTTGATGCCCTCCCCAACATCACTACTACTGCTTGGAGGTCTGTACACAACTCCCACTAACGTTTTTTGTCCGTTAGTGTTCTGCTGCTCTACCCATATAGATTCCACATCATCCAAGCTTATGTCCTTCCTAACTATTGTATTAATCTCCTCTTTAACCAGCAATGCTACCCCACCTCCTTTTCCTTTTATTCCATCCTTCCTGAATGTTGAATACCCTTGGATGTTGAGTTCCCAGCCTTGATCATCCTGGAGCCACGTCTCTGTAATCCCAATCACATCATATCTGTTAACATCTATTTGCACAGTTATTTCATCCACCTTATTATAGATACTCCTTGCATTAAGACACAAAGCCTTCAGGATTGTTTTTTTAACACCCTTTGTCCTTTTAGAATTATGATGTAGTGTGGCCCTTTTTGTTTCTTGCCTTTGTTTAATCGGCCTTCCAATATTGCTTTTTACCTTTCTACCATCTGTTTCTGACTCCATATTACTTCGCCCTATCTCGCTGCATAGGTTCCCATCCCCCTGCCATATTAGTTTAAACACTCCCGAACTGCATTAGCAAATGTTACCCCTAGGACATCAGTTCCAGTTCTGCCCAAGTGCAGACTGTCCCTTTTGTACAGGTCCCACTTCCCCCAGAACTGTTTCCAATGTCCCAGGAATTTGAATCCCTCCCTCTTGTACCACTGCTCAAGCCACATATTTATTCTAACTATCCTGCTCCCTCTACTCTGATTAGCACGTGGCACTGGTAGCAATCCAGAGATTACTACCTTTGAGGTCCTACTTTTTAATTTAACTCCTAGCTCCCTAAATTCAGCTTGTAGGACCTCTTTCCGCTTCTTACCTATATCGTTGGTACCTATATGTACCACGACAACTGGTTGTTCACCCTCCCCCTCCAGAATGCATGCAGCCGCTCCGAGACATCCTTGACCCTTGCACCAGGGAGGCAACATACCATCCTGGAGTCTCAGTTGCGGCCGCAGAAACTCCTATCTATTCCCCTTACAATAGAGTCCCCTATCACTATAGCTCTCCCACTCTTTTTCCAGCCCTTCTGTGCAGCAGAGCCACCCATGGTGCCATGAACCTGGCTGCTGGTGCCTTCCCCTGGTAAGTCATCTCCCCCAACAGTCTCCAAAATGGTATATCTGTTTTGGAGGGAAATGACCGCAGGGGACTCCTGCACTACCTTCTTGCTCTTGCCTTGTCTCTTGGTCACCCATTCACTATCTGTCCTCACCCTTAGCTGCGGTGTGACCAACTCACTAAATGTACTATCCATAGCATTCTCAGCATCTGAGGGAGACAGTTACAAGTATATTGCTGTCCTTTAAAGGTAAAAGCAAACTTTTACTGATCTTCCCTTCTTAAAGGTATGGACCAGAACCCGTTGAAAATATTCAGCACCGTGAAGGTGGCTGGGGAGGCTGGGATACTTCCAATGAGGTCGGCGACAGCAGCAACAGTGGATGCACAGGCGGGAATGTTACAGTTGAGTACTCACTAGTCCATCCTGGCTCTCCAGGAGTTGTCCGGTTTCTTAACCGGCCACAATGGAAAGTTCACATGGGTAGATATTGGTCTCAATACCCCCTATTTAACCAGCGAACCCAAGGCTATTTACATGTCTGCCTCCGCCTCCCTGGGGAAGTTGTACTGTTTCTGTGGTCGTGTCATGGGGTCCCCATCTATGCTAACCTCGACTCCATTTATTCTCCCGCAGTCGTGTTTGTGAATGGCAAAAGCTGCAAGGTTTTTCCTCACATACACTTGATATTCTACAGGGATGTTACTGACCAGTGATTCAAGGGCGTAAGCCTCCTTTGGTTTTATGGTGCACATCGTCTCCTTTCCCTGTTTTCCCGGGATAACCATCATCTCACTCTCCTGTCCCGTACAGACTGACCCACAAAGACAGTGGTTTCTTAAATCCACTAGGATCCCGTGGCCTAGGATGGAGTCAGACCCCAGGATCCCTCTCCCTTCCTGCTCCCACTTCATCACGACACAAGTCCACTTAGTGTGGAGTGTACATAAATGAATGGAGAGTGGAACGGAGAATGAGCCAGTCTGCTCCGTGCCTGTGAAACCCACCAAGCTGTAAGGGAGCCCGTTAGACAGAGGTGAGGCGGCGGGGTTGGCTGCTTAGACAAGGGTGCTTGAGGCATCAGTGTCCAGCAGGTAAGTCCCTTTAACCTTTTCCACTTCCAGCTGAATGGTCGGTCTGCCCCACGCATCATACTCGAGGGAACACAGGTGGACAGGCTGTGCCTGTCCTAGTCACGGTTTTGGTTGGGAGGGGGCAGATGGGATTTCGGCACCGGTGGCGATGGCTACCTTTCCAGGGCCATCTAACATGGATCGGAGCGCAGTTAAAAAGATCTCAAATGAGTGGGGAGGGACTGGCTTATCTGTCTCGGTCTTTTGGGCAGGGGCTGGAGAATTCTTTCCTGCACTATTCTTCCAAGGATTTTTACAATCCTTTCTCCAGTGCCCACTCTTTCCGCACCCAAAGCAGGTACGTTTTGTATCGGAGGAGTTCCCCCCTCGTGCCGCCATTCCCTCTTGTCTTGGCTAGGTCGGATTTCGTGAACCCTTCCCTTTTGTGGGTGCTCTTCTGTCCCTCTGCCGTTTCTGTAAGCTAGGATCAGTTGCCTAAGCACTTCCTGTTCTGTGGCTTGGGGATCTCTGGGGTTGAATCAGGCCTCAGCCTTGGCTCTTATTCTGGGTAAACTGTTAGCTACTAGGCTTCAGAGCCAGTGTGCTAATTCATCCGGGTTTAAGTGATCTCTGTCTATGTCCCCACTACAGGCATTTTTGTACACCGGCCACAGTCGGTCTGCGAAAGCCTGTGGGGTTTCTCCTGTGAGCTGCACCGTTTTCTCTACTCTAGAGAAGGGACTCCTGTCATTGCAGCCCATAACTTCTAAAATGTCTTTCTAGACGGCAGCAAGTGTTTTCTGTCCTCTTTTGCTCTCAGTAGAGAGGGACTGGTGCAGTTTGCTGTCTAGAGATAGGAGAAGCATCTTTGCCATTTCTGCATCATCACACCCATTAATATTCCCTGTCTGTCCCACTTCCACAAAGTGAACCAAGGGGTCTCTCTTTGGAGTTAGCTTTCCCAGGTGGCTTATCATAGCCCTAAGCTGGTGGGGAGTGTGGGGGACCACAAACTGACTTTCCAGGGACCCTGGACCCCCAGCACTGGTGGGCGGGCCAAACTTCTGTTGCCAGACTGGGCACATTGGCCCTGGTTCTGGCTCTCCCTGTTCTGGATCGCCTCCCTCTCCTCCCTGCAGCCAAGCCGAGCTGAAACTCGGTGCTACAGGTGGTGATTGTTCACTATCCCTGTCCGCCCCACAACTGATTTGCCCCTCTTGCTGCTGCACCAGTGTAGTCACCGGTGCCACAGGTAGTGGCCGGGTAGTTTCTTCCTTCTCTTCCAGGTTTACCTGGGGCGTACCTGGGCTTATTAGGCATACCATGCCTTTTGCCTTGGACAGAGCAAGGTTTAAACTTTTTATTTGTTGCTGGCAGGGACCGTGGTCTCCCGATTCAAACCCATTAGTGCTAGCTAATTTATACGCTGCTTGTACATCTTTTAATCTTTCCTGGAGCTCTTTTACTTGCAGGGTGAGGTGAGTGCTTTCCTCTCTCAGTGTCTTTTCTTTACTTTTGGCCTCGGTAACCTGACATTGAAAATAGTCTTGACTGTTTTTAAATCTTTCCATTATTTGGGTCCTTTCCTGTTTTAGCTTACGGAGTTCTCCTGATAATCTTTCTTCTGACATAACCCTTTCCTGGAAGCTCTCTGCACATTCCCATAACTCTGCCTGTAATGTTTCATTCATTCTGTCTAGGAGTTGGACCTGTCGCTGTAGACAGATCAACCAAATTGCCTTCTCTACTGCTTCTTTGTGATCTTTACTTGCTGTGCACTGGGCTGCAGCATCAGCTGGACGCTCAGCGCGCAATAGACTAAGCACCCATTCTTTAGTTACATTCACTTTCTTATACACATAGGAGGAAATCCTCTCTTCCATTTTGGTTCTTTGCCCCAAACCAGCACTCTCTACATCACATCCCTTGTACGAGAATTGTCCCATCTGGGTCACCATTTTGTAAGGCGGGGAGCTGTGGGATGTGTGTTTGTGGTCTCTATGAGGGGGTCAGGTTTCCCTCTGACCAACTTGAGCAGTTTCGAATCGCTCCCCCTCCCTTGGGTTCTGTACTCTGGATTTATTTTGGGGGTGTGAGAAAAGTGCAGAGGACACTGGTTTGATGCAAAGAACTTTGGTTTTATTACAGTCAAAGTAATATAGACTTATTACTCGAGCAAGAAAATACACGGCCAAACTTACAATCACTCTAATAAAGTACAATACAAGGAAAGGTACAAGGTCAAACTTATAATCACCCTAATAAAGTACTATACACTGCACATTCAAAGGGGGTTGCAGTTATACCTCCCACCTCCCAATACCTAATTCTAGCTAGGTTGGACTCCAGGGCGGCAGGGACTTATGCTTACCAATCCTTTTGATAGTTAATGGTAGATGCTGATATTCTTCCTTCCTTCAGGACTTCGAGACTTTGATGCTGGAGAAGTTAGTTTTACAACTGTCACGTTGGTTTCTCCCCTTGTCTTGATGAGGTAGTTGCGGCCACCTCTCTCCCCCACTAACCTCAGTTGAAAACAGGGGCAGTTATATGATTTCAGTGTTCTAATCTTGCTGCCCAATCTGTTCACAAACCTTTGTATAATTTTGGTGGGCTTGGTTCTTCTTTGTAATATTTTGTTGGGCTCGTTAAAGTTGATATGTCTTGGGTGAGTTGATCTTCAAAAAACTGTTTCCTGATGGAAAAATTAGTTTGGTAATTGCAATGTCCTTTTGTGCTTAGTCTTTCGCATACAGGCTGGATTGGGCCTCTTTGTGAGGTATATGCTGAAAATGGTTTGTCCAGACCCATGTTGATGGGGAGCTATCTCTGGGTGATACTGTGATGGTAATGTCTCTTGTGGAGGAAGATTTCCAAATACTCATTCTTCCCGACAGGTTACCTCAGTCCTCACACTCAGACAGTTCCAATAATCAAGTGGGCTTCCTTTGTTCCCTAGGTCCGCCCACAGGCTTGAATTTGTCTTGTAAAAGTTCATAATTCTATTAAAGTTCGTAGTTTCTTCCATAAGCATTTTAGAGTTCCAAACTTTTCGGTAGATAATCCCAAATTAAATTTCCTTTCGAATGAGCCCAAACACAGGTGGGGTTCTGGTGAATTTTGCTCTCTGCAGTACGAAGGGCTAGCCAGGGGGGGCACTTGGGCCATGGCCACCTCCAATCCAAAATAATAGTATTAAATTGTTCAAGTGAAAAGCTTAAAATTTGATTATTAATTTGGATGAAAGAAATGAAAGACGAGTCTAACACATATGCAGTAAAAAGTGTAGCTTTTATAATAAAATGTAGCCGAGAAACTTACAAACTCGAATTTTGCTTTGCAAATCGACGAGTCCATCGACATTAGTGGTAAAGCACAATTATTAGCATTTGTTCGCTTCATTCATGAAAATGAGATATTGAACCAATTTCTGTGCTGTAGAGAACTTCCAGAAAATACTAGCGGTCAAGACATATTTGATTCTGTGAAGTCATATTTAGAAGACTTGAAAATTTCATGGGACTCATGTGTTGGAATCTGCACCGACGGTGCTCCATCTGTGGTGGGATGTGTCAAAGGATTCATTACGCTCGCAAAAAAACATCATCCAAATATATTATTCACCCATTGCTTTTTGCATAGAGAAGCACTTGTTGCAAAGACATTACCGCTAGAATTAAAATCTGTGTTAGATCAAGTTGTTAATATTGTAAATTATCTAAAATCAAGACCGTTAAAAACTCGCTTGTTTAATCAGCTCTGGAAAGCTATGGATGCACAGCCCAAATGTTTACTTTTGGCTACAGAGGTAAGATGGCTTTCAAGGGGAAAAGTCTTATGTCGTGTATTTGAACTTAAAGAATAATTGTCAGTATATTTTGAAAGAGAAGGAAACGATACCTTTTGCAAATACCTTAAGAGTGAAATGTGGTGTGCTAAGTTAGCATATTTGGCAGGTATATTTAATTGTCTTAACAGCGTTAATACTATTATGCAAGGGCGAAATGAAAACATTCTCACCTCTACAGACAAGCTATTAGCTTTTCAGAAAAAAATTTCTATCTGGAAAAAGAGAGCAACAGAAATTTTTTTGGAAATGTTCCCTTTGATACCAAATCACAGTATTAAAAAGGTTGCTCCTATCGTGATAGAGCATTTGACATCACTGGAAGACAACATCAAAAAATATTTTCCATCTTTGGATGTAGAGAAGTATGATTGGGTAAGAAATCCATTTTCTCCAATTAGTACGTCAGATTTTGATTTTACATTTCAAAAAGAAGAAGAATTGACTTCTATTTCTACAGACCGCAGTTTTAAAATGAAACATTCAGATATGTCTCTTGATGCGTTCTGGATTTCTATTAAAGAAGAATATCCTGCAATATCAAAAAAAGCCTTGATAATTCTGATGCAGTTTTCAACATCATGGGCCCAAGTTTCCACATGATTTGCGCCTGATTTTTAGGAGCAACTGGTGGAGAACGGACTATCTTAGAATTCGCAATTCTCCACATTTTTTTTTCTGCAGTTCTAGTCAGTTAGAACAGTTCTAGTTTGGAACATAATTTTTTCTTCAAAAGGGGGCGTGTCCGGCCACTGACGCTTGATTTGAAAGTTTCCACAGTGAAACCGTACTCCAAACTAAAGTAGAATGGAGCAAGTGAAGGTTTTTGTAGAACTGAAAAAACCTGTTCTACACATTAAAAAATCAGGTGCAGGTTACAAATTAGGCGTCCAGAACGAGGTGGGGGGAGAAGGGAAGTCATTAAATTCTATAATAAATCCTTATTTATACATATACAAATATTATACAAATAAATCCAACCTGAATAAACATTTATAAGCAAAGAAAAGATTAAATAAACCATCTTCCGACCTGTGTGAAAGTGCTTCAGGCAGGCCTTTCGGGACCGAAGGCTGAACAGCCGGTCCCCAGCAACAGATTTACAGGTAGGTGGCGTTGAGTCGGGTCGGGGAGGTTCGGTTCGGGTCCGGGGGGGAGGGAGATCAGGTTGGATCCAGTCCGGGAGCGGGAGTCGGGTCGGGTCGGGGGGGGAGAGAGGGAGAGAGATGGGGGGAGGTCAGATCGGATCCAGTTCGGGAGTGGGCGGGGGGGGGCGCGGGTCGGGTCCAGTCGAGGGGGCGGGGAGCGGGAACAGGAGCGCGGGTCAGGTCGGGTCCAGTCGGGGGGGAGGGCGGAGCGGGAACAGGAGCGCCGGGGGGGGGGGAGCGGGTGTCGGGTCTGGTCCGGAGGCAGGTGGGGGAGCGGGTGTCGGGTCTGGTCCGGAGGCAGGGGGGGGGGAGCGGGTGTCGGGTCTGGTCCGGAGGCGGGGGGGGAGCGGGTGTCGGGTCTGGTCCGGAGGCGGGGGGGGAGCGGGTGTCGGGTCTGGTCCGGAGGCAGGGGGGGGGGAGCGGGTGTCGGGTCTGGTCCGGAGGCAGGGGGGGGTGGGGAGCGGGTGTCGGGTCTGGTCCGGAGGCAGGGGGGGGGGAGCGGGTGTCGGGTCTGGTCCAGAGGCAGGTGGGGAGCGGGTGTCGGGTCTGGTCCGGAGGCGGGGGGTGGGTGGGGAGCGGGTGTCGGGTCTGGTCCAGAGGCAGGGGGGGGTGGGGAGCGGGTGTCGGGTCTGGTCCGGAGGCGGGGGGTGGGTGGGGAGCGGGTGTCGGGTCTGGTCCAGAGGCAAGGGGGGAGCGGGTGTCGGGTCTGGTCCGGAGGCGGGAGGGGTGCAGGGAGCGGGTGTCGGGTCTGGTCTGGTCCGGAGGCAGGGGGGGGACGGGGAGCGAGTGTCGGGTCTGGTCTGGTGGGGGGGGGGGAGCGGGTGTCGGGTCGGGTCTGGTGGGGGGGGGGGGGAGCGGGTGTCGGGTCGGGTCGGCGGGGGGGGGGGTGTCGGGTCTGGTCGGGGGGGGGAGCAGGAGCTGGCCGTGGGAGGAGCCTCATTCACGCAGCCCCAATAAGGCCATTGGGCCAGGGCTAGGGGCTGCGTGCTTCGGGCCCCTCCCACACAGTTCGGCACCTGGAGCTACTGCACTTGCGTGCCGACTGTAGCGCGCATGTGCAGAGGTCCCGGCACTGTTTTCAGCGCAGGGACCTGGCTCCGCCCCCCCACAGCTCGTGCTGGCTGCGCCTAGGGCCAGAGGACCAGCAGGTACGTGGAGAATACCAAGGTTTTTTTTAGGCGCACTTTGTGGCACGAAAAACGGGCGTCCAGGTCGGGACTGCGCCGTTCTAGGTGCGTGTGGAAACTTGGCCCCATATCTCTGCGAATTAGAATTCTCAACTCTTACGAAAATCAAATGCAAAAAACGGGAAAAACTTAGCAAACTTGAACACGAAATGAGAGTCGCCTTATCGGTTATACGCCCTAATATTAGTGACATAACTAAAAAATGTCAGGCTCAATTATCACATTAAAATACAAATTAATCTATAATTAATGTGAGGAATTATTATTATAGTTTATTATTTTATTGTTACTTTCAGAATAAAAAATAATTAATAACATACATGTGTACAATGTTGTATATCTTCATATACTGTGATTAATAAAATGTTTTTTAAATTTTCTGAAACTTGCTTTTTTTTTAACCTGTGTTCACCTTTTAATCCCTTCAAGTGTGCCGCCAGAAATTCTAGTATTCGAAAGTGTGCCGCGAACACAAAAAGGTTGAGAACCACTGGTCTAACTGGTCTATAATTCTCTGGTTTCCCTCACTCACTCTTTGGATCACAGGTCACACACAGATTACCCAAAGGGTCTTAGGAGTTGTAAGGCATTTTATTAAGGAGCAACAGTTCAAATAAAGTTAAGCACAACACACAATCAGGATAGACATAGTAGACATATGACCGTGACAAGTAGCTGGTATTAGTCCCGATCGGACAGACGACTGGTGGCATGAACAGTTCTTCTCTGCACCGTCTGCCCTGAAAAGCTCTTTAGATATCACTTTTATTATCTTTTTAGGGGTGGGCCTGGGGTAAAATGATGAACAGTTTCAATTAACCTATCAGGGCTCTTCCCAAACCAGGGTGCCCAATGGCTCATCGAGTTCTTTGTCTCAACACTTAGGTGTCTTTCCTGTCTATACTTTCTGAAGGCCCATCTCTCCTGTCGTTATCCTTCCAGACATGCCATTCTTGGCTTTCAGATGCTTGTTATCAGTTATTTATGTCCAAACTGTTCAAGTAGCTTTAGCTATTTTACCATGGAATGAATCACTAAATGTTATAACATCCGCAGGAATCAAAAACATAAGGAAATTCTAAGCATCTATCCAATTATTCTAACACCAGTCTGAAGATACTTTTTCCTTTCAAGTTATTTCTTCCAATCCACAATCTCTTTCAATCCACAATTTCTTACATCTCCCCATCTTGTGAAGGAAATATCCTTATTGACGTCTCACAATCGGCCTTTGACTAATCAAGCTAGTTCTAAGTTATCCCACTGATACCATTTGTGCCCAGGGATGCTGGCTGGCATTATAAGCTACTTTCCACCACTCATGGTCCCCTATTCTACTTATTGCTTTCTCAACTTGGGCGTTAGTTAGAAGGGAGACTCAGAAATGAAAATTTCCCCCTTTCTTGCAATCCATTCCTTTGAGGGGGAGGAACAACCTCTGACCCCTTTCTCAACTTCAATTCACTGTTCCGGTGTTCCAATTCTGCCCCGCCTGGGGTATCCTCTGATTCTTTGATTTTTCCTGAGCTTACCCACCTGGGGTTTCCACTACGTTGCTTTGAATCTTCTCTTTTGGTGTATTCAATTAATTTTTTAGTGTTGGTTAGCCATAGACATGAGTACAAAATTGGCTTATGCATCAAAGTCTTACTACACAGGCTGCATATATCAAATATACTATCATTACAAGTTGGAGAAATACCAGAGCATGTAAAATAATATGAACCCAAGGGTGTGCTGATATATTAAGCCCAATATCCCACCAGTGTGAGTTGTTCCCTATGCTATCAATTTCAATATCTATTCTTGAGTTGTCTTGCTCCAAAACAGATATGATGTGAAGCAGAAATTGGGGCTATTAAGGGGACCGGTCCTGTTAGACCTGTAAGCACGATAGTTGCTGTAGTAGTCACACAGGAGGCACCAACAAAACCACCTCACACTGGATTCGTATTGGTTTTTACCACGCTCTGTTACCTACAAAACACAATTATTAGTCACAGTTAAATTCAGTCTTACAATCATTTCTAGCGACACTACAGTTTAACATATAATCAATATAATCATGGACTTAAAAGATTCTGCAGATTTCACTTTCACTCGTATCCAGCTTGTGGATAATTCTTGCTAAATTTATTTCTCCCTAGCCTTCAATTGTCCCAATTCAAATTCCATGTAACTCTCCACTTCAATTTCAATTTCAATCCCTCAGGTACCAGTGTGTATAACTCTATCCTGATTGTTTCATTAATTAGATAGTTTGTCGATGGAGTATGTGTCGATGCTTTAAAAGTTGTCTCACTCTCCTGAGCCACATTAACCATTTCATGCCTTGCTGATGTCAAGTAACTGAGCATGACTGAAACCCACTCTCAATACCATGCCACACGTGCCATCCGATACAAGCCATTCTCAGGCGTTCCGGTGACCGTATCAAAAGATTTTAGTTGTCTGGAGATCTTTGATCATCTCCCACTGCATGGACCCGATGTTTTGGGTTGAGGCCAGACTATCAAATTCAGTTTTCGTAAAAAGTTTATTGTAGTCAAGGACACAAATGTCTACAAGAGAAAGCTATCAAGTCACTATTCATAACTACACTTTCCTGACTTTCACTAGAAAGCTAGGAAAATTCTATTCTCCTGTTTCTATCTTTCACCCTCAATCACTTCCTCTCTCCATTTTACACATTCCATTAATTACCATTCATATATCATTCATCATCTCTGGAGGACCTTTACTGTCCAGTACAATATTAAAGATAGAAAACATAGAGCAAACATTCCTCCTTGGTGTAGGGGGTGGTGTGTGGGTCAAGTTTTGGAGTTTACACAATTCCCCAGACAATTTGTTTTAGCTCGAATATCCCAAAACTGGTCTTTTCAGAGGTTAATGTTCCTCTGGTTTTTGCAGTCCTTTTCCCTTGCAGACCCATGCATTCTTTCAAATCTCAAAGTTCATTTTAAGCAAGTCCAAAATGATCCTTCCTTGAGGTTCTCTTCACACAGAGGGGGAATCTTTGAATTTTGAGAAAACTCGAGTTTTACAGTCCCCCCTGTGATACTCCACATGCTAGAATGTCATGCTAAGTGAGCAAAATTCCTGATTCCCGAGATCCAACCTTCCCCTGCATTTACCTAGCTAAAACTTAAACTTACATTCCGCTTTTGAAATGTAATGCAGTTTACAGGCAAATGCAGTCATTTTGATTACATTACAGCATAGAGGGGGTCTGATGACCTTCCATTTCTCCAGTTTTACAGAAAATAAAGGTACAGTCAAAACACAAAAGTAACATTCTTACAACACGTGACCTCTGTGTTTTTACAGCAGGTAAAATCACAAAAAAAACAAAATCAGACATTATAATATGGTACTGCCCCTCCCAATCCGATTCCCAAGTTTGGCCAGTGAGGGTACAGCACACTTTGGTGCCGGACTCGACAGCCTCTGCCTCTTACTCGGCAAGTGATACACCACAAGCAAAGAATAATCACGAGTTGACAGACAACTAAAATGTGGGAAGCTATTCCGAACCCGGCTGGACTTCTATGTTTCTGAAAATGTCCCACCAAGATGGAATTGTGATCTTCAGACTATTCCTCCCTATCTCAATTGCTTTCTGTTCTAGAGTAGAGAAATGTTTCTGTGAGATTACTACAGTTTCCAGTAGAGCGGTAAGATGTTTGGGTAGAGGGGGGGATTTCATAGCCAAAATGTGCAACATAATCTTGGAGGTTTGAGATGTTTTCACGGACAGTGAGGTGAACAGTGGAGGGTTCGGGAATGGGGACAATCCGTTCGTGGGCCACTTGACCTTCTGCCTCGGGTTTAAAACAGATATGTGAAGAGAAAAAGATTAATGAAAACAAACATAGGTCCCTTGCAGTCAGATTCAGGTGAATTTATAATGGGGAACAAAGAAATGGCAGACCAGTTAAACAAATACTTTGGTTCTGTCTTCACGAAAGAAGACACAAATAACATTCTGGAAATACTAGGGGACCGAGGGTCTAGTGAGAAGGAGGAACTGAAGGAAATCCTTATTAGGTGGGAAATTGTGTGAGGGAAATTGATGGGATTGAAGACTGATAAATCCATGGGGCCTGATAGTCTGCATCCCAGAGTACTTAAGGAAGTAGCCCCAGAAATAGTGGATGCATTGGTGATCATTTTCCAACAGTCTATCGACTCTGGATCGGTTCCTATGGACTGGAGGGTAGCTAATGTAACACCACTTTTTAAGAAAGGAGGAAGAGAGAAAACGGGTAATTATTGACCAGTTAGCCTGACATCAGTAGTGGGGAAAATGTTGGAATCAATTATTAAAGATGAAATAACAGCACATTTGGAAAGCAGTGTCAGGATCGGTCCAAGTCAGCATGGATTTATGAAAGGGAAATCATGCTTTACCAATATTCTGGAATTTTTTGAGGATGTAACTAGTAGAGTGGACAAGGGAGAACCAGTGGATGTGGTGTATTTGGTCTTTCAAGAGGCTTTTGACAAGGTTCCACACAAGAGATTGGTGTGCAAAATTAAAGCACATGGTATTGGGGGTAATGTACTGACATGGATAGAGAACTGGTTGGCAGACAGGAAGCAGAGAGTCGGGATAAACGGGTCTTTTTCAGAATGGCAGGCAGTGACTAGTGGGGTACCGCAGGGCTCAGTGCTGGGACCCCAGCTATTTACAATATACATTAATGATTTGGATGAGGGAATTGAGTGTAATATCTCCAAGTTTGCAGATGACACTAAGCTGGGTGCCGGTATGAGCTATGAGGATGACGCTAAAAGGCTGCAGGGGGATTTGGACAGGTTAAGTGAGTAGTCAAATGCGTGGCAGATGCAGGATAATGTGGATGAATGTGAGGTTATCCACTTTGGTGTCAAAAACACGAAGGCAGAATATTATCTGAATGGCAGCAGATTAAAAAAAGGGGATGTGCAACGAGACCTGGGTGTCATGGTACATCAGTCATTGAAAGTTGGAACCTATTTCTAATGAAGAAAACTGTGTACTTACCCCATAGATCCAAAATGCGCTTTACCGCATCAGCGGACTCAACCCAACTGAAGATTGCGCAGCAAGAAGTCTTCTCCGATGTTCGGGGTACGGCAAGCAGAACCTACAGAATTCAATGAATCCCGAAATCGCGAACTACCGCTAACTGACCAGAAAGGATTGGTAAGTATAGACCCTGCCTGCCCTGGAGCCTAACCTAGCTAGAATTAGGTATTGGGTGGTGGGAGGTGTAATTTTACTGTAAGCCCCTTTGAATGTGTAGTGTATGGTACTTTATTAGGGTGATTATAAGTGTGACATTGTATTTTCTTTTCTGTAGTAAAGTCAAAGTTCTTTTGCACCAAACCAGTTGTCCTTTGCACTTTATCACATCCCCCAAATAAATCCAGAGTCTAGAACCCAAGGGAGTGGGAGTGATTCGAACCACTCAAGTAGGTCAGAAGTGAACCTAACCCCCGGGACCATCCCCTTACATACTCGAGCGTAGCTCCGTACCATAACCTGGTCCCCTATCTCCCATTCGTGGTGTTTGCGGGGCTCTAGCAGCAGTCGGTTGCTCCAATGCTGTTTTCCCATGTTGTTAGCAGCCTGCCAGTGAATCTGTTTAAGGTGTTCAAACAGATTCCTGACAAAGCAGTCCCGGCTCGCTTCCTTGAGCTGACCTTCCGTGAGCACTGGGGCTAGTACATGGGTGGGGGTACGCATGGCTCTGCCGGTCATGAGCTCGTACGGGGAATATCCCGTGCTCTTTGACTGGTTGGCCCATGAGGACCAGTGGCAAGATCTCTACCCACTTCTAGAGTGAGACCCCATTTCCTTTCAGATCCTGTCTTTAATAGTGCGGTTTAAATGCTCCACAGGCCCGGATGACTGCAGGTTGTGGGTGACATGCCATTTCCCCTCGATGCTGAGCACCTTAAGGGTCTCCTGCATCACCTGCCCGGTGAAGTGACTCCTTTGGTCAGACTCCATGTACTGTGATAGTCCCCATCGGGAGAACATTTCCCTGACCAGGATCCTAGCTGATCCCAATGCAGTAGCTGTACGGCATGGGAAGACTTCCACCCACTTGGTGAACACATCCACCAACACGAGGCAGTACTTGAAGCCTCCCTGGACAGTGGGTAGGGGCCCGATGTAATCAACCTGGATCGACTTCCAGGGTCCCTCTACTCTCCTGATATGTCCCATAGACACCTTCCTTTTCTGGGGGTCGGGGTTGTTGGCAGCGCACACCAGACAGCCGGCGCAGAACTCGCGGACATCTTCCCTGAGTCCCGGCCACCACCCTGCCTGTTCCATCCATTGCCAGGTGGTTTTAGTTCCGGGATGTCCTGCTCCTGGACCCTCGTGAGTCAGCTGGAGGAAATCTCTCCGGTGTTGTTGCGGTACTACCCATTGCTCCCCCCTGATCAGCATGCCTTCTTTAATGGCAATAGCTGCTGTGCCGTACGGGGCGTCTACCTTTTGCCCTTTAGCTAGCATGTTCAGGACAGTTTTGAGGACGGGGTCTTGGGTCTGAACCATTTTTAGCTGTGGAGGCAATGCTACCCCTGCCCTCCCTGTCGTCCCAAGCCCGGCCCTAACCGCTGCAATGGGGCTTGGGTTTACGGGTCCCAGAGCTTGCCCGTGCGAGCACCTTGCTTGGCCAAAATGTCAGCCTGCTGGTTTTGTCGCTAAACATAGAACATAGAAACATAGAAAATAGGTGCAGGAGCAGGCCATTCGGCCCTTCGAGCCTGCACAGCCATTCAATAAGATCATGGCTGATCATTCCTTCAGTACCCCTTTCCTGCTTTCTCTCCATACCCCTTGATCCCCTTAACCATAAGGGCCATATCTAACTCCCTCTTGAATATATCCAGTGAACTGGCATCAACAACACTCTGCAGAAGGGAATTCCACAGGTTAACAACTCTCTGAGTGAAGAAGTTTCTCCTCATTTCAGTCCAAAATGGCCTACCCCTTATCCTAAGACTATGTCCCCTGGTTCTGGACTTCCCCAACATCGGGAACATTCTTCCCGCAGCTATCCTGTCCAGTCCCGTCAGAATCTTATACGTTTCTACGAGACCCACACTCATCCTTCTAAACTCCAGTGTATAAAGGCCCAATTGATCCAGTCTCTCCTCATATGACAGCCCAGCCATCCCTGGAATCAGTCTGGTGAACCTTCGTAGCATTCCCTCAATAGCAAGAACGTCCTTCCTCAGACTAGGAGACCAAAACTGAACATAATATTCCAGGTGAGGCCTCACTAAGGCCCTGTCCAGCTGCATTAAGACCTCCCTGCTCCTGTACTCAAATCCCCTAGCTATGAAGGCCAACATATCATTTGCCTTCTTTACTGCCTGCTGTACCTGCGTGCCAACTTTCAGTGACTGATGAACCATGACACCCAGGTCTCGTTGCACCTCCCCTTTTCCTAGTCTGCTGCCATTCAGATAATATCCTGCCTTCGTGTTTTTGCCCCCAAAATGGATAACCTCACATTTATCCACATTATACTGCATCTACCATGTATTTGCCCATTCACCTAACCTGTCCAAGTCACCCTGCAGCCTAATAGCGTCCTCCTCACAGCTCACACCACCACCCAGTTTAGTGTCATCCGCAAACTTGGAGATATTACACTCTATTCCTTCATCTAAATTGTTAATGTACATTGTAAAGAGCTGGGGTCCCAGCACTGAGCCCTGCGGCACTTTACTAGTCACTGCCTGCCATTCTGAAAAGGACCCGTTTATCCCGACTCTCTGCTTCCTGTCTGCCAACCAGTTCCCTATCCATGTCAGTATAAAAAAGGGAAGATGGCTCAACCGTGGCTATCAAGGGAAATCAGGGATAGTATTAACGCCAAGGAAGTGGCATACAAATTGGCCAGAAATAGCAGCGAACCCGGGGACTGGGAGAAATTTAGAACTCAGCAGAGGAGGACAAAGGGTTTGATCAGGGCAGGGAAAATGGAGTACGAGAAGAAGCTTGCAGGGAACATTAAGACGGATTGCAAAAGTTTCTATCGATATGTAAAGAGAAAAAGGTTAGTAAAGACAAACGTAGGTCCCCTGCAGTCAGAATCAGGGGAAGTCATAACGGGGAACAAAGAAATGGCGGACCAATTGAACAAATACTTTGGTTCGGTATTCACTAAGGAGGATACAAACAACCTTCCGGATATAAAAGGGGTCAGAGGATCTGGTAAGGAGGAGGAACTGAGGGAAATCCTTATTAGTCGGGAAATTGTGTTGGGGAAATTGATGGGATTGAAGGCCGATAAATCCCCAGGGCCTGATGGACTGCATCCCAGAGTACTTAATGAGGTAGCCTTGGAAATAGCGGATGCATTGACAGTCATTTTCCAACATTCCATTTGACTCTGGATCAGTTCCTATGGAGTGGAGGGTAGCCAATGTAACCCCACTTTTTAAAAAAGGAGGGAGAGAGAAAACAGGGAATTATAGACCGGTCAGCCTGACATTGGTCGTGGGTAAAATGATGGAATCAATTATTAAGGATGTCATAGCAGCGCATTTGGAAAGAGGTGACATGATAGGTCCAAGTCAGCATGGATTTGTGAAAGGGAAATCATGCTTGACAAATCTTCTGGAATTTTTTGAGGATGTTTCCAGTAAAGTGGACAAAGGAGAACCAGTTGATGTGGTATATTTGGACTTTCAGAAGGCTTTCAACAAGGTCCCACACAAGAGATTAATGTGCAAAGTTAAAGCACATGGGATTGGGGGTAGTGTGCTGACATGGATTGAGAACTGGTTGTCAGACAGGAAGCAAAGAGTCGGAGTAAATGGGGACTTTTCAGAATGGCAGGCAGTGACTAGTGGGGTACCGCAAGGTTCTGTGCTGGGGCCCCAGCTGTTTACACTGTACATTAATGATTTAGACGAGGGGATTAAATGTAGTATCTCCAAATTTGCGGATGACACTAAGTTGGGTGGCAGTGTGAGCTGCGAGGAGGATGCTATGAGGCTGCAGAGCGACTTGGATAGGTTAGGTGAGTGGGCAAATGCATGGCAGATGAAGTATAATGTGGATAAATGTGAGGTTATCCACTTTGGTGGTAAAAACAGAGAGACAGACTATTATCTGAATGGTGACAGAATAGGAAAAGGAGAGGTGCAACTAGACCTGGGTGTCATGGTACATCAGCCATTGAAGGTTGGCATGCAGGTACAGCAGGCGGTTAAGAAAGCAAATGGCATGTTGGCCTTCATAGCAAGGGGATTTGAGTACAGGGGCAGGGAGGTGTTGCTACAGTTGTACAGGGCCTTGGTGAGGCCACACCTGGAGTATTGTGTACAGTTTTGGTCTCCTAACCTGAGGAAGGACATTCTTGCTATTGAGAGAGTGCAGCGAAGGTTCACCAGACTGATTCCCGGGATGGCGGGACTGACCTATCAAGAAAGACTGGATCAACTGGGCTTGCATTCACTGGAGTTTAGAAGAATGAGAGGGGACCTCATAGAAACGTTTAAAATTCTGATGGGTTTCGACAGGTTAGATGCAGGAAGAATGTTCCCAATGTTGGGGAAGTCCAGAACCAGAGGTCACAGTCTAAGGATAAGGGGTAAGCCATTTAGGACCGAGATGAGGAGAAACTTCTTCACCCAGAGAGTGGTGAACCTGTGGAATTCTCTACCACAGAAAGTTGTTGAGGCCAATTCACTAAATATATTCAAAAAGGAGTTAGATGAAGTCTTTACTACTAGGGGGATCAAGGGGTATGGCAAGAAAGCAGGAATGGGGTACTGAAGTTGCATGTTCCGCCATGAACTCATTGAATGGCGGTGCAGGCTAGAAGGGCCGAATGGCCTACTCCTGCACCTATTTTCTATGTTTCTCTGTATGTTTCTATTACCTCCAATACCATGTGCTTTGATTTTTCACACCAATCTCTTGTGTGGGACCTTGTCAAAAGCCTTTTGAAAGTCCAAATACACCACATCCACTGGTTCTCCCTTGTCCACTCTGCTAGTTACATCCTCAAAAAATTCCAGAAGATTCGTCAAGCATGATTTCCCTTTCATAAATCCATGCTGACTTGGTCTGATCCTGTCACTGCTTTCCAAATGCGCTGCTATTTCATCTTTAATGATTGATTCCAACATTTTCCCCACTACTGATGTTAGGCTAACCGATCTATAATTACTCGTTTTGTCTCTCCCTCCTTTCTTAAAAAGTGGTGTTACATTAGCTACCCTCCAGTCTATAGGAACTGACCAGAGTCGATAGACTGTTGGAAAATGATCACCAATTCATCCACTATTTCAAGGGCCACTTCCTTGAGCACTCTGGGATGCAGACTATCAGGCCCCGGGGATTTATCGGCCTTCAATCCCATCAATTTCCCCAACACAATTTCTCGCCTAATAAGGATATCCTTCAGTTCCTCCTTCTCATTAGACCCACTGTCCCCTAGTACCTTCGGAAGGTTATTTGTATCGTCCTTCGTGAAGACAGAACCAAAGTATTTGTTCAATTGGTCTGCCATTTCTTTGTTCCCCATTATAAATTCACCTGAATCTGACTGCAAGGGACCTACGTTTGTCTTTACTAATCTTTTTCTCTTCACATATTTATAGAAGCTTTTGCAGTCAGTTTTTATATTCCTTGCAAGCTTCCTCTCGTACTCTATTTTCCCCCTCGTAATTAAACCCTTAGTCCTCCTCTGTTGAATTCTAAATTTCTCCCAGTCCTCAGGTTTGTTGCTTTTTCTAGCCAATTTATATGCCTCTTCCTTGACTTTAACACTATCCTTAATTTCCCTTGTTAGCCATGGTTGAGCCACCTTCCCCGTTTTATTTTTACTCCAGACAGGGATGAACAATTGCTGAAGTTCATCCATGTGATCATTAAATGTTTGCCATTGCTTATCCACAGTCAACCCTTTAAGTATCCTTTACCAGTCTATTCTAGTCAATTCACGCCTCATACCGTCGAAGTTACCTTTCCTTAAGTTCGGGACCCAAGTTTCCGAATTAACTTTGTCAGTCTCCATCTTAATAAGGAATTCTACCATATTATGGTCACTTTTCCCCCAAGGGGCCTCGCACAAGATTGCTAATTAGTCCCTTCTCATTACACATCACCCAGTCTAGGATGGTCAGCTCCCTGGTTGGTTCCTCGACATATTGTTCCAGAAAACCATCCCGAATACACTCCAGGAAATCCTCCTCCACCACATTGCTACCAGTTAGGTTAGCCCAATCAATATGTAGATTAAAGTTGCCCATGATTACTCCTGTATCTTTATTGCAAACATCTCTTATTTCTTGTTTGATGCTGTCCCCAACCTCACTACTACTGTTTGGTGGTCTGTACACAATTCCCACTAGCGTTTTCTGCCCTTTGGAATTCTGCAGCTCCACCCATACCGATTCCACATCATCCAGGCTAATGTCCTTCCTTACAATTGCATTGATTTCCTCTTTAACCAGCAACGCCACCCCACCTCCTTTTCCTTTCTGTCTGTCCTTCCTAAATGCTGAATACCCTTGGATGTTGAGTTCCCAGCCTTGGTCACCCTGGAGCCATGTCGCCATGATGCCAATCACATCGTATCCGTTATCTGCTATCTGCGCAGTTAATTCATCCATCTTATTCCGAATACTCCTCGCATTGAGGCACAGAGCCTTCAGGCTTGTTTTTTTAACACCCTTTGCCCCTTTAGAATTTTGCTGTAATGTGGCCTTTTTTGTTTTTTCCTTGGGTTTCTCTGCCCTCCACTTTTACTATTCTCCTTTCTATATTTTGCTTCTGACTCCATTTTATTTCCCTCTGCCTCCCTGCATCGGTTCCCATCCCCCTGCCATATTAGTTTAACTCCTTCCCAACAGCACTAGCAAACATTCCCCCTAGGACGTTGGTTCCAGTCCTGCCCAGGTGCAGACCATCCAGTTTGTACTGGTCCCACCTCCCCCAGAACCGGGATCAGTGGTTGAATGTATCTTCACTTTGTGTATATAGACTTTCCCTTCCTCCCCTACGGCTACCATGATCTTTTCCAGTAAATGCTTAATTGTCAGGGATCTCCCATCTGCAGATGTGTATCTGCGAAGGGACCAGATAGCCAGGTATTCCGTACACGAATTGCATGTGAACATATTATCCGAGCAAATCATGTACAGTGTCGGGAATTCCTCGGGGTGTGTGACCACGTACACCACTGCCGACAGTTCAGCATGCTGGGCACTCATGCTACTGGGGAGTTTAATCGCCAGGGCAATGCCTGCCTCAGGGTCATAAACTCCGCAGCCTGTGAGTCGTTCACCCACAGATACAGTGCTTGAACCATCTACATAGATTTCTCGGTCTGTGGGGTGTAACCCGGCACGAAAGCCTACGTTAATTTCCCATATTCTTTCTATGGAACACCGGTGGGCTGTCCCTGGATAGATCATGTTGGCTGTGAACCTTGGCTCGCAGAGACCTTTTACCCTTAGGTCCATCTGGGAGAGGAGTAGGGTCTAGCGAGCAATGCACTGCTCACTGTCCCATCCTTGATTCTCCCATCTAGGAGCATGTGGGTGGGTGTGTGAATGGTAAGGAGTGTGATAGGGGACCCCCCTGTGAAGATCAATGATCTTTTCACAGCCCAGTGAGTGGCTAGGAGGTGCCTTTCACAGTTGGAGTACCTCTTCTGCACGTCAGTGAGTATCCTGGAGGAGTAGACCACTGGTCTCAGATGCCCGTGCCGCTCCTGGAGCAGTACTGCGCTCAGACTGTCCCCGCTGGCTACTACTTCCAGGAACAAATCTTTACCCCCATCAATAGCCCCTAAAGCCAGCGAGGTCTGCAGGTCTTTCTTGTGTTGGATAAATGCTGCCTCGCAACCCTCGTCCCAATCCCACTCCACTTCCTTGTGTAGGAGTCGGAGCAGAGGGGCTGCGGTGGCTGCATAACCCTCAACGAAATCTCGGCAGTACCCGGTTAGCCCTAGAAAAGATCTTACTCCTGTTACTATGTTGGGGGCTGGTAACATCTGCACTGCTTCCTGTTATGTATCTGGACTTGTATATACTCTCTACAGCCACCAGAGGGCTCATTCCCCAGAATCCCAAGGTATCTCATAATCCCTTGCGAGCAAAGGTATTTAAGAGTGCTTCACAGGTTGGAGAGGTACTCTGGAGACCTGCAATAAAAGACTAAGGTCACACTTTACTTTGAGCTCACAGTGTTCAGTCTGACTCTTTCTCCATACACTACAACTGGCGACGAGATACAGATAGTGAACCCAAAGATGCAGAGAACAGTGGGATTCCTGGAGAAATTCTCGGAGGGAGATGATTGGGAAACTTTTGTGGAGCGACTCGACCAATACTTCGTGGCCAATGAGCTAGAAGGGGCCGAGAGCGCTGCCAAACGCAGAGCGATCCTCCTCACCATCTGTGGGGCACCAGCGTATGGCCTCATGAAGAATCTGCTCACTCCAGCGAAACCCACGGAGAAATTGTATGATGATTTGTGCACACTGGTCCGGGAGCATTTGAACCCGAAGGAAAGCATTCTGATGGCGAGGTACCGGTTCTACACCGACAAAAGATCTAAAGGCCAGGAAGTGGCGAGTTATGTCACCGAGCTAAGACGCCTTGCAGGACATTGCAAATTTGAAGGACGTTTGGAGCACATGCTCAGAGACTTTTTCGTACTTGGCATTGGCCACAAAACCATACTTTGCAAACTTTTGACTGTAGAGGCCCCCAGCCTTGAGTAAGGCCATAGCGATAGCCCAGGCGTTCATTGCCACCAGTGACAATGCTCAGCAAATCTCTCAGCACACAAGTGCTGCTACAAGTACTGTGAACAAAGTGACATTGCTTTTGAATCGTAATGGACAGGGCAGGTCACACATACCTGCAGCTACACGTCCGCAGATGTCTCAGAGTCCACCATCAAGGGTGATGAATGCAAGGCCATTAACACCTTGTTGGCTCTGCGGGGGTGATCATCGTTTCCATTCATGCTGATTCAAAGGATACATTTGCAAGGACTGTGGAACAATGGCACAACTCCAACGAGTGTGCAGGCGAGCTGCTAGGCCTGCTAAACCTGCAAACCACCACGTTGCAGAGGAGGACAGATCCACGGAGGGTCACGACGAAACAGAACCTCTGATAAAGGAGGCAGAGGTACATGGGGTGCACACATTCACCACAAATTGTCCCCCGATAATGCTGAAGGTTGAACTAAATGGATTCCCGATGTCAATGGAGCTGGACACGGGTGCGAGCTAGTCCATCATGGGCAAAAAGACTTTCGAAAGGTTGTGGTGCAATAAGGCCTCAAGGCCAGTCTTAACTCCAGTTTGCACGAAACTAAGAACTTACACGAAAGAACTGATTCCTGTAATCGGCAGTGCTACCGTAAAGGTCTCCTATGACGGAGCGGTGCACAAGCTACCACTCTGGGTGGTACCGGGCGATGGTCCCATACTGCTCAGCAGAAGCTGGCTGGGAAAGATACGCTGGAACTGGGATGGCATCCAAGCGCTATCACCCGCTGACGAAACATCGTATGCACAGGCCTTAAACAAATTTCCTTCGCTGTTCGAACCAGGCATCGGGAAATTCCAAGGAGCAAAAGTGCAGATCCACCTAATTCCGGGGGCGCGACCCATCCATCACAAGGTGTGAGCAGTACCGTACATGATGAGAGAAAGGGTAGAAATCGAGCTAGACCGGCTACAAAGAGAGGGCATCATCTCACCGATCGAGTTCAGCGAGTGGGCCAGTCCTATTGTCCCAGTCCTCAAGGGAGACGGCATCATCAGAATCTGTGGCTATTAAAAAGTAATTATCAATCGTTTCTCCCTGCAGGACAATACCCACTACCAATAGCCAATGACCTCTTTGCAACGTTGGCAGGAGGAAAGAGGTTCACGAAGCATGAAGCTGGATCTGACCTCAGCCTACATGATGCAGGAACTGGAGGAATCATCGAAGGCCCTCACTTGCATCAACACACACAAAGGTCTTTTTGTTTATAACAGATGCTCATTTGGAATCCGATCAGTGGCAGTGATATTCCAGAGAAACATTGAACGTTTACTGAAGTCAGTCCCACACACCGTGGTCTTCCAGGACGAAATCTTGGTCACAGGTCGGAACACAGTCGAGCATCTGCAGAACCTGGAGGAGGTTCTTAGTCGGCTCAACCGCGTGGGACTCAGGTTAAAATGCTCGAAGTGCATTTTCCTGCCGCCTGAAGTGGAGTTCTTGGGAAGGAGGATTGCGGCGGACGGCATCAGGCCCACCAACGCGAAGACGGAGGCAATTGAGAACGCACCGAGGCCACAGAACATGACGGAGCCGCGGTCATTCCTGGGACTCTTGAACTACTTTGGTAACTTCTTACAAGGTCTCAGCACCCTGTTAGAACCACTACATGTCTTACTACGAAAAGGGGGCGAATGGGTTTGGGGCAAAAGCCAAGAAAATGCCTTTATAAAAGCGAGAACATTGTTATGCTCAAACAAATTGCTTATGTTGTATGATCCATGTAATCGCTTTTGGTACTCGCATGTGATGCGTCGTCATATGGCGTTGGATGTGTATTGCAATAAGCTAATGATTTCGGGAAACTGCAACCAGTTGCTTATGCATCCAGGAGTCTGTCTAAGGCCGAGAGAGCCAACAGCATGATTGAAAAAGAACCGTTAGTGTGTGTCTATGGGGTAAAAAAAATGCATCAATACCTGTTTGGGCTAAAATTTGAATTGGAAACTGACCATAAGCCATTTATATCCTGCTCTCTGAGACCAAAGGGATAAATACCAACGCATCAGCCCACATCCAGAGATGGACGCTCACATTGTCTGCCTACAACTACGCCATCCGCCACAGGCCAGGCACAAAAAACTGCGCCGATGCCCTCAGTAGGCTGCCATTGCCCACCACGGGGGTGGAAATGGCGCAGCCCGCAGATCTAGCCATGGTTATGCAAGCATTTGAGAGTGAGCAATCACCCATCACTGCCCGGCAGATCAAAACCTGGACAAGCCAGGACCCCTTATTATCTCTAGTCAAAAGCTTTGTGCTTCACAGGAGCTGGTCCAGTGTCCCAGTGGAAATGCAGGAAGAGATAAAGCCATTCCAGCGGCACAAAGATTAAATGTCTATACAGGCAGACTGCCTTCTGTGGGGCAATCGAGTAGTGGGGGCAGAGACACCTTCATCAATGACCTCCACAGTACCCACCCAGGCATCATAATGATGAAAGCGATAGCCAGATCCCATGTGTGGTGGCCCAGCATCGATACGGACTTAGAGTCCTGCATTCACAGATGTAAGACATTATTGCAGTTAAGCAATGTACCCAGGGAGGCGCCGCTAAGTTTATGTTGGGGGTCGAGGGGTGTGGAGGAGGCGTGGGGGGCGGTTGCTGGGGTGGGTGATCAGCCAAGATCTTGTTGAATGGCGGTGCAGGCTCGAAGGGCTGAATGGCCTACTCCTGCACCTATTTTCTATGTTTCTATGTTTCTATGTCTCGGCCCTCCAAACCATGGTCTAGGTACACGTCGACTATGCAAGCCTGTTCTTGGGTAAAATGTTCCTTGTGGTTGTAGATGCGTACTCCAAGTGGATTGAATGTGAGATAATGTTGGCTAGCATGTCCACTGCCACCACTGAAAGCCTGCGGGCCATGTTTGCCACGAATGGCTTACCCGATGTCCTGGTGAGCGACAACAGGCCATGTTTTACCAGTGCTGAGTTCAAAGAATTTATGACCCGTAACGGGATCAAACATGTCACATCTGCCCCATTTAAACCAACGTCCTATGGTCAGGCAGAGACAGCAGTGCAAACCATCAAGCAAGGCTTGAAGAGGATAACTGAAGGCTCACTGTAGACTCGCCTATCCCGAGTCCTGCTTAGCTACCGCACAAGACCACACTCCTCACTCACTGGGATCCCAACTGCTGAACTGCTCATGAAAAGAGCACTTAAGACAAAGCTCTCGGTAGTTCACCCTGATCTACATGAACAGGTAGAGAGCAGGTGGCTTCAACAAAGTGCATACCATGATAGTGCAAATGTGTCACGTGAGATTGAAATCAATGATCCTGTATTTGTTTTAAATTATGGGCAAGGTCCCAAGTGGCTTCCCAGCACTGTCGTGGCCAAAGAGGGGAGCAGGGTGTT
Organism: Pristiophorus japonicus; assembly: GCF_044704955.1. Classification (NCBI taxonomy): domain Eukaryota; kingdom Metazoa; phylum Chordata; class Chondrichthyes; family Pristiophoridae; genus Pristiophorus; species Pristiophorus japonicus. The sequence goes on from NC_091978.1 coordinate 195,193,739, forward strand.
TTGGGTCAAACTTTCAAATGGACTCATTCACCGGAAACACTTGGACCAAATCAAACTCAGATTCACGGACTACCCTGAGCAACCCACCTTGGACCCTACCTTTTTTGATCCCCCAACACACACACCAGTGGCAACCGACACAATGGTTGACCATGAAGCAGAACCCATCACCCACAGCAGCCCTGCAGGGCCCAACACACCAGGCAGCCCAGCAAGGCCAGCTGCACAGCAGCCCAGCGAGGGCCCAACAAATGACTTAACAACACCAGCCTTCACACCGAGACAATCAACCAGGGCAAGAAGGGCCCCAGATCGACTCACATTGTAAATAGTTACACTATTGACTTTAGAGGGGAAAGTTGTTATGTATCTGGACATGTATATATTCTGTACAGCCACCAGAGGGCTCATTCCCCGGAATCCGAAGGGATCTCATAATCCCTTGGGAGCACAGGTATTTAAGAGTGCTTCACAGGCTGGAGAGGCACTCTGGAGACCTGCAATAAAAGACTAAGGTCACACATTACTTTGAGCTCACAGTGTTCAGTCTGATTCTTTCTCCATACACTACACTTCCCTTCTAGCTTTGTCAATGGCTCTTTCCCCAGCGCGCACAATCAGTCCCAGGAATTTTACTTCCTTCTGGCCGATCTGTGCCTTCTTGGGATTAACTTTAAACTCTTCTTCCTTCAGCAGCTCCAGCAGCTCAGCCAGCAGTGGGCCATGCTCCTCCCCCTCATCGGTGAATAGAAACAGGTCATTCACATATTGTACCAACAGCTGGGTCTGCTGAAGTTCTTTAAACAGTTGGCCATACATTGGTGAAAAATGCTAGGGCTGCTGTGGAAGCTCTGAGGGAGACAGTTCCAAGCGTATTGCTGGCCTTTAAAGGTAAAAGCAAACTTGTACTGGTCTTCTCTTCGTAAAGGTATGGACCAGAACCCATTGGAAATACCCAGCACTGTAAAGGTAGTCGCGGAGTCTGGGATACTTCCAATGAGGTCGGCGACAGCAGGAACGGTGGGTGCACAGGCGGGGATGTTACGGTTGAGTACTCGATAGTCCACTGTGGCTCTCCAGGAGTTGTCCGGTTTCCTAACCGGCCACAATGGAGAGTTCACATGGGTAGCTATTGGTCTCAATATCCCCTATTTAACCAGCGAACCCAAGGCTGTTTCCATGTCTGCCTCCGCCTCCCTGGGGAAATTGTACTGTTTCTGTGGTCAGGTCATGGGGTCCTAGTGGATTTAAGGAACCTCTGTCTTTGGGGAACAGTATGTACGGGACAGGAAAGTGAGGTGGTGATTATCCCAGAAAAACGGGGCAAAGAGGATGGTGTGTATCCTGAAGCCAAAGAAGGGTTACGACCTTGAATCGCTGGTCAGTAACACTCCGATGGAATACCAAGTGTATGTGAGGGCACACCTTGCAGCTTCTTCACTCAGAGAGTTGTTAACCTGTGGAATTCCCTGCCGCAGAGAGTTGTTGATGCAAGTTCATTGGATATATTCAAGAGGGAGTTAGATATGGCCCTTACGGCTAAAGGGATCAAGGGGTATGGAGAGAAAGCAGGAAAGGGGTACTGATTAGCCATGATCTTATCGAATGGTGGTGCAGGCTCGAAGGGCCGAATGTCCTACTCCTGCACCTATTTTCTATGTTTCTATACTTCTATCTATGCTAAACTCGACCCCATTTATCCTTCCACAGTCGTGTTTGTGAGTGGCAAAAGCTGTAAGGTGTGCCCTCAAATACTCTTGGGATTCCATCGGAGTGCTACTGACCAGCGATTCGAGGTCGTAACCCTCCTTTGGCTTCATGGTACACACCATCCCCTTTGCCCCGTTTTTCTGGGATGAACACCACCTCACTTTCCTGTCCCGTACATACTGCCCCCCCAAAGACAATGGTTCCTTAAATCCACTAGAATCTCGTGGCCTATAATAAAATTGGCTCCCAGGATCCCCTTCCCTTCCTGCTCCCACTTCATTAGGACACGTCCACCTGGTGTGGAATGTTCCAAATGAATAGAGAGCGGAACGGAGAATGAGCCAGCCTGCTCAGTGCCTGTGAAACCCACTAAGCTGTATGGGAAGCCGTTGGACAGAGGTGAGGTGGTGGGGCTATCTGCATAGATGAGGGTGTTTGATGCACCGGTATCCAGCAGATAAGTCCCCTTCACCTTCTCCACCTCCATGTGAATGCACGGTCTCCCCATGCATCGTACTCGAGGGAACACAGGTGAACAGGCTGTGTCTGTTCTAGCCACTGTCCTGCTTGGGATGGGACAGATGGGATTACGGTACCGGTGGCGGTGGCTACCCTCCCAGGGCCATCTAGTACGGTTCGGAGCGCAGTCATGAATGTGTCGAATGTGTGGGGAAAGACTGGTTTCCCGGTCTCGGTCTTTTGGGCAGGGGCTGGAGAATTCTTCCCTGCGCTACTCTTCCATGGATTCCTACAATCCTTTCTCAGTGCCCACTCTTCCCGCACACGAAGCAGGTACACTTCGTATCGGAGGTGTTGCCTCCTTCCTGGTGCCATTCCACCTTATCCTAACTAGGTCTGATTTCATGGACCCTTCCTTTGGGTGGGTGTTCTTCCGTTCCTCTGCCACTCCAGTAAGCTAGGGTCAGTTGTCTGACCACTACCTCCTCGGTGGCACGGGGATCTCTCGGGTCAAACCAGGCCTTAGCCTTTGCTTTGATCCATGGTGAGCTGTTTGCCACTAGACTTCGGAGCCAGCGGGCCCTCTCGTCCTGGGTCAGATTATCCCGGTCGAGAGCCCCACCACAGGTGCCCTGGTACACTGGCCACAGTCTGTCTGCGAAAGCCTGTGGGGTTTCCCCTGTGAGCTGCACTGTCTTTTCCACTTTGGGGAAGGGACTCCCTTCATTACAGCTCATGGCTTCCAAAATGTCCTCTCAGATGGCAGCATATGTACTCTGCCCCCTTTTGCTCTTGGCAGAGAGGGACTGATACAGCTTGCCATCGAGTGAAAGGAGGAGCATTTTTGCTATCTCGACATCATCACACCCGTTAATATCCCCTGCCTGTTTCACTTCCATAAAATGGACCGAGGGGTCTCCTTTCGGAGTGAGCTTACCCAGGTGGTTTATCATAGCCCTAAGCTGTTGGGTAGTGTGGGGAACCACAAACTGACTTTCTAGGGGCCCCTGACCCCCACCACCGACGGGCGGGCCAATCTTCTGTTGCTGGACCGGGCACATCGACCCCGGCTCTGGCTCTTCTAGCTCTGGCTCGCCCAACTCTCCCTGCTGCCAAACCGAGCTGAAACTCGGTGCCACAGGTGGTGGTGGTCCACAATCCCTGTCCGGCCCGCAACTCGTTCGTCCCTCCTGCTGCTGAGCCGGTACCATCACCGGCGCCCCAGGTGGTGGTTGAACAGTTTCCCCCTTCTCTTCCAGGTTTACCCGGGCCACACCTGGGCTTATTAGGCATACCATGCCTTTGGTCTTGGACAGAGCAAGGAATAAACTTTTGATTTGTTGCCGGCAGGGACCGTGGTCTCCCGACTCAAACCCAATAGTGCTGGCTACTTTGTAAGCTGCCTGTATGTCTCTTAACCTCTCCTCCTGCTCTTGTACATGAAGGGTAAGGCGAGCATTCTCTTCCCACAGTACCTTTTCATTATTCCTAGCCTCTGTGATCTGACACTGAAAGTAATCCTGGCTGTTCCTGAACCTCTCCACTAGCTGCGCCTTTCCGTGTTTCAGCTGGCGGAGTTCTCCACATAACCTTTCTCCTGCCATAGCCCTTTCATATGATTTTTCCACACATTCCCACAGTTCTGCCTGCAGTGTCTAGGAGCAAGACCTGTTGCTGCTAACAGATCAGCCAGATTGCTTTCTCCAGTGATTCCTTATGGTCGTTGCTTGCAGTCCACTGGGCCACAGCGTCTCCCAGACGCACAGCAGGCAACAGACCAAGCACCCAGTCCTTAGTGACATTTACTTTCTTATACACATAAGAGGAAATCCTCTCTTCCATCTTAGTTTTTTCCTCCAAAACAGTATTCTCTGCACCAAAGTCCTGCCGTGGTCGCCATTCTATAGGGGGTTGTGTGTGGGGTCAGGTTCACCTCTGACCTTCTGAGCGGTTCGAATCACTCCAACTCCCTGAGTTCTAGACTTTGGATTTATTTGGGGATGTGACAAAGTGCAGCAGGCAAGTGGTTTTGGTGCAAGAAACTTTGATTTTATTTCAGAAAGAAAGTACAATGTCAAAACTTACAATCTCTAGAATAAGGAACACTTTATTACACATACAAATGGGGGTTACAGAAGATAATACACCTCCCACCTCCCAATTCCTGAATCTGACTAGGTTAAACTCTAGGGCAACAAGGATAATGCTCACCAATCCTCTTATTCACAGTTAGCGGTGGTGTGCGATTTCAGGGTTCGCTGGACTCTGTAGGTTCTGCTTGCCGTACCCCGAATGTTGTGGAAGACTTCTTACTGTGTCGTCTTCAGTTGGGTGGTGTCCGCTGATGCGGCAGGGCGCGTATTGGATTTATGGGGTGAGTACCCACTTTCTTCTCGTAGAAGTAGGTTTTAAAGTTATTTTTAGGTAATGTTTTACCTGTTGGTAGCTCAGGGATAGCTTGTCGAGTGGAAACAGCTTACGAATCTTCGGGTTTTCGTCGAGTTGACTTCGGTTTGGAAATCGTTGGTCACGGTGGCTCAATATTACTAAATTGGTTGCTGGTAATATCTTGGTGGTTGTTTCATGAGCCTCTTGCTGCCGCGGCGTGCTTGGTGTCCTGGTCGTTTGCGATGCTGTCTTGGTCGATGTTCTGAAGAAACCAGATTAACGAAAGCTGGTGTGCTGATCGTGAAGTCTGCCAGGTCTGAAGCATACAAAGCTGGTGTAGAAGCAAGGTGGCTACCTTGGCTGTAGAACAGGGCTGCTCAGAAGGCTCCTCAGAAGGCTGCTTGGAAGATTGAATGACCCGTAAAACAGGGCCTCAATTATACTTTGAGAGCCTTTTTTAATCTGCGCACCAAATCAAACTCGATTCTTTGTCTTAGTTTTGGCGGGCTTGGTAATTCTTTGTTGAATTTTGCCGGGCTCATTAACGATAACTTGTTTTAGGATGTGTTGATCTGTTGAATCCGAGTTGTGATTGTACAAATTATTTTTGATGTTTACATTGTCTGCCTAGGCCTGTGTTTTCCATGCAGGTCGGATACGCAACTAGCATTATGCATGTACTGGATGGGTTTCATGCTTAGAGCTGTGGCTGGCTATTTCTGGGTTGATTGTTGCTATGTTAATGTTTTCTGGGGAGCAGAGTTTTGGAGCTTACACAATTCCCCAGACAATTTGTTTTAGCTCGAATATCCCAGACAGCTCCAATACCCAAAAACTGGTCTTTTCAGAGGTTAATGTTCCCCTGGGTTTTGCAGTCCTTTTCCCTTGCAGACCCATGCATTCTTTAAAATCTCAAAGTTCATTTTAAGTGAGTCCAAAATGATCCTTCCTTGAGGTTCTCTTCACACAGAGGGGGAATCTTTGAATTTTGAGAAAACTCAAGTTTTACATGGGTCCAAGTTATTAACACATTTCTTATGATTTACAAAACCCCAATAAATTACAACATATTCCTCTTGTTCTTTCTTCAGATGCCTTTTCAATGACTAAAAACTACTGAATATAACTGGAGAAAAATTCATTTTTACATTTTATCAAACATCATACATTCTGCACAAAAGGGAAAAGGGGGCAGAGCTTCCCTCAGCTTTGAGCTTCAAAACATTGGTATAGGCTTTTTTTTTTAAATAAAGGGACACTGCACTGAAAGCAGAAAAGGGCAGACACTTTCCCTCTCTCCTTTCTTTATTTTATCATAGGCTAATTTATTTTTTCCATTCAACCCAATTTATAATTACTGATTACTTCTTACTTGTCAAAAACTTGGAAATTGGGTGTCTCAGACTTGCAGTAACCAAATTAAGAAGCCAGTGCTTTTTAAATGTTAAAATTGATTTAAAACAAGACCACACATATTTTTATTTTAAACTATATAAAAATATAAGACAATAGCAATTTTTTTTACTGTAATCCAATTAAAACAAAGTATTTTGTAAACGTTCAATTTCATTTTTTTAGTAGACACCATGGCAACTGTAACGTCAAGGCCGAAGCTTATCTTTTGTAAAACAAACTGTCTTTTGTGCATTTCATAGCTGCGTAAATCATAGTCAAAATAAATCTGTCTCTAACATAAAATGTAATTCAATTCTGGATACACAACCTTAAATTAAAACAAACTTACTCACACTTTCTTAAAACTTCCAACATCCAGACAAGACTACAAAGGATTAAATGGATTTTAGCTCTGTGCACAGAGAAGTGGGTGGAACTAAAACAAACATAACAGACATTTTTTTTTTAAGATAGACTTTCAGACAAAAGGAATACTGTAACTTCTTAAACATTCATAATCAGGGAAACTTCCACACTTTAACACACACTTTCACACAAACTGAAATTCCAGCTTTTTTTAAGGTTCCTTTCACTGAGCAAAGCTTGTGTTTTATTTTTCTCCGCACAAAAGCTAAAACTTTTGTGTAGGTTTCATTTCCTTTTTATTTTAATTGTCATCTCAATAACTTATCCTCTAATTCCCAGTTTTTTTCCCCTTCCTTTGCTGAGTTCTCAGATGGGTTAGCATGTAGCTTAGATCTTTTTTCCTTGTTATCTCCAGCTCTCTCTCTCCTGCTCGTTTAGACTGTTCGCGAGTTTTTCTCAATGATAAGCACTCACCATTTTGTGTTAGGTTTCACCTATCTGACATGCTCCCTCTCTCCCTCTCTCTCTCACCGAGAGAGTCTCTTACCCAGTCTTAGCGACAATCAAGTGCGGTCGACCAAATCTCTCCAGTCCCCAACCTTACAACTCCAAAAACTGCGCATCCTACTTCTGTCACCACTATAAGATTTGGATCATAGGTTATGCACAGATTACAAAGGGTCTTCGGAATTGTAAGACATTTTATTAAGGAGCAGCAGTTCAAAAATAGTTGAACACAACACAATCAGGATAGACATAATAGACATATGACCATGACAAGTAGCTGGTATTAGTCCTGATCAGGCAGATGGCTGGTGGCACAAACAGCTGTTCTCTGCACCGTCTGCCTGAAAAGCTCTTCAGAAATCTCTTTTAGTCTCTTTTTAGGGGTAAAATGATGGACAGGACCAGGGTGTCCAATGGCTTGTCAAGTTCTTCGTCTCAACTCTTAGGTGAAATCCTCCTCTTCACATGTCTTTCCTGTCTATACTTTCTGAAGGACCATCTCTCCTGTCCTTATTCTTCCAAGGTTGAAGTTAGGCATGCCATTCTTGGCCTTCAGATGCTTGTTATCAATTATTTATGTTCAGGCTGTTCAAGTAGCTTTAGCTAATGTACCATGGAATGAATCATTAAATGTTGGGCCACAAATTCCAGGACCTGGTGAGGCCTCGCAAAAGCCGTTTTTTAGGGTGCTATGCTATCTGTCAAGATTTATTTTAACAGATCCTCCACATCCTCGGGGAAGGACATTTGAGCTGGAGAGATTGGGCTATTTGCCCAACTCATGCCCAGCGAATGTCCTTCAAACTTTTATGCCTTGCAAAAGCTGGCATATAGCATACTTTTACTAGCGTAACACTTTTAAAACATATAAAAATTAAATTTAAAAACGTATTTTTACATTAAAAACCCTGCCCATTAAGTTCAATTTCTTTTTAACCTGAATAAAACACATTAACAAAAATACCCCAAAATATATATTTTTTCTAAAACATTTAATTATATTTTAATTTCAATTAATTTAATCTGTGAGGTGTTTTATTTATTATGCCGTGTTTCGGTGTTTTAGGGGGTTATTCTCATTGATAGTAATGGGAACTCATACAAACGGAGTTCCCATGTTTATAAATGAGAATACTGCATCGTGATTGGTGGTCCAGTCCCACGTGAATGCAGCATATACGTACGTACCTGAAAGACATCTTCCCATGCGCTGTGCGACGAATCTAGGCCTCCGACCGGAATCCTACAGGATCACCAGGTACTTTCAGAGATTTTTTTCGGGTCGGAGGCATTCATACAAAGGAAGCCTCCGATCGCAATTTTCCCCCCTTATAACATCCGCAAGGAATAAAAAACATAAGCAAACTCTAAGTATCTATCCAGTTATTCTAATACCAGTCAGAAGAGACTTTTTTGACTCAAGTTATTTCTTCAATTCACGATTTCTTCCAATCCACAATTTCTTACAGTATACTTTGTCACCAAGTAAAGCAATAGAGATGTTGGCAGCAAGTCCACTTTGATATGGACAGGTTCACAATTGCACAAGTGTCTACTTAAACTCCATTAGGTAAATCAATGTTGTGCAAAAATAAAAAACGGATATTACTCAGTCAATATATAGATAGTGTTTGATGTCAGCCTGAACATCTCCACATTTATCCCAGGTATATATCTTGGGAGCTGCAAGCTGCCATGGCCCTTATATTCCAACATTCAAGATCTATTTCAGAGAAATAGCAAGCTGGAAAGACGACTCCTAGAGGATTCATGTTATCCTCTTTATCCTTGATTGATGGCATCAGTCATCATGACAAATTGAGCTT